>NW_015090864.1:12060012-12407024 GCF_001431845.1 Calidris pugnax | reverse complement strand
AACGCTCCCTTCCCTTCCCTTCCCTTCCCTTCCCTTCCCTTCCCTTCCCGTTTTCACTTGTTTCAATATTGCCTTTGGGTTTTATTTTATGAAGATATTATTAATGTCACAGACTGCAGAATGGCATATCGGCTGTAAAATTAGGATTGGAAAAGATATGCAAATTTTTGTTTTCCATAGATATAAAATTCCATAGGTAAATAGAATTATTTTGGATATAAAACCCTTTTTTTAAAGTTTTTTACTCAATCAATGGTATTCTAAAAGATTAAGTTGGTTGTTAAACTATGCCATAAAAATTGGATATTGATTGTTGATATTTTTCTGAATGTAAAGACTTAATAAAAAAAAAAAAGTGAAAAGTAAGATATTTTCTCTCTAATATGCTATGAATTCAGTTGTAAATGGTTATTTAATTTTCATCTCTTAATTTTATATTGTGTTATTCTTGGTGTATGTGAACAAGACAACTGATCAGTTTAAAAAAATGTGGAAAAGGGTTATGAAAATAAACAACTTGATTTCAAAAGATATTTTTCTCCCTAATTTATCACATATTTTGCAAAGCAAAACATAATATTTTATTATAAATGTAATTCTGCCAGCATATTGGTGCAAAATACAGTTGAAATGCTTAGGAAATCCAAGCCTTCAGTAGAGACACTTAAAGTAGTTAGATACATTGATTTACGTTAGGAACTTTTGGTTTCCTACAACTTCTCCAAAAGTTTTACAGAAATGATTTTTTATTTCTTTATCAAATGACCATAACTGGAATGTGTCTGCTTTTGTAGCAGCATAATTCAAATCTTTTACTATCAGGAAAAATCTTGTTTTCTTAATTCAATCAGTTTAAAGCAATGTACTTAACTGATTGTTTTCCATCTTGTTTTATAGCAATCATATTGGTCTGGGATTAAATTAGGTACTAATGGCATTTCTTAACATTAAACTGTCACTTCAGAAACCACGTTGATAATGGTATTTGTCTTTGTCTTGTGGGAATTATTAATGGAATGAGTTTGTTTGCAAGGTTTCCCACTCTGCAGATACAAATTCATTTCCAGTATGGAAAAGTGATATCTTTAAAGTGGAGGGAAAATAGAGTTAAAAACCACAGATGTGCTTGATATCCATGAGATAAGAGGTCCACCTCAGGAAGAAATATCTGAGGGGGGTTTATTTGATTTTTTTTTTTTTAATTAGAGACATTTTATCAAACTAAGAAAACTCTACTTGATCTTACTTCTGATATCAGAAGTGAACTTGTGAAGGACTTGTCCTGCTAGGAGACTGAAAATTCATAACTCACTGTCTAAGCGTTGATGCAGAGGTTGAGACTGAAATTAAAACTGTTCCTGAAGACAGATTGATATTCAGGGCCAAGTTTATACCATCTCTTACAATTGATGGGAAAATTTAACTGGATGGGCTCAGCTGGACAACTTGAAAAATTATTTCATATCCTGAGCTCAAATGATTAATAAATATTTGATTCTTTGCAATAAATCACAGGCTTATCAGACAAAAATGAACAGCCATTGCTGCATCAATAAAGTATTTTATATATATATTGACAAAAAAGTGAACACAAAAAGATGCAAATGTTGGACATATCACTGAATCCTTCAAGTGATAGGGTAGAGCCATCTCACTTCCCATACCCATGGGATGTATTTTAAAAATAATAACAATCTTACATATCCTGATCCTTCATGCAACATGATGCATGACTTAGTGTAGGACATACAAAGATAGCAGGGAAAATAATGATTATTCAGTACAAAATCCACATTCCCATAAGCAGATTTTATCAGCTGCATGAAGTTCCATATTTATTTTGGTAACTGGAATTTCAATTTCATGAGATTACAGGAACCTTTAAGAAGAATATGGAGGCACAGAGAGGCATTCATTTGTTCCATTACTTACGGTAGCTGCTTTTGATTCATCATCTGCTGTGTCTGCCTCTTACTGAATAAATGGGAAAATGATCATTTTAACATGCAAGGAACACAGGACTGTATTCAGAGCAGAGTCCGGTCCTGCTCTGCATAGTCCTGTAAAGATTCCATTGATTTCATTAGGCTGAATAAAATGAATCTCCTTTACAAGTATACTGTATTTTTTAGACCTGAAGCCAACATTATTATCATAAAAATAATGCTTTCTCCTCTATACAAGTCCTTTATAAGATATATTTCTATTGTAACATCTATAGAAATAAAAATGCAGTCTTCTAGAACAAAGAACACTTATCAAAGGGAAGAAGAACATAGCTCTGCCTTAGGGGACGACAGCAACCAGTATGCAGCATGTTGCAACCTTAAGTAAAACACCCAACTGAACAACATCATGGGCAGTGAGTCAAAATTGTATTTTTTCTCCTTTGTCCTTGACACAGGAGACTCAAAGACAAGCCCCACTCTTGCACCCCAGGTTTTCTCTAGATGGCTAGTGACCTGCCTGTGTTGTGCCCTATTTTGTGCCACCCCTATCTTTTGTGTCATAGAGGACCTGCAGTAACCAAATTCATGCTTTGTCCAGGTGGTGAATCAGCCCTGAGCTGAAAAATGTCAAGATGGAGCCCCTCCCCAGGGCACACAGGGCTTCTGCCCCAGCACCTGCGGGGAAACTTACGCATTCTCTGCAACAGGGAGCAACTGCCACAGTCTTAGACTGACCTTCCCTCTCTTCCTGCTGGATGACTCCTTTTGCTCTTTGGCAGTCTATACGAGCCTTTGCCTAACAGCTCTCTCACATTAAAAATATATATATATTTTTTTTTTTGTGGGTAATTATCCATGTGAACTGTATAACCATGTTACAGCATAGTCAATGGAATGAATGAACTCAAGAAAACTTCATGTAAAGTTATCAGTTTATGGTATGTATACGTTTGCATTGCATTTCCAGAATAGCTTTGGTTTGTCCTGACATCCTTGGTGTTTTCCTGATAGCTAATTATTCCATTTATTTGATGTGTTGACTTATTAAATTATTTTTTCAATTAAAAATAGCTATATGAGCTCTTGCCAGCCCAAATTAAGACTCAGAATGGTGCTGACGAGCTGCAGAAGACTATAACACATCCTGAAATGTGAGCTTGTGTTTGGAATTTGAGTTTCAGTCACAGCAAACCCTTCCAGATTCCTTGCCCCTTACATAACATGGTAAATCCTGTCATCTGCTTTCTGATAGCATCTGCTTGTAAGGCTGGAACGAGCAGTGCAAACATTCCTGAAATCTCTCCTGTTTGTCATACCGCTGGGCTCCCAAGCAATCACAACCGCATACCTGAAAAAGCATACACTGCTTTGAATGTTTACAATATATCACTGCAGCAGCTGGAAAGGGATTGCACCACCTAAGCAAGAGAGAAAACAGGTTGGGGAAAACTTTTCTCATTTTTAATAAGTCTCCAAGTTCTACAAACTCTGCTCCCTTTTTCTTTAAGTAAACTTGCCCCAACATCCATATTGTACCTTTTTTTGAACTTTTTCTGAAGTTTCCCTGCTACGACACTTAAGATCATCTAGAAATTCTAATTTGCATATTTAAACTCCCTAGCATCTCTGACAAAGGCTGGTATGTAAGAGCTGAATATGAGAGCTTATGCATAACTGCCCTGAGAGCACGCAGACATAAGTTAGTGCAGTGCCTCTGAGCAAGGCAGCTCATGTTAGTGAGCTTGCTGCAGTGCAAAGGAGCTGATTTTTGTTTTCACTAAATGCTTGCCTTTCTGTTCAAATGTAAATAACAGCAAAACCCAAACAAAGAAAAAACCCCAAGAAAACAGGAAACCCATAAAATAACTCAAATAGGCTGTTTTCATCGACATCATTATTTCTCAGCTTTCAATTTTCAGATTTTCTTTCCCAGTTACAGTCTTGATGAAAGCAGAGTCATCAAAGAAAAATTTCACATGAAAGCTTTCAGACAGTTTTGCTTGTGACCACAATGAAGCATTAAAAAAAAAAAAAAAAAAAAGTATTACCCAATTATAAAGAAAGTATAGCTTGTACAGGCTTGTTGCTTCCCTGTCATGGGAGTGACATGAGTTGAGATAACCGCATCATATGACACAGAGCATGTGCATTAAACTGGTGTCCTGCTCATAAACATACCCGTATTCTGAGTATACGTACACTAATCTTCTCAGGCTGGGAATAAATCGGTTTAACTCTTACCATTATGCAGTAAACAAGGTAAAATCATAATAAAAATAATAAAAGAATGAAAAGTTATAGAATCCCCTTAAAACCAAGTTAACAATTTATTTCTTCTTTTTTTTTTTCCTCACCCACTAAAGAGCGGCTTGCCTGTGCTACTGCAGACACACTGGCACACTGCAAGCTGAGATGGCTGATTGCTAGAAGACAGTGGAGTGACAGATGGATGGATTCTTCAGAACATATGAATGAACTAGTAAAACTAAATGACGTTTCCCTTATCTGTCACTTGAATGGGTCAATAATTTTTCTATTTTCTTGTAAACCATTATTATTATTTCAGTCTGAACACTGCCAAAGACTGAAAAAGCAGTATGGTAGATCATTTGGATGTAAATAACCTTGCTATTTGCTGCAATCTTATTCAGTTTTTTGAATGATATTTATCTTCAGATCAAGGGTCAAGAGACAACAAAACTTCTCTGAAGGGTTATATGTCCAAAGATAATGATGGAGGTAATTTCTTTCTCATCATTAATTACAACAAAAGTCAGTTTTATGGTTGTGCAGCGTAGCTTTCAGGATTCAGTGAGGACCTACATGGAGAAGTACATACAAGTGCCTGAACCAGAAAGCTGAGAGCATGTGGGCATCATGTCAGCTTTCAAAGCCAGCTCATACTGTCAACAAGTGCAAGTGGTGGAGGTAATTCAATGTTGGACAACATTTGTAGGTTGTCTTCTTTCTATGTTTAAGTAAGAACTCTGATGTAGAACTGGATCCTGCATGCAACTTCTCAGGCAAGCTTTTCTATATAAGCCCTCTAAATGATAAACCAGTAGCAGATCCCTACTGAATTTCCCAGCATTTGTCAGGTCTTAGGTTGGACTGTCATGATTCCAGGCCTGGAATTCTTAGAAAATCTTAGCACTCTTAAAAAGTGCTTAACTTTCTCTTTGTAATGCTTGAGGAGCTAAATGCCTATTGTTGTCTTCCTTAAACCTATTTGAATATGACTACTAAATTGTCTGCAACTGTTTTTCTCTACTTCTTCCTTGTATGGTAACATACAAGAGTTTCACAGAAAAAAAATAGAAAAAAGAAAAAAATGAGAAATTTTGCTCAGACTCCATTTTCTGCATGAATAAACACATTGCATTGGTCTGTGCACAGTGGTGATGCAGTAAGAAAATTCATAGGATTCCACTGTTTGATGCTTTACTTCTTCAGTGAGTGTTTTGATATTTTGCTACCGTTAAGCTATGTAGAGCATACAGGAATACTCCAAATGTCTAGGATTGCTAAAGAGGGGGTTTTATTTCATTTTTGTAGCATATAGATAAAATAATATAGCTGTGTTTCTGACTATGTGTTTTTTTGAAGTTTGGTTCTAAGAGTGGATAAAAGGCATCATAATTTGTATTGGTGTAAGCTAAGGATAGAATTTGTCCCTGAAGGGTTTATGAGGCTTGTTATGAAAACAGAAAGTATCTGAAGTGTAAATCCTTATAGCAGGAGAAAACAATATGAGCATGATATGTGATGACAGTTTTGTATCAATTATGAAACCATCCTAAGGTATAGTTTAGCACTTGCTAGGTCATTTTTTTTTTTTCACTGCTGCACTAATTAGGAAATATTTGAACTGACTTTTTCAATAGACCATTAAAGAGGGTGAATAGGCAAAAAAAACCCAGATGAAGCTACAACATAAGCATATAGGAAAAGAGATAAAAATTGGTGAAGTGATGAGAACAGAATTAAAGAGAGCTGATATCTTTGAACCCTTCATTATTTTTAAGTTTTTCACAAGACAGTTCCATACAAAAACTTTTTTTTTCCTGCTCACTTCAAGTTGTTTGTGTATTTTCCTCCCAACTGATGGTAGGAAACACTGAAGACTGACTTTAGGAAGGACAAAATTAAGCTATTTGTCACCATACAGCTGGAAATAAAGGAAATACAGAGGACTATCCAAGATATATGGCAAAATAAAAGTTGACAAGGCTACCTTCCAGTATGTCAGCAATAGGAAATGGAACTCTCCAGGAGACAGCTGAGCTGAGGTCCAGGACCACAGATACTTCTTTCCCAACATGCAGTTAAAGATATTTGGGGTGCTTTACTATATGACCCATAAAAGAAAGAAAAGCTAGATTAGAGTTATAAATAACAAAAGCCAAATGGAACACGTTTGAGGCAAAGAAATACACATATTGTCAGAGGAAGGAGGATGGCCAAGGACACCTTCCAGCTACGTGGAGGTGGAAGAGCTGAGAACCCAGCTGCAGGCAGCCCAGAGCCCTGTGATTGATCCTGGTGCTCCTTTTCAGTAGCCACTGACACTTTCTCTGAAGTGATTAGCGATTTGATACAACTTCAGCCTTTCGGTCAGCCCCTTGTGTATCAGCATCCTGGTTTCAACTAGGAAAGAGTTAATTTTCTTCCTAGTGATTGCTGTGAGAGAAATGTCAATAATAACTATTGGTTTTACTTGTTGCTATGTGATATTTACACTATTCAAGGAATTTTTTCAGCTTCCTTTAGAAGAATAGACAGAACAATGGAATGGCCTATGAAATATTCCATAGACTACATGGTCAGTATATAAATGGAGGTCATCTATGGGGCAGGAATCCATGATCACTGCTCAGGGTGGTGCCAATTTATGGAGCAGTGAGAGTGTCCAGTGTCATTATTATTATTATTATTGGTTTTATTGTTGAGGTTTTATTCCCTTTTCTGTTATTGTTTCTATTAAGCTGTCTTTATCTCAGCCCATGAGGAGTTTTTTCTCCCCTTCCCCTCCCTTTTCTTTTTTCCCCTTCCCCTTCCCCTTCTTGGTGGCAGGGAAGAAGGGGGAGGGTGAGCAAGCAGCTGAGTAGTTCTAGTTGCCAGCTGGGGTTAAACCACGACAGTCAAACACTGTTTTTAATCCAAATTCCTTCATTTCTCCTCCCTCCAAAGTAGAGTAGGTAAGAAGATAATTTCATCCCTTCCAATTTCAGAGGCAAGCATGAAGCTGAGAGTGTTAGAAGGACACGCAATGGTTAGAGGGTACGTGGGAGTACAGCTTTTAGGAATGATTCCTTTTGACCAAGCTGCTCTGGGGACACAGAACAGCGTTGTGCTTCTTTATATCCGAAAATCCTGGCCACTCAGTATTTTCAGTCCACAGATCATTCCACTTTGACTCTCTTAGGAGCTTTTTGTCTTCCTTTTAACTTGACTTCCAGGTTAGATGAAGATATTCAAGCATGTTTTTCCTCCTATAAATTGTAGATTCTTTCCAAGAAATGTCTTCCCTCTTCCTGGAGTTGGTGGCTCCTCACTGTGACGCGGCACATACTCAGCTCTGCTCCTAATGATGTCTACTGAGCATACAGATGACAGATCTTGGCAGCAGGAAGGTTCAAAGGAAAGGAGTCAACTCACTTGAGGACTTTAAAGTCCCTACAGTTTCTTAATTCTTTTGAAATTGCTGAGAATGACCATGACCCTAACTTTTGTGACCATGAGACTGTTATAATCCTTTAAAGATTGACATGAAACAATCAGGTCCAGTGAAAATTATTTGTTGTTTGTATCAGCTTTGTGTTTTGAACTTCTGGGCCACAGCACCAGATTGACATATTTTTTGATCATTCAGGTTACCCGAGTCTCTGCTATTATTTTGACAGGCTCTGTAAATAGAAATGTAAGAGTTGGGCTGAGTGCAGTCAAGGTAAATTTAGTTTTCAGGTTATACCTCTGCAAAGGACTCCTAAACAATTAATTCCTCTGCCTTGCAGATGACATTTTCTTCACTTAAATTCATTCCCTGTTCTAGTCTTTTTACTTCTAACTTCTTGTATTGATCAAGTTTTAGTTATTTCACTGGAAGTCCTCTTTTTAACCTTTCTTGTGCTAAAAGCCTTCCTTTCTTCTTGGATTACAGTATTATTCTCCTTTACTGAGGTCTTACCTCTCTACTGAAGCTTGAATCAGAATTGCTTTCACATGTTCTCATGTAATCCAGGCTGCCAGGGTGACACATTGTAATCACTTCTTATTCATGTTTTTAGCCAGCAATGGAGACGTAGACACAGGTGCATACGATATGTAATGGGCTTTGGTTTGGTAAGCTAACAGTTATCTCAACCTTGCTTTTACATGTTGCCCTTTTATAAAAGGCAGAAAAAAGAAAATGAGTAACAGGGATGATCTGCATTGTCTGATGCACTGCTCAGTAAGCCAGTTTCCAAAAAAGTAAATATCAGATATGGTTGTTATTGCAGCATTCTGATATATAGAAAGAGATGCATCACTTTTTTCTGGTAAAAATATAGAGAAGACATTCTATCTGCATAAATTACAGTAAATAAATATTTTTACAAGATCAAGAGCAAGCTCATACTTTTCCAATCTCTAGGACATTCTTGTGTTTGGTGACCTTTTCTATAGCACATCCTCAGTTTTCCTGTTAGAATAGTAAAATGTTTTTGTTATACTTAATTTAAGTATTCTGTACTAAAGGATATTGTTCTTACAAGATTCATACACCAATCTCAATAACATTGATAAAAATCTGGTATAAATCCATTCATTCAGCATATGTTCATCCTTTTTTTTTTCTCTTTTTAATAAGAGAAAAATTCACTCCTTAAAAAGAGGTCTTAGAAAACAAAAAAAAACAACAAAAATCTCTAACCTGTTGCCTGAGCACAACATAATGCTTTTCTGAAACTACAAGGCAAATGAAATGCTTGTGATAAAATTTTTGACATTCCTGCCAAAACAGTAATGTTTTGTCTTGATTACTGAAATGTGTGGCACTGTTTATCAAAAGTAGCTATTATTTCTCAGAAATCTTGTGTTGCAGAGACACAAGAAGCCGTGGTTCCTGAAAGATGCACACCAACAAATGTTTCTATCTGTTCATATCTGCAATCACTGCTCATGTTTGTTTAGCAAAAAAAGGCAAGATCCTAAAGACTTCACGATGATGCTGAATTATTTCTTCTGTAACCATCCAATTAGCATCGTGATGCTACCGGGGGAGGTATTAGTGCCATATGTACTGCAAGGTGCTGAAGACACCTGGCTTTCTCTCCCTCTCATGAAGAACAGATAAAACAGTTGTTCGGTGGATCTAATGTGTGATGGATGTGGGGATTTAGTTGACAAGTAGCTGTTTCACACATAGCCTCATGAAGTGAGAGACAATAGAAATGTGTGATGGAAAAGGTTTTTCTGCACCATCAAGCAAAGCCACTGACAAATTTGTGCATTGCATTGTCTCTTCCCTCCCAAAAGTGTTGTGATAAATGCAGTTAGATTTCCTTGTCTCAACATGAAAAGTTTTGTTTGGATTTAAATGCAGTGAGAGTTAGAAACTTCCAATTTTAATTTTAAAATGTATTTGTGGATATTTTTAGGTCAGTTTGCTCACATGGTGAAGTTTTCATCTTATGTATTTCTTATGTATGTATAAATAATATACATGTATAAATAAACAACTTAATTATTTATTGCAGTGCTTATATTATATTAGTTTCAAAGTACTTTTATTTTCATCCTTATATTTTATGTGACTAAACATTAAACTGTCGTTATCATTCCAGTCCCAAGTTCAAGTTTATCCATTTCTTTCTGAATGCTATTCTCAGAATTTCTGCACCGATGATGGCTCAGTTTTATGTTATTTTAAACTTAGCCACTTACACTTTTTTTTTGGCTTTTTTTTTCTTTCTTAAAATATCATATAAGGTCAGTTTTGACTGAGATTTTGGAATTTCACAAGTAATCACCTTCCAGTCTGTTATCTTTCCCATCAGCCTTGCCTATTACCTTTCCTAATGTACAGTGAGTTTACAGTATTCATGTGCTTTATCTTTTTTTTTTGTCTTTTTGGTCTCCTATATGACATCACAAAAAAATGCTATAGTAATGTCTAGGTAGATGAAGTGTGAATTCCTTTTGTTTATAAAAATTATCTTAATAAAGACAGTTATGAGATTAGTTTGTGAAGGTCATTCTTGGATAAACTTTTTGTTTTATTCATATTCTATTGCATAATGCTGAAATCTATATTCTGTCCTCATTGAGGCATGGACTAAGCTGAAAGTCTACCTTGTCTGCTAAAGACAAGAAAGAGAATACTTCCTTATTCTCCTAAGAGGGGCTTTGAGTAAGAAAGAGAGTCTAGGAATAAAAATCTAACTTATGAAGCTCCAAGACTAAAATTAATATTAAAATTTATTGAAAAAATCCAGTCTCCATTTTTCTTCAGTGGTCTAATACCTTTATTTTGTTTATTGATTTACATGTGAGAATTGGATAGAAATGAAGGAAAAAGGCAGTTAACAATGATGATAAATTTGAAAGAATAATGGGAACTAAAGTTTTCAAAAACAGAAATGGAAGAACTCAGCTGCAAACTTAAAGGAATAAATTTTGAATTATCTTAGAACTTTGCAAGCACAATGTATCTGATCGAAAAGATGTTAGTAAATATAATAAATAGATCTGTATAATCATCAGTAATGTCATAAGCTTTAAGTAATACAGTTCAGGATGCTTGCCATTCATGGAATTTACTTCTGTTAATGAACAGCCAATGAAGAGGGACAAACCAAATGAGATAGCTTCCTCTGAGTGTCCATTCAGAAACAACGCTGACCTCTATAGTGAAGCTTTTATACATTTTGTAGTAGCTCTGTGTGCAACGTTGGCATGTCCCAGCTCTATGGGACCTCAGCCTTCTCATTGAAGAACTGGTCAGCACAGTGCAATGCTTTCCTGAAGGTTCTTATAGTTAGCAGAGACCTTAGTACTTATGGAGAAGGAGGATGTTTCCCTCTGATCAGCTGAAAGCCTCATATGGTGCCTTGTGTGGACCATCTGTATTGGGATGCAGCTCGTTTTGTGTAAACAAATGGGACTTCCAGGAACTAAGGCTGCAAATCATCTAGATTTTTTACCTTCAGTTCTCAGTTGTCTGCCCATATGGATTTAATTTATACCTATGAAATAAACTTTAAAAGATTTCAGTATATATGTCTTAAAATTAGCCTAATGTTAGTCAAATAACATTTAGAATAATGCTTGGAAATAATAGTACCTGAAATGTACTATTTTTAGTCTTCCTTGGAGCGACTATTGTGTAAAACATAATTATAGAGTTTCTAAAATGTGCAATACAGTCTAGGTCAGGTAAATACATAATCAGGGAGTTATTAATGGAACTGCAATTAATTAATATGCCTCCATCGGAGCCATTAAAGCTGATTAATGTTATGGCACACAAAGAGAATTTGTAGCTAACAAATCAATGACCCAGTAGACCGTATTGTCTCCTTTGGAGCCATTGCACTGTACCATATCAAAGCCTCATTAGAGAATTTTTAATTTACTGATCATCAGCCCCAGTAGTCATTAGTTGGCCCAGGCTGATGATGTATGTGCATAGAAGAAATGTAAGGGGGATCCATTGGGGGATAGTTCTCCTCCCAGTTACACTGCTGTAAATCAAGGGTAACTCCATTAGAACCAATGAATATACATAATTTAGGGGGAGGGGGAAACTAAACCCAAAAAACTACTCCTAGGGGAAAGTCAAATCAGTTGATAAAAAAAAAAAAAAATATTATGCTTATTCAGTAGCTCATTTCCAATGGATTAACCAAAAGGTTTGATTTTTCTTTTTAACCTAGAAAGTGAAACCACTCAGAACTCATAAATATATGATATGGAGGCAGAGAAATTTGAGATAGATTATATATTTTCGTGCTTTATATATTTGGATTTCATCTGAGGTTTAGCTTGGGATCTGAATTTTCAGCCTGCAATTGCAGCATCCCTGACTCGCACTTCACTCGAGACTGTTGATACATACTCCCACCCCTCACTCTTTGAAGGCACAGATTTTTCCTGGAAATCCAGTAGCTATTTCTTATTAAGAATAACTCTTTCTCTGGTTTTCATTTAACTTCAGTGCAGTTACACCCAAAATAATCTTGTCCTAAATGGTTTAACATAAAATAAGTGTCCACAACTGCAGTAACCAAGAGTTCTTTGAGGACAGTGCAGAACAAATACTGCAATCTTACAGAGACTGAGCACAAATCTTTGTCTAAATTCACAAACAGACTTGCTGTGGGAGGTCACTTGCCTTGAGAGCTGTGTTGTCCTGAGAGCGCAGGAGGGGAATGGCTCTGGAGATATTATTTGCTCGTAGTCACGTTCATTTGTAGGTTTTGTTACACTGCAACCCCTTTCAGATTGTCTGAGATTTATGGACCAGATTCCCGGTTTATTTTCCTTTCTGAACTAAGGATTATTATCTGACAGTCTTGCTCAGAAATGTAGATAAGAGTTCATTTCATTTATTTCTGATGTATGGTAGATGGTGTGTGTATTCTGTTTTACACATTTATTCTTACAATAGACAGAGCTTAGAGCATTGCTAAGAAGCAGAGGATTTACTATGTATTGTACAGCTTTTGTTACCCACCTCAGACTTTCTGCAGTCATGGGTTTTACAAGAAGTTTGATTGATGTAGAATAAAGGTATCACAATATTAGTTTAGATTAGGAAAACTAAATCCACCTTTTGAGATAGCTCCAAGTTAAAAGGAAACAGCACCTCCACTGCTTTCCTTTTCTTGTTTAAACAGAGAGTGAGGGTGATACTGGGTTATTTTAGAGATTATTCCCTAAATTGTCAACAAGAATGTAAATGCATATGTCAATAGGTATTTCAGACTCATAGAACTCAAATTGTTTGAGAAACAGGTTTACTAACAGGTCCCATCAGCTAGATTGTACTCCTGCAGCTGAATTTAATTCCTTGCTTCTTTTAGATACCTTTACTCCTACTGTCCTCAGCTGAGCAGTACATGATACCTGATGAGAAAAACTCACGATACTGCAGTTCTTGATTAGTAGTTGGCCAAAACCTTGTGGTACAGCCAAAATGTACCCATAGTTCATTATGCTGGTAGAATAAACCTACCTGACAATTACACTCTTTGATGCATTCTTTGGAGCATTTGTCCATTTTAGCACAGGAGTCTTCTCATTAAGTGATGCAACACGGCATGATGCAGCTGCTCTCTGAAACAGCTGAAAGCAACCAAAGTTGTACTTCCTCACACAACATGACTCTGCAAGGCAGGCAGGTATCTCTTGGCTAGAAGCCTCACCACCCTTGTTTGACCCAACTGACACAATTTCCACAAGCCCTCAGGTGGATTCAGGGAATAATCATTCAACCTATAGCAATGCAAATATGTAAACAAACCATTATTCTTGATATTTAGGCTCTCACCCATGTTGACCAACTGCAGTTCTATCAACTCTGTCACCTAACTGTTCTCTCATGACAAATCTATAACATCAACTATATTTTTTCCCTTTAGCACACTTTGTATAAATTCACTTCCAACAAGATGACTCATATTTTAAAAGTGTCAAAAATAATTTCACAGTCATAATTATGGTACTTTGGCAATGTCAGACAAGCACAAAACATGATTTATCCTAAATAGAGATGAAAGGCACTTAATTGTTGTTTTTACTAAGTCAAATTGGCCACTAGAAATTCAGGTAAACTGAAGTTAGGCTTTTATAAGAACTGTTGAACTAAAGAATCATGTAAAATTCACTTGGTTTTTTTTTAATTAAATTTTGACAGACATGCTAATCATCTGGGATTTCACTTCTTCGTGCAAATGCAGCACAGCTGGGATGAAATTCCCTAAGAGGTTGGTTTAACTTTATTTGCTCATGATTAAAGCTTTGTTCATAAATAGGTTTGCATTTTCAGTGAGATTCTGCTGTCTGCTTCTTCCAAGCTGTGTCAAAGGACAATGAAAAAGGCACCGGGTGACTTGACTCCAGTCACACGCAACAGGGGTTTTACTGGCTTCCAGCTCTTCACTGTTCGTTATAACCACAAGGTGATTCTTAAGACCTTTCTCCCACTCTGTCTGCTCCCTTTCCCACGCCTTTACAATCCTCTTTGTGATTTAACACCAAGGACAAATAAAAATGAAGTGTTTTACTATATGTCCGCATATAGCGAACATACTGTAGAGGACTGACCAGCTGAATTATGCTGGTTATTTTCTAGAAGTGAAGTAGAAATACTGTAAATTCTTTGTCTTCCACCCAACCCTATGATTAACTTTATGTGAGGAATATGTGTTTATTTTCTTGTTTCTGCTTCATGGTTCAGAGAAGCATAGAAGTGTGGGCAGCAATAAGAAAAATTCCTGTAATTTCACTTGTGACAAGCTATGTTTACTTAAGAGTCATTGATATGTTTGGCCAAAACCTTTCTCTGGTACAGATAAAGAACGATTAGATTTACATCAGATGAGAACTTGCAGATTGAGAAGTTAGTTTTAGTAATAAAATTATTTACATATATATATACAACATCACTTGCAAAGTACTTACATTTTCTTTTAACGTTCTTTTTTTCTCCTCCAAATGTACTTTCAGAAAGGTTCACGAAAGAAATGTAGTGCATAAGATTGAAAACATAATACATTATTAATAAAACTTGAAAGCAACAGCTTAGATGGTAATCTTTAAGTAAACTGTAAATCCCTCCAATATGTCCTGTGAGTTATGTAAGCATCCTGAGACAGACGGAGGATACAAATTAGAGGGAAGTAGGGAGAGAAAAGTCAGCAAAACCCACTATGAATTGAAAATCTATTCCTTTGTTTCTTATTGTTGTTTTTTTTTTTTTCTGCAAAGTAGAAATTATGTTCTCAGCAAATACAGCAGAGAGAGCACAGAGGACTTTAAATTCTCATTTAAGTCATAGCAATGCAAATCAGGAACAATTTTGTGAAGCTCAGTAAAATAACACTATTGGGAGTGAAATGAAAAGCAAGCTCCAAAACTCAGCTCTTGAACTCAGTTGCAAGAGAACAGAGCAGCTTCTGGCAACTACCCTGAAGGGAACGTACATCTAAATCCTCTAGTCCACTAATTAAAATATTGATAAAAAATTAGTTCTATAAATACAAACAAAATGGAAGGAATGCTGAAGGGCAGTACCTAGTGTACCATCCTTCCCATTCCTCCTCTTTCTTCCTTCAGCAGTATTGCAGAACCTCCCAATATTCGTCATATTTATCTACAACACAATAGCACTGGAGTTTCTCAGGTAGAAAAAGACACTATATCGTTATGGCACCTATTACAGGAGAAGTTTATGAGCTCTAAAGAAGTTTTCTGAAAAGAGGGGAAGGGTGCTTAAGTAGCTCCAGTGACTGAAGTAGCTTAGGTACTCAGATGTGTTGAATAGAACAAGCAAAGTACACACAGACACAGTCTTAGCAACTTCCTGAAGACCATTCATGACTTCCAGGAGCAAAGTTCTGATTCTCCCATCTCTCAGACTGATACTCCAAGACCAATGGATTGTGCTTTGATACCAGAAATCCCCTTGTGGTTCTGTCAGGATTAGTTAATTTCACAAGTTATACCGCAGCATAAATTTTCAGTTCAGAGTTAATAAGTAAAGAAGACAGAAAAAGAATAAATTATGTCTTCTTCCATTGAAATTCAGTTTTCCCACAAAAACTCAAACCAAACAATATGAAACAAACCAAAAACCCAGCACAAACTCAACAAAAAAAAAAACAAAACCAAACAAAAAAACCAAACAAAAACCCCAAACAAACAAACAAACAAAAACACCTCAGAAGGTTTAGCTCACAGTGAAACTGTTTATTTCCTCTATGACTTCTAATTTTGTCTCTCTGCCATTCTCCTCATCCAGTAATAGAGATCCTGAGTAGTTAGCAGGCCTAATGATCATTTACAAAACTGTGCAAAGGAACATAAACTTACATGATAAATCATAACATCAGATTTTCAGAATTTAACTTTCTTAATTTAGCATTTTTCAGAGCAGTAATTAATCTGCCCTGACATGCAGAGAAGTACACAATTTCCTGCCTGCTCCACCTTAGAGTTGTTTAAATAATTGTTACTAGTATATACGTTTTCTAAAGTGAGGACAAATAGTTTCACTTCACTGCAGTTGCATACTGACTGTATCTTAGAAGCTTTAGAGAAACTAGCAGGTCATCTTTTTTTTTTTAATTTTCGAACCCAAAAATTAGAAATAACAAAGACATTTCAAAGTAGAACATGCAAAAACCTGTAGGGATTTTTTTGTTTAAATAAATACCTAGATCTTCACATCTTATTTCACTGCCAGTTGAGTTTATATACAGTCATAGTTGTTTTATGAAGACAGTAGCATGCCATTTCTTGGCCCTCACTGGAATGTATTACTATAGTCACAGTTGGTAGATATTATTTACCTTATCTACTAATTGGCTATATTCTATTAATGTCAGGGCCATTTTACCCATGAAGCAAGAAAGTATACACATAGCAGTAATGTAAGAAAGGTGGCCCTTAGTTGCTTTTAATGACTATTCTGAATAAGAGTACTTAGTACTCACATGCTACCGGCCAACAACACCCAACATTACATTTCAGTACCCTACCCCCCCCCAAAAAGACCCAAAACCTAAAGACAATGGTTTGAACCAAGAATAAAAATGTTATTTGACAACTTTTTTTTTTTAATTGTTTCCCTCTTGGAATCTTTTATTTCTGTAACACAATGCCAGAGCCCTGACTCAAACACCTGGGCAAATACTAGTTAACCCTTTGGCACCGAGCAAATGCTTCCTAATTAAATTCAGTGTTTGCTAATACTGTTCCAATTAAGCAACAGCGGTGCTTTATACTGTCTTGGAGCTACCAGTCCACTGGGAGCATCAGTACAGATATCCATTAAATAATGTCTAAAGATTTTAAATGTCTTGATTAAAAGGAAAATACTTTATTAAAATGGTTAACACGTAACAGATTCATCTAAAAATTTACTTAGCACTTTCTATCCACTTCACTGAAATCCTTCCTTTCAATGTAAATAACGGATGCCCTACATTGCAGTGGTGATACATTGTAATCACATCCTTATTCACACTTTTAGCAACATACACTGCCTGTGTGTAGGTCTGCCATGCAAGTCAGTGGCCATTAAGCATGTCAGCTGGGGGAGAGGGATGTGGAAGGACAAGGGTGAGGATGAGCAGTAGACAGATTCCAGTGTACTCATCCAAGAGTCCTCCTATAACCCTCAAGCACCAACTGCACTGCTCTTGCTGGCAGGAAGAGCGATGCTGGCTGCAGTCTGGTGGGAAGCCAGGCTGCTCTCCGTGGGGAATACAACACAAAAGCAGTTTGGGCTGGTTGTGGCAAAAGAGCTGATCCATGTCAGGGCTGCCTTACACCTGTTAAAGGTTTGGTAATGTAGCCAATGCTCCAACCCGCAGTCCCCGTTCGGTACCCCAACTAGCAGTTCTAGCAGGAAATGCTTTCCCACCCCTTGAGCATTTTTGAGGCTTTGAAAAATGTCTCCTTCTTGGAATTAAAAAACCAACACTTTTTATAATTATTTTTTTTTTCTTAAAAAACTATCAAAAAAGTATGGAATTTTTACTTTAAAAAATGAAAAATGTAACATTTAAATAGTCAAACTATTGCTGTTGATGCTGGTGTTCCCAAAATGAAAAATAAATCAAAATGAAACCTTTCAGATATCCAGATTAGGTTTTATGGCACAATGTTTTCTCTTTGTCTGTAGTCAGTGGAGAGAACAACATCCTGAGTAAAGCATTCATCCCAGTTTTATACAGCTGTGATAATCTTCTCTTTTATTTGTCCATTTCTGTTTCCAGTGTCTGTAACCAGAGCTTTGGTGACTAGCTTGGATTTAAAAAAAAAAAAATTCTTCTAAAGGTTGAGGAAATTCATAAAACTAAAGATATTAATTCTGTATTTTTCTTTGTTTGATGGCAAACATTACCTAAAGAGTGGGATTTTTAATCTCTAGCTTGGGCTAAAAGTCCCAAAGAATAATTGTAAAGTGCAAAGAAAAGAAATGCACTCTAAAATTAGATGTCTAAGACAGAGAATTGTTTTATCAGAAAATGTCTTACTGCAAAGTTTCCTGGTAGCATTTTGGAGCTTCCCTGTTGAGATTTAGGAAGTCACCTGGAAGAGAAGCCTGAAAGATTAAAAACAAGGTAGGAGACAGACTGGGTTTTTTTCTTAATCTATTTTTATCAAGTGGGAAGGAAAAACATTTGCACAAGCTTTATAACATAGAGGGAATCCTGCTCCCTTAGCTGAGAAGGAATAAAGGCTAAACTCCAGGAACTGATTCTGTGTTGGTTTAAGTTTCATGTCCTTTAGGTATAAGTGAAAGGGTAATGGCTCAAAATTTTGTTCATAGATTACATGTGTGCACGCATCTCTCATTTGCTCATCTGCTTTTCTGTTTCATCTGGCTAATGGACTCCTGGGGGAAAATTTATTTAAGCTAAAACTGAGAAAGGCAGCTCTAACCCAGGATGTAAGCTGGGGTGGTAGATGAAGAATTGGACTAAGGTGCCTGAGGTCTCCAAAATTCCAGACAGCCCTCATCAGTCTGAACAGTCAGATCTTGGGGAAGGCCAGAGTCACAACACAGTCTGTATAAAAGAACTTGAGTAATTAATTCTGTCTTAAAAAACACCACTACCATCATCAAATATGTGGTAAAATGACAGGAAAACTAAATAGCACTAAGGACAGAATAAAGGCTGGTGTTTGTAAGGATATAACACCCGTGGTTTTAATCTGATCCACTACAGTACTGTTCCTAAATAGCTTCTATGTTATTTTCATGTAAGTCTCTGGTCTCTCTCCCCAAATACACTACGCAGAAAAGCAACAATCCAGTCTGACCATGCCAGGGAAGAACCACCTTGCAGAATCTCAGGATTAACATCTTTGCTATAAAACAGATATCTTTTTTTGGCCTTGATGAATTGAATTCAGGTCAAAATATCATTCAAATGTACTCCAGTGCTATCTGTTATGGGTAATATGTGTTTCTGTCAGCTCTCTGGAAAGAAAGGATGACCATTAAAAAAGCTTTGGGAATCCTTGGCATTACAACTGGGATCAAACTTGTGACAAATCTGGGTAGAGGTTAGTGCGAGAGCCCTCTTTCCTGACTCCTACACATGGCGTGATTTGCACTGCTGCTTAATCTAGTGTTATTGCCATTTTCTACAAGGTTTGCACTAAAGCCAACTGAGCTGGCTGCTTATCCCTCCAAAACAGCTGATGATTGACTGTAAATAAAATACTATAAACTACACTTTACAGCACAACTATGTCGTGTCTTAACTAGCCTAGACTATGGAATTTTTGACAACATTGCATTTCCTGTCTCTCCTTCATTCATTAATGATTAAAAGCCTCACCACCTTCTCATTAGCTTCCCACAAAACTATTCATTATCCTGTTTCTGAACTGCTGAATAAAAGTGGGTTTTAACAAAACTGTTCAAGGTACAAGATAAAAAATTACAAATTTGATGGGCTTTGGATACTTATGTGTCTCTGGATTTGTATTTTACAGGAACTATTTTGATTAATTGTTATAACTAATTTATGAAAATTGAGATATTTAAGAGAATTTTTCTTGATTTAGTGACTTATTCTTTAATTGTCTCCAACTATCAGAATATATTCAGAACTGATGACTTCTAGAAAAACTTGTCCTGTAAATTTTGGTATTTCTTTCTCATTGTCTATGATACAAACCCAATAGTTTATAATAAGACTTCATCAATACCTGCTGCTTAGAGGAATGAAATATGGTATAAAACTTTTGCAGATTCTAAGTTAAATACCCACTACTTTGCATAATGTATTAATATGCAGTTTGGCTCATGCTGTCATATTCTGTTCTGCATATATTATGATATTGTCTTCAAATTTATTTGACCACATAGTTTAGTACTGCTCTTGAAAGTCAACAATAGACACTTTAGGGATGCAGAAGGAAGGTACTGTGACTTTAGTAAAGGTGGAAGCAGATTTTAAGTTATCTGCACATTATGAGAAAAATAAAACTATAGAGATCTAAAAGACTTGAAATAGAGGTTAAAAAATAATTTAAAAAAATAATAGCAATTCAGGATAAAATTAGAAAAAGAGAGTGGCTTTTAACTAGTAGAGAACATTTCATTCTGTTATGTTTTTTGTGAATGATCATCTGTTACATTTCTTTTGCCAGAATACATCAATTACATTTGTAGAAAAAAGTTTCTTTCCTGAGATCCTTTGTTATTTACCTTGAGAACTGGAAAATTAAAATATCTAATCAATGTTAAAATGCATAATCAAGTACCCTCTAAATAGAGATTTTGTTGCTCTCTTTATCTTCCAATTCTTTCTCTCAGATAAACAACAGTGTCTTCCAGGGAAGTCCAGAATCTCTCAAAAATATTGACGTGATTTAAGACCAAACTTAATTTTTCTTTTTAAGTTCTTGAGAAAGTGAATTTATACTATAATAATCAGCTGAGACTAAAACCAGAAGAAAATCATTCAAAGCAGATCTCTGAAATAGAACAGATATGTTATAAATTATTATCCTGTTTTAATACAGAAGGAAAAGTAGACTAATGGGTGTACTCATTCACTTAGAATATGATGTCGTTAAAATAAAATTATACTCTATGCTCAAGAAACCACGTTTCAAGAGAACAAACTTTTCTGAATATTGTTATTTTATAAAAAATATGATACCTTAAAATCTATTGTTTAATCTTTTGAATTATGATTTGTCTGTGACTTACATTATACATCACATGCACTGTGTAGAACCAGTCATCTACCTTGCCTTCCTCCCTTCAAGTGTGTTTTTCTGGGCATTTTATATTTTTCCTTGATTTTATAAATAATAATCTCCAGTCAAGCTACAGATCCTTTGTCAATTCTGTGCAGATGATATTTATTGGCTATTGTAAGCTCAGAGGAAGTTACTGCACAAATCAAAAGTTTCAGAGCTCTCCCTGACTTTTTTCACTTACTGTTTGCCAGTTTAATTGTGCTAGATCAGCCTTATGATGTATTTGAAAAAATTATCTGTTACTTCTACAATGAAGGTTTAATAGTTCTTTGAATATATGAGTATTTCTGCAAATCCTAATTTCCTCCTGAATTAGATTCTCCCTTCATAATTCTCTCTTTGATCCTTAGGTCCCAGAATTAGATATATTTCTTTGCAAAATGCAAATGGCTATTGCTTCCTGAACATATATTTAGTGCTATACGTTCTTTCTTTATTTATTTTCTTTCTTTTGTAAAAAGAAACATTTATATTATTTTTTTGTTGATTTTAAAATCTTAAATATTTTTAGATGAGTTCCCAGATAACATGCTAAGATTTTTTTAAAAAATATTTAGAAAAATATATATATTCTAAGTTATGAACCATTGTAACTGCTGAAAATTAGTAGTTGTAAATTAAGGCTTTTCACAGCTTTGCACTTCTCAGATTCCCATCAAAAGTGATTTAGAGTGTTAAACCATGTCATAGCAGATAGCAACACATAAGAGATTCAGCCCTTCATTTCTGTTTTTATCTTTGGGTTTCCTTAAAGTGTAACCCTCTGATTACTGAAACAGCTGCTTCCTTTTTATCCATGTCCTCCTTTAAAGAGATCTTCAATTTGCAAATAGAAAGTGTTTGCTGTGGAATTGCCTTGAAGAGCAAAGGTGTTATTGGATATTCCCATTTTAACAACATGTATTTGGAGTAGTATTTGCAAATGTGCTCTTAACTTAGATGCCATTCTCTTCTTGTAATGATTGTCATAATCCGCCTTGTCAGCCTGCGGTACATTTCTTATTAGACCGTGTGCATGGATAGTACAGATCAGTTTTCCCTTTCAGCATCCTAAGTACATTGTATGAAATTACCATAACATATCCAAGAAGAAAGCCGGGCTAAACAATGGACTGTTTTGTTGCTTTGTTTGTTAATGGCTTGTTTTCTGGGTAAACTTTCTCCATTATAAAGAGCCCACTTAACTCTTTTGAAAACCACAACTACAAATCCTGATCTGCTATCATCCTGATTTTGGTAGGAAGCCACCACCTTTTGCAAAAATGTGCTACCCTACTGTTCTGTCTCGTGATTTAATGGTTCTCTGGATGAATGACTGTTGTGTCTGCAGACAAATCCTATTGTTCACACAAAGTGAGCTTGTCCCAGATGTGTTGGGCTCTGTGCATATGTTGCAATTGATCTAAACACATAGAGTTGTTTAATGAATTTGTGGCTCATGCCACAAATAGAGCTCATGGCTCATGCCAATAGAGCTTAGGCAGTAGGTCAGATACAGAACACGGAACAAAAAAATATTTTTGCTTTTGGATCTGTCAAAATTATGTGGTCTGCAAAACATGCCAGTGTGACGTGTTCAAATCTCATTGACCGTGAACTGGTGATTGTAGGCAACTACAAAGCACTAAACACAATCATGTAGTCCACAAAGACTACATGGGATAGTAATTTCATTGATGTTGATTTGAATATTAACTAAATATATCTCAATGGGATCAGGATATTTTTTCCTATGGCTCAGTCATTTCCAGTTTTGTCGCCGGGGGCGACCGACCGATTTACTTTGCACCTAGAAGAAAATGTTTCTTGGAGAACCAAGGTGGAAAAACTGAGGCCAGCCTCACTATTTTACTGATTCTGGAGGAAGCACAAAACTTTTCTTTCAGTTAGTCAACTATTTTACCTTTGCCCAAGTAGTGATACATTCTGTCATTACTATGACTCGCAACACTGCCAGTGAAGTCAACAGAAGTTAAGACCACACAATCAGTTTTTCTCTAGTGATTAAAAGTAGTGTATGAATGAAATTACCTCTCCCAATATTTTATGAGAACACTTTATGAATCCAAAGACAAATGCAGAACTGTTTATACATTCCAGACTACAGCAAAGTAGCTATCAATTATAATTAGAAATTTGCCTATAAACTGATATAAAAGTTATGCTTACTAAACATAGTGCATTCTGCTTTAAAACAAATGTTAATGTCAGTCAATGTAATGGAAATTATGGAAGCCTAACTGGCCAAAAGGAAAAGCTAGCTTTATTGTCCAATGATTTAGATGAAGTGTATTTTTCTTTTTTGTTGTTAGCAAAGCAGAGCTAATGTTTGAAATAAAGTTATTGGGTAAATCAGTCAGAATTACTAACAATGACCAAGCCCTATTAGAAAAACTGCTTCCAGAATTGGAAACTGCACTTAAAGCACTAATTTGTCCCTGCCTTCCTTTTTCTTCTTCCTAAACCCAAAGAGCAGGAGATAAATTGACAAACTGTTTACAGTGACTTGCTAAAATCCATTTCTTGTCTTTTGCACCCTGAAGATCAAAAGGCTAAGGAATCCTCCCAAACTGAGGAAGTGCTAAGGCTGTTCTTGCATTGCTCCAGTAAGGGCAAAAAGGAAGGAAGTGGCCACAGACTGTGGCCTGTTTCCGTTCCTTTTAATTAGTTATTAAGTGTGGCTTAACCAAAGATAAAATAGCTCCACTCCCTAGTAAGCACCAGAGACTGTCCCTAGTGGTATTATGACTGAAAAAGATGGACTCAGGGTTTTGGTCCACAGATGCTTGATATCATAGGCCAACTATGAACTCAAAGCTCTACACACAATGAATTAGAACCACAAGAATCTGGAATAAATTTGGGAAATAAATCCCAGACTTTTTTTATCCTGTCATATCCCGTGAGACACTGGGTAAGCGGGTGAAAATGCTGACGGATGCTTTAAAACCTGAAGAACTCACATAAGTCCCCTTTGATTCACACAGCCAGAGAATGCATGGAAAATTCTTGCCCTGATGAAGTAGTTTTACCACTGTCTCTGAGGGGAGAAATTTTTTGTCCTCTGCTTCACTGAACATGTGTATTTAATAACATAGTGATGAGATTACATCATGGAACTATCCTTATAAGGTAAATTCTTAGCCATGGGCTCTTACTGCATAAGCATCTTAAAGTCCTAGGCTTTTAAAAAATTTCACGTTTTCATTTTTAACTTGCTTTATTTTAGGAGCAATGAAGTGAATCACTGCTGCTGTCACTGTAGCCATTTATCTGATCTTGCTTCTCTTGGCCCTTTGTTCATGAGTCCCTTGAGCACATGACTTGTTCATCACGAAAGGCAGCTGAACACTTATGAGGCAAAGGTGTGGTGGAAGGTGTACCAGGAAGCAATCAACAGCATTTTGCATTTTGTTTAAAACATTCTCTCGCAGTAGTCCACTTGTAATTTTATAGATTCCTGTGAGTAAAAACTCCCATAATCTGAAAGGGTTTCATTTTAAAATTTGAGTGAATTCCATGACCTGATGGGGTTTTCCAAGTATTATTTTTGAAAATAAACCTTTCTGATAAGGTCACTTGTTGCTCAGCAGATGATTGCCATGTTCCCAGATGCACAATTCTGCTTTATCCTTACTGTAAGCATTTAAAAAAATAGGAATAATGAAAGGAGATACATCCATAGCAGCTGAACGTCTACTAATTCCTAAATTATTCTGAAACTTTAAATTTATTAGGTTACTGAGACCTCCATGCTTATTGGTTCCTATACTTTGTGCTGGTTTGTGTGTTAAGTCTTTAGGAAAATTGATCAGTTTTTCAAATTTTGTATAATTGAAAACTCAGTTTTTGAAATTATGTTATTAATCTTTTCTTCAACAAGATAATAATAATAATTTAAAAAGCAAAAATCTGAGTGTGTAGCAGAAACATTGAGATACAAAACCTATTGAATCAGTACAATTGAGTTAATTCAAATGAAAGTTAGTGATTAAACTGTGGATGAGCTTTTGAATACCAAACACAACAGGAAGTTTTTTACTCTCAGACGTACTATTGTTGCTGGAAAATATCTTTGTCTTTCTAAGAATAACCTTAAATAACTATTCTCCCTGCTTATTACTTATGAACAATACCTGAGAAAATAGTTTTTTTAGTCTACCTAATCTATAGTACAGTATACATTATCAGAGCTCTCCATCCTGAGAGCCAAAGACAATTAGCTTGTTGACTGCAGACAATGATTCAAAATCTCTATTTAACAACTTGTTATGGCTACTCAGTCGTGGATTTTTTAAAACAAGAAACAAACAAAACAAACTCTTTTTTTATTAAATATTTCTGTGCATTTATTCATTGACTTAACTGGAGTAAAATAGAAATAATGAATACAAGAAGCCAGTTAGACTACTCTGCTTGATATGTTTATAGACAGCTTGAAAATAGAATAAAGTAGGGAGATGGTACACATTCAACAAATCAAAAGGAATTTGTATATCAAAAGTCCAAGTTGTGCGATATGGAAAATGGAACCTCTTGGCAGGATTCAGAAGTTCAAATGCCGAGGTCTTCTAGAGCTAAGTGCTCTCTTAGTGAATCTTTAGCAGCCAAAAGTATAGCAGATGCCTAGCTAACTTCGGGAAGACGGAAAAAATGTTGTCGATTATTGCTTTTGACTAACTAACCAGTTATTTAAAATAAAAGGAAGGATAGTTATAAGTTGATATATATTTTAATTGTTGGTTGTGTTTCATAGTTTCTTCTTCATATCATTAATTTAACCTCCTGAAAAAAGCATTTCTGAGGAAGAAGCTATCAAGCGAATTTGAAATATAAAAGCCCAGACTGCTACATTGATACAAAGAATTAAACTTTTAGGTTTTGCAAGTATGTTGACCAGATGTCCTTGAATTTAATTTATTAAAGCCAATACTCTTGAGGTTGCTAAATAATTTATGGAGGCATCATTGTAGAATTTTGCATTTGGTGACTTATTGAATCATTTTTTATTAATATAGGGCTTTTAATTAAATATTTAAAGCTTCACTACAGTATAAAACTGCTTAGAAAAATTTTTTACAATCAATATGTTTGGAATTCCATATCAATAATCACAACACATTGTGTTTCTAATTCATAATCACAGGCATATATGTCATTATTCCAATGAAATGTCAGTACTTTCTAAATAGCATAAACACAGGAACAGGTGGAAAATAGGAGGACACAAATTTCAGTTTCTCATCTTCATAATAAAGTAAATGAAAAACTTGTAATATTTTCTTCTTTTTTTTTTTTTTTCCAGAAATCCCAGAGCAATAAATAGGCATTATATACTTACATTAGCATAAGCTGATAATGTTCAGTTTTGGCTACTGTCTTGTTTTGTACATCTTGTTCACATAAACCCTCTTTATGGGCTCATGTGACTCCTTGACAGTGTTAAGCACCTCACATTTAGGGTTTGATTGTGGAATTATCTGAATCTTCAGAAGTCTGAAGGCTGGCTTGTGTGGCTGCAGAAACAGAAAGAGGATCAAAACTG
Organism: Calidris pugnax; assembly: GCF_001431845.1. NCBI lineage: Eukaryota > Metazoa > Chordata > Aves > Charadriiformes > Scolopacidae > Calidris > Calidris pugnax. The sequence continues at coordinate 12,380,534 of NW_015090864.1, read as the reverse complement.
GCTTGTGAACATAAAGAATTTAGAGTCTGAGCATATATCTCTTTATTAAAAAGCTTTCTGGTTTGGTTTGAAAGAAAAACCTGCCCTACTTTTCAGCTTTACTATGGAAAGAATTTTTCTGTTCTTAGATGGTAAAACTGTCTATGGTAGGTGTAAATTCAACTATAAGCAAAAGCTTAGAGAATAAAAGGATGCATGCTAAAGGACATTTAATTTCAGTAATAATTAATTCGAGTTTGCAATCTACACTGATCTTTCATAGGAGGAAGCTCAATGACACTAGAAGTAACTGATCATATCAAAAACCAATTAAAAAATAATTAATCACTTATTTACTAAGATTATCAAGTATGTATTGAATGTAAAATTTTTTCCACCTGTTAGATTTGCTCAGAATAATTTTGGTTTTTTAACCATGTTGATTCACTTGAAACATAATGGTAATGTTAATCTAAAAATTGTACAGCTCCAAATCTTAAGGTCACAGGGATGCCTGAACTTTCATTTCTAAAATATTCTGCAAGTAAACACAATGGTTGTATGCTATACATTAGTCTACAACCATGCCTGTTGGTTTGGTTACATATTACAATGATGCTAGTGTGGATTTTCTTGAGAACGCTTAGCAACAACAAAAAAAATCTTCTTTTTGTACAGAGGTTTGCTTAGCCTGTAGTTTCCATGGAAACTCCTAGAAATAGCAATTTCATTCCAACCTTTACAAAGCTAGTGTGAGCTTTTTTCATCTAGACTTTTTCTGCTTTAATAAACTCTTGCATTCTAACTGGTTAAAATAACAGAAATCATGGGCATGGGTATTATTAATAGTTTATTAAAATTATATCTTTATTTTTAGGCTGAAAAAAAAAATAATTCTATCATTGTCCTTTTACTGCCAGAGAATATGAAACATCATCATTTAAAAGAACATTGTTTAAATTATCTGTCACTATAAACAGCTTTGATTGCAAAAGTTTTGTACTGCATTTTAGCTCACTATTTGATAGGATATGAGTCACACAGCAAAATTATGTACCTAACTCTTGGAGCTATTAAAATAACTGCAGCTGGGAGGTGTAACTCCATCGTGAGTGAATGAGATAGTAAAAAAAAATTATCCTCTGTAAGGAAGCTTCTCAATGAAAATGCTGGTAAACAAGTCTGAGAAAAAAGGAAACAGATGCTAAGTGATAAGAATGTGCCTGTTCTGACAGGGAACACCACCAGTATGCGTGTGTGACGGGTTGAATGTGTGTGTCTGTGAGGGGAACTTATTCAGCTGTTTCCTTGCTACACTCAACAGTGAATCAGTAAAACAAGATATTGCTTTTCAGCTAGGAAATGACACTTTGATTCTGTTTTATAAAGGAAATGTCCCTTTTGTTCTCTTATGTAAATTCCTCTTTAGGAATTCAAGATGGCCAGGGTGCACTCAGGGTTTGGAGAAATAATTTTTCAAGGCTCAGATATGTATGGTTATAAAAATAACTGGGTGGCCACCAAGGATGGAATTGGTACCAAACTTTGTGGCACTTTAACTTCCTGGGCTAGACAGCTGTTTGGGACCATGCACAAAGAGAATCGGCAGAAAAGCTAGCATCTGGAAGCCATAGACAGAGTCTCATGAAGCTATAAAAACTTGAAAGAACAGCATTCTTACCTGTACTTTAGAGTTATCATGAAGCTAAGTGTAAAATACGTAAATGTAAAAATGTGAAATACTTTCTGATAAAGGTTGCTGTAAAAATGCAAAATTATTTTTTATACATAAAAGTGTCTTTACCTTGACATGATATATCTGAGCCTGGGATCATTCTTTAGCATCTGGAATTACCAGTAAGCAAGAGTTGTGAGAAGTCTGTGCTACTGATGTCTTTTAGACTAAAGCAATAGAAGAAATTATCTCTCTATTTCAGCCCACAGACTAGAGACAACACGTTATGTTTAACACAGTCTGAGTTATGTCAAATGGCAAAATAATTTCCCATTATGTAGTCTATGTAAATCATGAAGTAGTTAACAGGATAAGCTATACGGATATTAATCAGACTGCTATTACCTTTACCCACATAGAAAATTGTGTACTTTTTAAATGAGCAATTTCAACTTTGCTATGGCTGATAGGGATGAACTTGGACGAGATGGGAAGCACCTGTGTGGTATATCCATATCTTTTAGCAGACAAAGATGTATCTTAAATCTTCATATATACATATACATCTGTACAAATATAGTCTTACTGCAGAAGACAAGTGCCACAGTGGATTTCCATTTTCCTGGCTGGAAAACAGATTGGAAAAATAAAGTCCTATTTTGGTAGAATAGATCAGGTATTCTCTTTGAATGACAAAATGTTAACATTTTTCATTTTAGCAACTGCTAATATCTTGCTCAGTGTACTCTCTTTATGCTGATTATCCCATACATTATTCTCTGCTTTTGATCTCTCTTAGAAGAAATATTACCATGAATATTATGTTGATGATAAAAGTCTGGCAAAACTGGAAATTCTTATGGACCTTGAATTCATTCTGTGTTCTACGGGTATCATTTAGAGAATGCAGAAGCTTCACAGGCAACAAACAAATCAAGAGCAGCTGGACATGGACTTGGTGGTTTGTATAGGGCATGTGAATGGTTCATTCTGTAATCTCAGAAATGTATATGTGGTGAGTATCTGCAAAAATTAACTACCTGTCAACTGTGAGCACATCTGTAATGGTTCATTTTACATAGAAATCAAGGGAACTTTTTGGATGGTGTACAAATGTTATCTTTTACAGACTGTTCTGCAGATAGTGGTGAATTAATTCATGAATTTTTCTCTTTCTTTAGGTCATGCACAATCATAGTATTTTGAATCTTCATTATGCGTTCCTAAGAGACTTCACTGGAAGGTTCTTCACTATAATTACTTAAATACAGAATAAATACTCTTTTTATCAGATCCCAAAAGGGCTGTATGGTCGCTGAACACAATGGTACCAACTGACTGCCACCTTAAATATTGAGTTTAGCCCTAGGACTAAAATTATTGTTTAGTCCATGCTTGGGTTTCCTTGTCAGGGCGTTCAAAGTAGAGCATATGCAGTGTCAAAAGTCAGAAGTCCAGCAATGGAAGGAAATATTGAGAACTGTTAAGGGAAGCACCACAAAGTCAGATGCAACCTTTTATTCTTTTAAAAGATATAGATAGATCATTGACTCCCTTATCAATATATTGTCTGGCTCAGCTGAGCTTCTATAGAGAACACTATAACTCACAGATAGTAAAAGACAACACTAAGTAAATAAAATTTATTTCCTGCAGTTGTAAAACAAATATTCTAGATTGAGGATTAAGCTGCCATATAACTCCCCAGGTAAATATTCTTGAATCTTACACTTCAAGTGATTGAACCCATCTTCTGAGGCTCGGGGGTGGAGGACATCAGCTGTTAAAGCTATGCTTTCCCTGTGAGTCTACCATTGTTTCTCTTTTTGCCATTTACCCCTTCTTGAGCAACACAATATACATCTGTTAACAGTAACACATATGCAGTAAACTGAGGGTAGCACCTCTTTCAAACACATATGGGTATAATTTGATTAAGACAATCCAAAATTTCGACCTGCTTTCTTCCCTGCTATTGCCCTGTACAACTATAAGTTAGGGCATTTCTTTGTCATTTTTTTATTTGATCAAAGTAAGAACTTTACCTGCAGTTCCGTAATAAAGTTTGAGTCCCTGAGGTACAAATTCAATCTCTTGTGTTAACAAGGCTATGGAGAAAAGACTACAAGGAAAATAACATCTGTTGAACAGTTCTTGGACAGGGTTCATTTTGGAATGAAGTGTTAAAGTCCTCCCTCAACATTGTTAGTTTTTGTGCTCAAGGCAAAAGACCAGACAGTTACTTTACCTCAGAACTAGAGTAAGGATTAAAACAGCATTGAACTTCAAGGCCCATAGGTGACTGATTCCTTCTCTTGCACTGATATTCAGTGCTACCAAGGCTGCTGATCATTCTCCAGTCATCTCCCATCAGGACGAGAGGGAATAAAAGCTTCTTTTAACCTGTTCTCCACAAACATGCTATGAGTAGCAATATAGAAGTGCTTGCAGAGAAATAAGAAGGTGCCTTAAAGGCCTTTGAGGAGCCATGAAGGCAATATTTCCAACTTCTCTGCACTATTTTTGCCTTCAGCAGTAATTTAATTGCATGGGGGGAGGAACGGAAAATGTGGTAAGGAGAAATTTTTGGGCTCGGTTGTTAGATTGGCTCATAACAGACATGTTTTCTAAATACGTTCAAGGTGTAAGTGTTCATGGTGTATGCTTTTTTTCAGAACCATAAACTAAACTGTACAAAACAGTATTTTTGAAGAGCTAAAACAAAGGCTTAACCTTATTCAAAAGCGGCAATTGATTTTTACCTTTCAACTTTTGAGCAGAGTAGGATTGATTATAAGTGCATTGCACTTTGAAAATGAAGCTAGTACCAACTGCATAGCTGAAATTTGTCACTGCTGAAAGTGTCACTACATGATGTGATAAAAAGTTTTAAAGCTTTGAAATAAGGTAGATTTTCATGTGATTTTTAACAGCATACCTCTGAGTGCTGCAGATCACAGAAACACAAACCTTCAGAAAAAGACAATTCCTGCAATAACATATTATTGAATTAATACTAGACTCCACAAATTTTTCAGCAAATAATTCATCCATCAATTTTTAACTCAACTGATGCTTACACCAGATGCAGATTAAGTTGGACAGTAAAGCAGCTTTTCAGATGAACAAATCTCCTTGCTGTGGAGGAACAGTATTTTACAGAGTCATGGAACTGTTGCTATGAAGGCATTTCCATTCACACTGCAGGCATTCCTGCAACATGGAATTCCTATAAATAATTACTTTAATTATTAAATAGTTTCCAACATCTGAACTATTTTCTATTTTAACCAGAAAAAAAAGTTATTCCATTTGAAGTGGATCCACCTGATATGTGGGCCGGGTCTTAAAAAAATGGAAAGGAAAGAGAAAGAAAAAGTTTTTAAATGGTATCTAACCATTCCTTTAATCCATTTTTGCAGTTTTAATGTAATTCAGTATTTTATCTGCTTCACCTAAAATTGCCCTCGTTTGAGGTTAGCACAGTTAGACCCAGAAAGATGAGCAATTTCTATCACTGAAAGTCAGCACAAGCAGTCTTCAGTTTCCCCATGATAGCCATGACAGAGAATATTTTAATGAGGGAGTTTTAATAACCCTGTGAACTGAGAAACCTGGAAAAAAACATTATTCCTGATTTCTCTCTGGCAAAATGACAAGAAAAAGGAAACAAAGGTGGCAGGATGACATACTTTCTAAGTCTTTGGTGTATTGTTTGCCAACTTTATGCTTACTTTGATAAGAAAAAATAATTAAGATAACAGATTTAGTACTAAAGAGATTTTAAACTTCTCTATTTATATTAACTTCTAATGCAGAGCCACTAAGCCTGTCTTGCACTTGAGGTTAATTTAGATTTGTAGCTTTGGAGGAACAGTTCAGTAGTCATCTATAGAGTATCAATTTAGGTGGGAGAATTTTAGATAAGACATGCAATTATCTTAGTCTGATTTCACAACCTGTTCTTGGAGAAGAGATGCTGGTAACACATCACTGTCCTGTGATGTCAGATTGATGTCTACAATGAATTCTTCTCAAGGTGCATTTGTCATATATTATAGTTATCTTTCACTGATGGATATGTTTAGCAAGTGAGCAGTTACTCCAAGAAGATTAATGCTACAGAGGTGGAACAAGGATAGGAAAAGGGCTGATCATGCAGAAATGCTGAGCATTCTGGAAAGGAATATAAATGTAACAGGACCTTTTTAATCTTTCTGCTAAAAGATATGATACCTCTGTATTTAACTGAATAGGATTTTTTAAGTAATAAATAAAATCTTTCATAGGAAGATTTTTGCTTTCTGCAGCTTGGATTACAAACTACCAATGTTATTTTTACCAGCTATCAAATGTTCTTTTCTATGTGTATTCATGACCGGACCACCCTGTGACATGGCAGGTGGGCTTTGTTCAGGAAGATTACCCAAATACCTGAAGTTTCTGGGAGCACTAATTAAAACTTTCCTTCAAATGAACAACCTTATTGACACTGCCCCAGCTAAAGGCAACCAATACCACTATACGCACTGCTATTTATACAGTCTGTTTTCCAGGATTATAAGAAAATAGCCTTTAGACTAAGCATATATGGAAGTCAGGACTCCTCAGTCCCTATGCTGATCAAGAAATGAACAATCCCAGCTATTTCTCTCCAACATGAAAGATGCATATCCCATCACTGGGCATTCACCTGGTGTGGTATATGAAAGCTCTTATTATTACACTTTCTAAGGAACATGTTTTGAAGCTTGATGAAAATATAAAAGCTCATCTTTTGTGATAATCTCTTCCAGTTTGGGGAGAACAAGGTTGGAAGTGTTGCATTTTTTTTGGCAGGGCTTAATTTAGCTAGATAACTGTAATGATACCTATTTTATCCAGATGAAGGCAGCTTGACAGCTGCATGCATGCTCAATAACTTTTCAGGGACACAGCAAGAGATATCTGGCATTTTACAACAAATAATAGCTTGTATTTCTTTGGAGTTTTTTTTTCATTGTACTTTAAACTTGTAATACTGGTATCCATGGAGTTTCTAGCTAGAAAATATTTTTCTCAGATTACACATTCGATCCTCATCGGTCCATATGACATTTAAAGACAAAGATTCTATGCTTTCTTTAAAGGAATATTATAATCAACATCCTTTCTTTTTTACTAAATATCAAAAATATATCAGATACTCTAGTATCATCCCGGGTTATACCCTTGTATCAATTCATCCATGAGATATCTTTTAAAGAATTAAGAGGAGGAGGCAGATAAGATCTAGACAAGAACTTGGTATTAATACCTCACTTTTCAGTACCCCTCAATAAGATACAGATCATGGTACCCAGGTATTCACATACATATGGGGGGCTCCCTGAAAAACCCTGTTCATTACCATCTGTGGTCTCTGAATTCATCACTTACGCAAATAAGAGCGACATTAATTTCCAAAGTTCACACCCCTATCACTTTACAGTCCCTTTAAAAAAATCAGCAAGTACTTCAGAAAAGTAAGGGCATAACTGCTACCTATGTAGGGGTTTGTGGTTGCCTAGAGACCTAGAAAACTTTTGATAGAGAACAGCCTTTGCGAAGACACTGTAAGTTATCACCAAACAACATTCATACCTATTAGAATTGTGGAGCTGAAGGAAATAATTAAAATAATTACTGTCTTTTCTATACAAAAGTGTGGGTTAGGTCTAGAAATTTCAATCTGCCTTTGACTTGTAGACTGCACCATTGTGGGATGCCCCAGTGGGGAGCAACAGGAAAGGGAGATAATGACCCAGACAAGTGAAGATGTCATGTACTGAGTTGACAAGCAAAGTGTGTAGGGTGACACAGATAGGAGAGACCTCAAAATCTTCATAACAAGATGGAAGGGGGTTCATCCCAACTGAATGACAGGATGCCTCTGAAATGCCTGTACATTGCTGCATGCAGCATGGGGAAAACACAGGAAGAATTGGAGGTCTGAATGTAGTTGCAGTGCTATGATCCCATTGGGATCACAGAGGCTTGGTGGGACAGCTCCTAAAACTGGCAACCTGCCGTGGGTAGATATGGGCTCTTTAGAAAGTAGAGGCTGGGAAAGTGAGTTGCACATTATATGAGAGAGCAGCTCCTCCTCAGCTAAGTCTGGTTTCCTCTTAGATGACTTGCTAAGACTCCGTCCAATTCTATACTTAATCGCATAGCAAGCTGGGATGTTCCAATTAACTGGATTTTCCCTCTCCAAATTCTGTGGTACACATTATGGAAACACTGGATTTTTTTCCTCTGATCACAGGGGTTCTGTGAGATATATTAGTATTGTAGGATTTACACTCGTGGTTAACTAAGGCCCTTATGTATAACACTAGGTTTTCAAAAGAAAGGAAAAATGAGAAAAATCCACATGCTTGATATGACTGCAAGTAGCTTTCCTCTTCTTCTGTGTCTCCCTTGGGCACAGTCTGAGCTTTGACCTTAGAAGGTGTAATTGTAGTTGGAACAGCTCTATTAGCAGAGTTGGAAGATGAGTATATTGCTGCAGTGTAACTGCAGAGATGACTGTGCAGATAAATAGTTTTCTGGAACTGCTAAGATGTCAGCTCAGATGGGCAAGGTGGCCTTATTCTTGGGTGATGAATGATGCTGTTGTAGCCAATGACTTGTGTGAGATACCTAATCTTGACTGGGATACAAAACTGAGATTTACAGAATGGATAAATTCTGAATCAGGATTTGGTTTAGTTCTAGTCATACAGTTTATATGTAAGCAATGTAAAAAAATCCGTCATTGACTCCTGTCTTAAAGAGTTAAAAGCCGTATCAGTTTTTATTGTAGTCCACTGGCATTTCTCTCATTTTAATAATTATTAGATCATTCGCTTGACAGAAGAGAAAACAATGAGTATGACAACTAAATGACAAATATCAAAAAATATACAAAAGGGGACAGAAAAGCCAAAAAGGAACAGTTATCCATCTATAAAACTGACATCAGAAATTATTTTTTAAAAGTATTACTTAGGAGAGGTAATCTTTTTCCTTATTCTCTCCACTACTGTTGTTATTGTGGGCTTGATCTGGATTTTTAGACTCAAGACAAGAAAAAGTATTTGTTTACCCTTAGATATATTATTAGCTTCATTAGAACTTTGCTTAAATTATCCCAAAATCATAATGAGATGCTTAAAGATACATTTAAATAGTTTATTGGATCTAGGCCATAAATCTTTGGTGTTTTCAAAAATCAAATCTTGCAACAAGCAATACAATCTCATAGAGAAAAACCTTTTAAGCTTGATTTCCAGAAGGTCACTCTATCTCAAAAAAAAAAGCTGAAGGAAAAACTGTAAGGGTGTGAAAAAAAGAATGAGATGATTAGAGGAAATACTAAATAGTTAAAGCTTTTCAGCTTAGAAAATACTGTGTGGGAAAGGCTAGTTGTTAGTTTTGTGAAGGTTATGGAGAAGATGATTAGAGAATTTGCTCTGTATTTCTAATTTTATAAACTTAAAACACAACCACCAAAACTAACTCATAGTGAGTTCAATGACTAAAGAAACACTTTTTCTGTATAAGACCAAATCTGAAGGCATAGGCTCGGCCTATTAAACTCTAGTAAGATCATGAACTTATGCTTTTTACATAGGCTGTGTCCCACATGTGGGATGAATGACCACAGCCTAGCTGGGGTATGAAGAGAATTACGGCATCTGCACTAGACCTTCAGGGCCAGATAAAGGACTCTGAACTATGTCATTTATTGCTGTAAATACAGCCATGGTGTAGCAATGGCATTGATAATTGCTCCTTATGCTGCTTTTATCACAGCTTTAGCCTAAGTTTGGGACTGGTGCAGCAAGTTCTCTACAAAAACTAGAAGTTTTGGAAATACTGAAGATACTGTTCCACAAAGTCCATATAGATGGTGCTGTATGCAATTTGATTCTAACTACCCTATTCCTTGTCCCAACAGAGATTTATGATTTGAAACATTCTGTCTGCTCTTCTTGTCACACTAAGCCTGGGGGAAGGCAGTGAATACCCTCTGTTTTGTGTTGTAGAGCTCTACTGTACTAAGCTTTGTTGGTATTGCACAACCCAAACTTCATCTCAGAATTTTGAATCAAGCTAACACAAGAATAGTTGTCTCAGTGCCATGTGGCGCTGCTTGGGTCCATAAGTCCACATGTTATGTGGTAGGGATGTGACCAAGACACTTGTGAGGCTAAGAGGGCATAAGACAAACCATAACACTTTACTTCAAGTGTCACTTTATGACCTTTTTTTATTTAGCAGTTAGAACATATCCATAGAAACCAAATATTGGAGGGACCAGAAGTAAATATATGTTCAAGAAGGAATTAGATAAATATATGAGTATGAGAAAAACAATAGTTCAGATACAACTTACATTCTGGAATCCCCTAAACACCTATCTGTTGGAGGAGGGAAGATATTTCAAAGGAAGGATCACTTCATGAAAATGTTCCAGGTTCACTCTCCTGGCAAGTGTCTGAGACACTGACAGAGAACTCTGATCTGACCTAATGATATTAGACATAAGAATTACTGAATGTCAAATACAAAAGCTATTTCTGACCTCTGTCTTTTAGAATTGCTCTTTTTTTTATTTTTATTTTTTGATTGTGTAGAATTCACATGAACTTTGTATTTTTTGAGTGTTACGTTAGCTCATTCAAAAACTCTAATCAAGTCATGCTTTAATTCTTTTGAATGCATCTGTTTACTGCCAACTATATATTATAAACAGATTCTATTGCCTTCCTTAGTGCCAAGGATGTTAGTAAAAATAATACCTTAACTTTCAAATACCCCGCTCCTTCCAAGATGCGTTTAGGGTAATGACCACTGAAGATCCATCCTCCTTTAGTCATTCAATTCCTTTTTTTTTTTTTTCTTCTTTGTGCTATAGCCTTTTGGGACACAGATTTGCTACATTGCAGTATATACACCTCATACAAAGTGCATTTATTCTGCTTTATACTTTGCACCTCACATTCTAAGAATCACAATTTATTTCCCTGGAAAACCTTTTAATTTACACTATTACTACAGTTTATTACTGTGTTCTTTCATCATGTCACGTGACAGTTTGTGTGATGCTGTGTGGAGAAAAGCTATTCTGTTTTGAAATAACAAGAATTCTTTTCACACTAACTTCAGAATGTGTGCGATACCTCAAATCTCAACCCAAGCAATACAGCCTTTTTAAATAAGCACCCCTAAGATTGGAAGCAGAATTCTACATTCCATTTGTTGTAAGAGTAACATACTAATTAGTGTGTTACGAATTCAGCTCTGTACAAGCTCTATACAGGCTGTTTCTCTTAATCCTGTAATTGGCTCTCTGGTTTAAGCTTGACTTAGTGGGTGAAGAAGTTCTTCAGTCCAAATGTGGTGTGCTGACAGAAACAAGCAAGCAAAGAAACAAGGAAAACCCCCAAACCCTGACCTGTCACACAACTTTTCAAAAGGAAATGTGAGTTTAGAAGTTAAAAGTAGACTGAGATGGGCAAGGTCTTTAACAGAAAAAACTTGCTTAATGGTTTTCAATCTTGATATCGGATAAATATTTTGTTATGGAATTTTTGCTGAGCTTTATATTGAATTGGCTAGATCTTTTACTGAAATCACAGGACTGACATTGGCAGGAACCTCTGGAGGTCATCTGGTTCAACCTACCTGTTCAAGCAGAGGCACCTAGAGGAGGTTGTGCTGAACCATGTCCAGACAGCTTTTGAATATTTCCAAGGATGGAGACTTCATAACCTCCTTGGGCATCCTGTGCCAGTGTTCGGTTACCCTCAAAGTAAAAAAGTGTTTCATTATGCTTACATGTAATCTCCTGTGTTTCAGTTTATGCCCATTGCCTCTTGTCCTTGAGGCAAAGTGGCCAGGACTTGGATCTGTTTTCTTTACAGCCTCCCTTCAGATATTTATACAGATTTGTGAGTTTGCCCCAAGCCTTCTCTTCTCCATACTGAGCAGTCCCTTCTCTCAGCCTTTCCTCATATACGAGATTCTCCAGTCCCTTACTCATCTTAGTGACTCTTTGCTGGCCTCTCTCCAATAGCTCCATATTTCTCTGACTCTGGGGAACTTGGAACTGTATACGTCTGTATTCTTACTTTTCATGTTTGAGTTTTGACAAGACCTCTGAGTTCATCTGCACAGTCCTCCTGATATTTTTGCCTGGCTCCCTTCTTGTTGGGTTTGACTGGCCTTGAGCTTGGAGGAGGTGATCCTTGAATATTAATCAGCTTTCTTGGACCCCTTTTCTCTCAAGGGTCAATGGTCCATGTTTATTTCATGTTCATAGTAATGTTTATTTCATTCATGTTTATTTAACCCATCAGATGGTCCATGTTTATTTCATGAACATAATCCTGTAAAAATATCTATCTTTCATAATTTTTGAAACTACATTCTATTTTTTAATAATATCCTTTAATTGCTTTTCTGATTAACAGGTAATTAAGTATTAAAGGAATATTGCCTATATATAACTTATATTTTATTAAAACCTGCTCTTCTTGCTCTTACTCACACTGTATACATGTTTTAAAAAGAGACTCAGTGATTCAGGCAGAACTAATTAATATCACATGAAATTCAATAGAAAGACCTTAAATTTACACCACTGTATAATCAGAATTTGGCTTTTGGTATTTGTCATAAAGAGCAACTTAAATGGCAGTCTTATGCCAACCTAATGTAAAGATAAAAAGAATTCATTCCAGTCCATGATTTCAATACTGAAGCAGTGCACGGGGAAAGGTCATCACAATTAAAGGTGTAATGTAAAAATGAAACTGTGAGCAAGTGTTTGTGCTTCTTCTCTGTCTCGAGATTTATGTGATTGACTCTTAATTGGAGACCTAGGGTTTCATTTCACAGCTTGGGCAGACAGGCTATTAGATCTCAAATGAACAGGGAGAAAATAGCAATACTTTGTGTGTATGTAATGGAGAATTGAAATACTTTTCAACCTTCAGCATGGTTAGTTCAAGGAAAAAGTATAAAATACAGAAATTCAAGATATTATTTGAATATGGGCTGTGTGTTAGTTTATGATGGCAAAATGGACAAAACTAAGTTTTTACTTTAACGCATGTCCACATCATCACATATGCACATTATCTGAATGTACAGATGGAGGGGGAAACCTAGCATTTCAGCAAACTAATGGCCCTTTCTTTGAGCCCCCTGCTTTTTGGCTGAAAAAATAGCTGTAGAATATAAAATTTTTTGTGGATTTAAGTTTCTCTGAATACCTCTGAATGTGGAAATATAAATGATTACTTAGTTATACTTGGTTAATTAATGTAGAGCTGGATGACAGGAGGTCATCTGTCTGCCAAAACTGTGAGCTGGGTACCCTCAAATGCAGCCGCCTATATCTTATCATCCAAGGCCCATCAAGGTAGATTATATTGCTAGCCAAACTGGCACATCACAAATCTTCAAGGCCTTCCTGGATTGCTTCTATCTATCTGCCTATGCATCTCTATCCGTGTTGGTGGGAAAAGAGTCTCTCTTTGCAAAATAAACATTGTATTTGCAACTACGTTGATTGCACTGTACAATAAAAACATAGTGTATAAATTAATAATGCTTTATCACATTATGTCATACTGTAACATCGTACAAGGTTTTTTCTTTTCTTTCTTTTTTTTTCTTTTTTTTCCCCGGCAAGGAAGTTGATTTCATTTGTGGAGAGCATGAGTATGAGACATAATACATACACTCTTGAAATGATTCTTCCTAAGTTATGATAGCAGGAAAAAAACTAAGAGCACCTCCAGACCACATTTGTTGTAATGTAATGAGGTCCTCACAAATCAGGCAGCCTGGGGCAAATGGCTTATTTTTCTTACTTCTTTCATATGTAAGTAACTTTCAGCTCAGTAACTGAGCTTCTGGGCTTTTACTTTTTATGTTCTTCATTCAGTTTCTGAAGCTTCTATTTTCTCTTAGCGTATTCTAAGGCCAATAAGATAACAGCTCCCAGAGATGTAATGAGCAAACTTCTCAGCTTTGCATTTGCTGAACTGCAGTTGGGGATGTGTAACAGAATATTAAACTGGAGAGTTATTATTCCACTATATCATCTCCACTCTTCAGATGAGACACACACACGCAAAAAAAGGCATATCAATGTGGCAACTGAACTGTGGGTGGATAAGCGTAGATAGATAGTGTGCAGCTGAAATCTAAATCCATCAATCAAATAAAATTAAAACCATAGTCAGCACCTTGTGTCATAATCTCTGTGAAGAGATAATCAAACCATTTGCTGCAGGTGGGAAGAAGGCAAGCGTGCTTAAACAATCTTGTGTTATTGATCCAGTGCAATTCTGAAAACAGCCCCTGCAGTGTAATCTCTACAGCTTGATAGATTGCATTAGTAGATATGCTTAGACCAGTGAGATTACCTTCAGCATCCATTAAGTAATAGAAATAAAAAATAAAATGACAGGTACTTTAAAGAAGGAAAATTGTGGAAAAAAATGCAAAAATTGTATGTATATGGCTTCCATCAGCAGAGTACCTGAATACGTCACCATTTCAAATGTAGCAAGCTCACACACTTGAGTAGAATAGTGCTTCACAGATGTGGGAACTGAGTCCCAAAGATCCTCATCAGGCCATGTAGCCTTGCAGGATGCCTGCTTCAAAAAACTGAACTGACTTGCTCAAAGGCTAGGGTTTATGGACAATCCTGCTTTCAACAACTCCTGACTAACAGGAACAAGGAAGCTGTGAGACTATGGGGATTCCTGGTGATTTAAAGATAATATCAGCAAGTAAAAATCTTAACTACTTAATTTCATATTCAAGTCAAACCATCAATAAACTGATCTGACAAGAAATTCAGTAACTAACTAACATGTATAGATACTCTCACATCTCTGGGTTAAAAGATGAATTGCAAGTAGGCTGGGAAGAATGATGCCACATGCAGTTCTGCTGAGTTACTCTGCTATGAATGGTGTAATTTGCCAGAACCTGGATAAATTTTTGTAGGGCTTTGCTGCTTTATATAAGTTGAAGTACTGGCTTTTCAACTTCACTGACTTTATATTTCACTCATTCAGTGACTGAATTTATATCACCAAGTTCATGACATCACTGGACTTTCAAAGTTTAAACTCTTTAATAGAAAGTATCCACTTTCATATATTGTGAATTTGCAGCCATGGAAAACAGCAGTTAAAGATTTTTCTCATTGTAGTTACTTTATGTAGGCATTTATTGTGTGTGACATTATCATGAAGAGATAAATGGATAAAATTTAATTTTCTCACTCATGACTGTAGGGGAAAGAATACCTGAAGTCAACTGTTTGTTTCAGCTTCATAAGTAACTGGACTTAGTTTTCATCTGAACAGAGCCTGACTTCTTATGCTTTCCATTTTACCTCTCCTTATTTTAGATACAGCAGGGACTGAAGTTCAGATGACCCCTCTTTTAAATTAGACCAGAGCTGTGCTTGTTCTAAGTTGTCTAAAACATAAGAAAAAAGCCCTATGGATAACATCATCTTTGCTATCAAAGGTCAAAGTCATGGAAGTCAGTGGTGTTTAAACTCTGACAGAAAGCCGTTGGCTATTAGTAAACACTGAAACAGATGAACTGAAAGGGAAGTGAGACATTAAATAGTTTTAAAATGGACCAATAACCTTCATGCAATTCTTAAAACTATTGCCATATTCTTCAAATCCCATATCCTTCCACCTTCCTACTTTTCCTTTCTAATGCTCGATTTTGGAGAGATGTATATTTCTGACCAAGAAGAGGGGATCTTAAATCCAAGAGCTTCTTTAGTACTTTCATTATGTGTCAAACTCATCATCACATTTTTACCACTCTGTAGGCTGCCCTTCTCATCGGCTTGATCCAAAGGAGAAGAGAAATTCTGTTCAGTTCAGACTCCAGAGCAGATACTAGACCCAAATCTCTTTGGGTAAAGCCTGTGACTAAAACAAAGAGGAGAAAACCATAGGACCTGTGAGATAGATGCCAAAGGAGGTACTCAATGTGAGGAGAGGTGGTGTGTGGCATTTGTTTCCCCCCATGCAGAAAGACTCAGAGCTGGGCACAGGAGGATACTGAGCAGCTGTCTGAAGATGCCGTCCTCTGCAGATGTGCATGGCAGTTGCAGACCCTGGGGACACAGAAAACCCTGAGAGCAGCTGTGGGAAGGCAACCCACTTCCTGCTGCTGGTTTTTTGCTCTGTTGTTTGCAGTACTGCTAATACTGAGGAGCTGTTTAAATCTTTACCCTATACTTCACAAGAAAGTGCTTGTGAGAAAAGTTTCCTTGTGATGGGCATTCTCGAGACCAGCATTGAAGCTTTCTATTAATTTAAATAATTTTTATGCTGCCATTTTATTTACTGTTCTCTGCAGTTCCAGGCTCCTTCTGTTTCTGCCTCTTCTTCAAACCTTTTCTTGCATTTATGAAACCATATTCCTGGCTCTAAACATTAAACAATTTCCTCTGTAAAAATATATTTGTTTTCTATGTTCAGCAGAATAATTGAGGCTGAACCTGTATGAACCCACAGAAAATTCTAAGATCACGTTCTTATGGAAAAAGCTAAGATTTTCTCTTGGTTTTTACTATCAGTAGATGAAAATTAAGTGAATAGAAAGATGCAGTAGTCAGAATGGGCAGAATAAAAAACTATGCATGGAACATCTATGTATGGGAGGTTTCACAATAGTGTTGATAGTCCAGAATCCTTTCCTTGATTCTCTTACAAACATACCAAAATGTTTTGCAGATTAATGCAGATTTTTTCTGTCTTAGACAATACTTTTTTTCCAGGCAGTGATCAGTCTTCTGTATTCAGATTTTCCATGAAATGTCCTATAAAACACATCAGGCAGGATTATTACTGAACTTTCCATCCCTGGAGTCTTCAAGATGAGGCTGGATGGGGCTTTGAGCAACCTGATCTAGTGCGAGGTGTCCCTGCCCATGGGAGGGGGGTTGGAACTTGATGATCCTTAAGGTCCCTTCCAACCCAACCATTCTATGATTCTTTGATTTCTTTTCAATTATAAACACAATTCTTTCAGCTTGTTGTGGAATTTTTGTCAAAACAGTTGTTGGGAAGCCATTCTAAAAACTGGAGTATACCTCTGAATCATATAATGTTGTCAGCTTTTATGGAGAAATTTCTTCCAGTTTCAGTGGTGAGAATTGCTTAAAAATTACTCTTATGACATGCCAATGGAAAGTAATATTAATGAATTACTAAAGCTGACAGTTAAGCACTGTTGAAGGGTAGCTTCTTTATAGGATTTCTAAGACAAGCTCTGAAATCTGTCAGAATAAAATACAAGTGTGGACAGCCAATTTCTCTGATCCCATTTAACATTTTTCTCTCTCTCTAGTACATTTTAGTTGGCTTGGTGTACTCTATACCTTCTTTATCTTCAATAATCTTACATAATGTGCTAACTCTGGCAAAATACTGAATTGTCTAAAAATAACTTTACCTTGAATTGCTGAATGCAAGGTTATATAAGTTCCTAAATGTGGAATAATTATTCTACCAGAGGATCATCAGTGGCCACATGTGCTTCATATAAGTGAATAGCAAGACATAAATTAACTGTGTTAAGAAAAAGTCTCTAATGAGTTCTTAAAATTTTAATACCTGAACTGAAAATGTGCACTGCACATCAGTTAAGGACAAAACTGTTAAACCTGATACCAAGAAAATCTTCGAAAGATGAGAACGGGTGAAATAATTGGCGAATTCCCTGACAAGCTTCAATACATAATTATAAAAGGGGCAGAAAGAAGTCCCCCTCCCCTTGAATTTGGGCTATTACAGCAGCCCACAGAGAATAGTAACTTGGTCATACAACCTCACTAGGAGTTTGCGTTTGGGAGATTCGTCATTTAATAGAGAGGAACGGAGAAGACATGTATGAAAAATCAGAAGGAGCGCAAAGGATGTGATGATTCAACAGAACTAAGCTCACAGCTTTGCCTATTTACAGTAGGACTCTGTTCTTTATTTAATCACAATCTGCACAGCAAGCTAACATATGGGCTGGGGGCGATGGGGGCATGATTTGGCATCTACTGACTAATTTGATATATAGCACATTTTCCCCATCTTTTCAATATGTATGATGTTGAAAATTATTTGAAAATTAATGAGGAGAAAACTGACCCTTTTTCTTGCAAAGCATGCAGTTCACTGCACCTGGTTGGGGGGAAGGAAAGTGGAAAAGAATTGCAAAATTCTTAAGGGCATATTTCAACCTGGTAATCAGAAACAATTATTAGTCAATTACCTTTAGTGCTAGAATGCACTAGTGTTATAGGTAAACGAGTGAGAGAAAAGACTTGGAAAGATGGGAAAATCTATGCATGTTTCTGAATCATTGTGACCAGTGTCACTGCACTTTATTAGAACACCTTCAGGCTGTGGAAACTGCCTGACCCATTTTGTCAATCAGCAGAAAGTCCAGTTCAGCTCCAAAATTAATGGAAAATTTGGAATGGAATTAGAATTAAAAAAAAGATTTAGAAAAATTCCACAAATACAAACATTTGGAAAAAAAATTTTGCAAAAACTTTTATTTTCAAAATTCCCATTTTCTGACAAATCCAAAAAGCATATATAGTCTTTTTCTTTATTTTAAAATGTTTTTTCTAATATTGAAGTCCTAGTTCAAGTCAGGACAAGTTTCCACAATGTTAAGTCATGACACTGAAAATGCAATTTAATCTGGTGAAATTTATGCATTGTCTGTGCGTTAGCCTTGGAATGAAATGTGATGTTCAAAATACACATAGAAAATATGAGTAAAGGGCTATTATTTTGAACTAGACATCGTTGTGTTCTTTTTAATATTTTGTCCTTCGTAAAGTGATATCTGATCTCTGGTATACATGTATCATAGAAAGAAGAACTAGAGGTGAAAAAGTGTTCTAATCAACTACTCTGTTAACATAGTTTATAAATAGAAGTATTTCTAGTATTTTATGTAGCTTGGATTTTAAAAAACCTGTACAGTGAATGAAAAGTATCATTTCCCACTTGTGCACTAATAATCAGTAAATCAAAGTTTAACAAAGGGAACACATTAAGGCCAGTCCACCTATGGTATATTCTGTGACATGTACAGCTTCTAGTATCACACATAAACCTTCAATTTTTGTTAATAGATTACATTTCTTAGGGGGGAGTATTTCATAAGTTTTATCACCAAATTCTCAATCTAATCTTTAGCCCACAGTTTCTTTCACAGGTTTTTTTATGTTATTCCTGGATAAATGTATTAGAGTCACTCTAAATAATCCCTTTCTCGCCTCAAGATTTAAATATTTATAGACTATTGTTATATGCACCTGCATCTTTTGGCTGAAATAAATAAGAAAATAATATATGGGGCTTTTGTTATTAAATATGATTGTGATTTTCACAAATGTGGATGGACTTGTGGTCAGTCTGATGTAAAATGAGATTGTATATAGATCGTATAAATTGGTGTCTGATTGTTGTACTGTTGTGAACCAAAGCTAGACAGAAAATAAAATTTCCATTTAAAATATGCAAAATACTTAATGTTTCAAAATCTTGTGATTCTCTAGTTTCGTTTGAAATTTTACTTGTTGGGTCACCTAAGGAAAGAAATAGCGGTGTATTGGCTTTGGCTGGGATAGAGTTAAATTTTTTTTATAGTAGCTTGTACGGTGCTCTGTTTTGGATTTGTGCTGAAAAGTGTTGATAACACAGTGGTGTTTTAGATACTGCTGAGCAGTGCTTACACAGCCTCAAGGCCTTCACTGTTTCTCATCCTGCCTCAACAGTGAGGAGGCTGGGGGAGAAGACGCAGCTGGGACAGCTGATCCCAACTGACCAAAGGGATATCCCATACCATATGATGTTGTGCTCAGCAATAAAAGCTGGTGGAAGGAGGATGAGGGTGGGGGATGTTCAGGGTGATGACATTTGTCTTCACATGTCACCGTTACATGTGATGGAACCCTGCTTTCTTGGAGATGGTTGCCTGCCTGCTGATGGGAAGCAGTGAATGAATTCTATATTTTGCTTTGCCTGCACGCACAATTTTTGCTTTATCTATTATCTTTATTTTAACCCATGAGTTTGCTCACTTTTATTCTTTTTATTCTCTGCCTCATCCCACCAGGAAAGAATGACCGAGTGGCTGTGTGGGACTGAGTCACCTCCTGGGTTAATAAAGCAGAGTGACAATTGGGCAATCATTGGCATAGAGGATCTGGATTAACATTGCTGTTCCAAGTTAAAATCAAGAGGAGTACAAACCTTGTTTTTTTACACTAAAGACTTATTTTCAGTCCAACTATCCACTTCTAGTGTGAAGTGGTTTTTAGATCAGAAAATCCATTTTAGGCCTGGAATTTTTTCCAGTGAAGGTTTTGTTTGTCTGCTTGTTTTATTTGTTTTATTTTTCAAATCCGATAGCTTTGGGGGTTTTGTTTTTGCTTTTTTGTTGGTTGGTTTGGTTTTGTTTCTTTGTATTTTGTTTTGAAGTTGATTTCCAGGTAAAATATTTTTGAAAAGCATTTCTGATTAGATTACTTGAAAAATTATTTCCCAAATTTCTTCTGTTTCTGGAGAATAATAAACTGTATGTACAGCCTTCTACTGAAGACAACAGCATTTTTCAAGGATGCATGTGATCTGCTAAAGACTCCTTCTGAGACTCACGGCCTTTGTCAGCATTGGTCACTTTAAAAATAGTGAAAGCACAAACAATAGCATTTGCCAGACATTATTGTAAGTGGCAACACTTGTCAAAGAGGTGACAAATATAGAGGAAATCTTAGCAGTGCAGAATGACATTTTCACATAACCATCTCACTTTAAGTTAAAATCTTTGAGTCTGGATGATAGTTCTTGAAATTCACTTTAGTTTTATTACTGAATGTTACATAATTTCTCTAATTTTTTTTTGGTGCAATAAAGCTCTAGATTTCCAACTGCAGTTATTTAATTGCTAGTTCTATCATAGGACAGATATAATTTTATCAAAATAGATTGCATGTAATTATTCAGACACTGTCTACTCATTATAACCTTCTTGAAAATGCAGAAAGAAAATCATTACAAATTTGTAATAGTGTGCTTCAGAAA
The DNA here is from genome assembly GCF_001431845.1 of Calidris pugnax. Lineage (NCBI taxonomy): Eukaryota > Metazoa > Chordata > Aves > Charadriiformes > Scolopacidae > Calidris > Calidris pugnax. The sequence continues at coordinate 12,359,717 of NW_015090864.1, read as the reverse complement.
AGCAGCCTCTTAAGCTCTTCACTGCTGTCCCCCTCAGGTACTGTAAGTTCAGGGGCATTGCATTGTGTCACCTGCATGTGAAGTGTATGCTTCTAGGCAGGCACCAACATCTTTTACACCTTGCCTTTACAGAGAAGGCACTCAATTCATTGAAAAAAAGTCAAACAAACAAAAGACATTGCATCTAACTAACTAGATTAGGTCTTCAGGTACTCTGAAAACAGTTCTCAAAAGGTGTTTTGTTTGAGGACAGGAGAACAAAAGGAGAACCCACCAGCCCACTGCTGCAGGTACTTGCTGCTCAGTGAAATAAGTTTCTCAGCGGTCAAGATATGGTAAATCAGGACAAGATTTCCACCTTCTCCCCACTCTATTTAGGCACAGGAAAAGACAGGATGCAAAGCCTGCTCACTGTGCCTGAAATAAACTACAGGGCTCCTGTGGGCATCGTGAGGAACTCACCCCCATGGGATAAACCGCAGGCTCTAAACAAAAACCTTTTTCCTCTGCACTTTTGGGCAGGCTTTCTGGGGCAGGTTATCCAAAACAAGTAAACAGGTAAATGTGGTAATACTGCCAATCAGTAGCAAAATAAAACACAAAAAAGTGACTTCTGGATTTTTGTTAAAGCTTCAATTCAAATAGAAAAGTTGGGAAGACTTGTAAGCACAGCTGTCAGTCACAAGCCATGAGGACTCCAATCCGATATTTCTTTTACTTCTGAGATGTTTGTGTGTCATATGATTCCACCCAAACTCATGGCAGTCACCTATAATAGGACAAAAGGCTTCAAGAAAAATAGACATAGCAAAAACTGCTTTCAATGGCCAAGAATGAACACAAAAATATGTCTGGCAACATTCCAGAAATGCTTATGCTTAAGTAGAACTGGAGGAAAGCCCAAAAATGTGGTGACATTGTTCTGAATGCAAATATTATCTCAAAGCTCTCATCATAATGTGGTAAAAGATAAAGCCATACTCAAGGGAGCAAAGACATCATCCAAGTGCACAAATACCATGATTCTGTCCAGTTTCCCTAGCAAAAGCTAGAAAGAGAAAGCTACTGTTTTGACTGTGCATGGGTTTTAAAAACAAAACAAAACAAAACAAAAAACCCAAACAACCCAAAAATCTTTCTCACTGGGATTATATGTCATCTATTTCTTACCACAGGTCTGTCCTGCAAAATATCTATCTGCCCCAACTTTGACAAGTGCAGTTAGGTCAACTTGTCAGTGCTGAACATTTCAACTGATCACTTGTATTCAGCTCTCATTTTTTGCTCAACACTTAAAAATTGGATTAAGTGTTCTTCTAGTTCATAGCCTGTACACTCATCATGTTTCAGGATGGACTATCAGCATTAAACCTGATAAAATTAGAATTGACAAATCCTCAGAAGAACAAATAATACTTTTTAAAACTGCTTTTTACTACATGTGACTACCTTCATGCATTTCTGATAGCAACTACTCTTTTCATCCATTTCAAGGTGCCATTCCTAATAGAATCAGTAGAAACTAAACCCAAACAACTGAGGGCAGAATTGCTCAAATTGCCTTAGTCTCAGATTGAACCAGACTCACCTATCACTTATGCTACACAGTCAGGTGGCCCTATTTCCTAGCACTGCAATCAGAAAACTATTGACCAGCAACAATCAAGGTTTCACTTCATATCACTAAAATGAACAACCCTTGCAGTAAAGTAGTTTTTCCATAAATTTCAGATGATTCACTGAAGTAAGAATCCTGAACTTAAAGACGAGGAGCTTAGGCATAGAGATGTCAAGTAACCTGTGAGAATTAACTATCCTTCAAATCTCCAAAAACCTTTTTTCCATAGTGAGCTGTATTGCGTGTATATCTTGGTTTAGAGAATCAGTAGCTGATCCCTCTGATACATAGGCTTCTTTTCTGCCAATATTCCTTTTCTCGACTGGGATGCATCACACCTAAGTGTATGCAGGCAGTAGCAGTTTGCTGATTTTCATTTCTTTATAGTAAACCACCTTGTGGAGATTTTCCCAGTTTCCATTTATTCATTAAGCTTGTGAGGAAGTGGATCCCAAATACATGAATTTTGTATAGTCAGAGGTAGGTGAGATGAACCATGATGACTCTATTTCCCATTCGTGAAACCAAAGACTTTCTCTACCTTTTCTTTCTATCGTGGCTTTAGAGTTTCAAATCAACAAGGAAGGCACAGTCCCTAAATTTGAAACTATGTGGTACCCAATGTAATAGGACAAAATGTCCATATGTTTATCTCATACTGCCTAACAATTAGAAAAAAAAATGATTTCTGGGTGGGAAAGAAATTTAAACCAAAATAAAGATAAGACAAAGAAATCTTAAGGCTCAAGATGGTAATTTTCAAGGGCCACTGATCTGTGCATATTGCAATGCAGTACCCTTGGTGCAGAAATCATTGTACCATGGGGATGCTGCATGTTGTTACTTCCTTCTACACTGCAAGTTAGTTCTATGGTTATCTAGTAGTTACCTAGGAAACAGATTTAGGAAGGAATTACGGTTGATTGTGTAAGGTCTGAGTTGGATTTTTGGTTTTGATGTGGGGGACTTTTTCAAATTTTCAGAGGTTGAAAATATTGAAGGATTTACAAAATTATTTCTAGTATTTCTCATTAGTTTAGCTGTATCATGGTATACTAAAACTTATAACTCATAGTAAAAGAATAAGATTTCTTAAAGACTCTGAATAAACTGTACAATTATGTACAGATATTGAGCTGCTCCTTATCAACACTCTGTCATTGACACTGATTTATTCTTGCCATGACTATTCATAATATCACAAACTTCCTTACAGCTTTGTCTGATCTATTAACAAAAAGCAGGAATTCCTATTATAAACACACTTAGGTAATTAGGTGTCTTGTGTTCAGCTGTCTACCTGTGTAACATTAAATCTGATGACTTCAGCACATCTATATAAGCCACAATGAGCAAGGCTTCTCAAATAAATTTACACATTATCTTGAGCTATGTGGCTTAATACAGAAATCATTCCCATTGTACATGATTCAGATAAACTAAAATTCTTATGTTACCCCAGGTTGTTCTAACAATTAATATGACATATGACATTAATATTTCAGGAGAGAAATATACAATGGCTTTTAGATATTAAAGGAAAAAGTGCATGTATTACACCTGTGTTTGCTTTTAAAAAGCTAAAGTTTTGCAACGTAAGAAATAGCAGATCTGTTAGCACAGGAAAAGTGAAGTATGGTATCCTACCAATTTATAGTAAGATTTTTAGTACTTAGCAATGATGGAGTTCACAAAAACATTTTCTTTACAAAATTTCTTTAGTCTGCCTGATTATATACTTTCATGAACTCAGTATCTGGAAGCAGCATAGTTAATGTGTCTGTAATGCATTCAGAATTCAGGTTAAGTAGCACAGTTGCTATAGTTTAAATTCAGTAAATTCCTAAAATATCTTCCTAAAAATGCTGTTGAAACAAAACAGAAGGGTCAAAAAATGTCTTGTCATATGTTTAAAACCTGTATGTATCTCTTACTTACTTTATCACTTGCCAATAATATGACTGTGCAAAATGTATGGCAATAAAAGTATATAATCCAAGCCTCAGAATCACTATTTGGAATTTCAAACACAGCAAGAAATGACTACTGTGCAGGGCTGGAAGCTCATCCAAAAATATTGAAAATGTTTGTTGAAAGTTGCTGCATCCTCCATTTTTTAACTTTTATTTTGAAATTTGGGAGATTTCACACAGCTGTGTGCTGTTGTTGTTATGATTTTACTTCCATTTTTTTCCCCAGTGTCAGCTTTTCATAAGTTTAACGAGTAAGTTTTTAATAAACATTTCCAAGTGTGATGTCTATATAGTATTATTTAATTTTCTTAAAACATTCTTAAGATATTTATAGTGGTTTTTTGACTTTTTTTTTTACTTTTTTTTTTTGTTGAAATGTTTGGACTTATTCATAACCATAAATTTAGAGATTGCATATTTACTATGACTGTAAATCACAGATGAGATGTAAAACGATCTTGTATTATGAAAAGAAAATCAGTTAAGTGCTTATGTAAGTTATGACTATTTCAAGCCCCATGTATGAGCAAAACCCACATTTTTTTTTTAGAAAGAAACTTGCATACATTTCATAATATAAAGAATTTGCTTAATACAATCTTTGATAAGAACTGAAGATGAAAGACAATTATTTTATTTGTATATAGTAGAATTTGTTTTAATTTAATACAAATCTTCAAGGTTTAGTTCTGTTATACTTTTGGTTATACTCTTTAGATGTTTTTTACCCCTAGATGTCCACAGTACAAGACTGTGAATCATGTTCTTTAATCTCTGATGGATGAATTTCATTCACAAAAAATAACTTATATTTCTTCCTTAGTAAACTGTTACAGCTGTTTCACCTTTCATGCCTCCAATTCCCTTAAAAGCACCAAGAAAATTAAATGCAAAGAAACTAAAAACAAAAGTAGTGTGAGTGCAAGATCAAGAGGTGGAATATAAAGCATGTAAAGACCAGGAAATAAACGACTATTCCTTTTAGAAAAGCATTACGTTGGTTTTATTCCATATATACTTCCTCTCAGATATGAATTTGCTGTTTTGCTATTTATTCTCATATCACTACCATACATACACAAGACAATAACGTACCCAAGTAATTTTTGCATTGTTTCTATTTTGTGGTTTCTATTTTCCATTTTAAAGGGTGGAATCCTTTTGTGTTTACAATTGCGTACATATGCTGTGCACATGCACCATGCCCACTAGAAAAATCAGCTGTGTGTTTTGGGATTTTTTGGTTGGGTTTTTTTTTTTTTTTAGTTAAAAGGAAATTAGGTTTATGGATCAAAGAGCACTGTTTATCACTTCTATGGAAAGGATCAACATTCCTGCTAAAATCTTTTGCTTGGCTCCAGCACTGCAAAAAAAGCAGGGCTGAGCAAGGCAAAATGTGTCCCGGATACTCCTTCTCTTTGTCCTTCCCAGCACACTCTTTTTCAAGAACGGATGCACAGTCACAGATATCATTTGTGTATCTTCCTGAGATCTGTCAGGCTGCAGTTTTCTCTGGCCAGGTAACCCTGGCACAAATTTTATTCTCTGTACTCTTAAGCCAAAAAATCTGGCCCTACAAACAAAGCCACTAAGATATCAGTAGTGTAGTAGCATTAAGGAAAAAAAAATAAATTCAGGACTTAATTCCATCCACCAGATAACTTTGGAAGTACTTCCATTTTTCAGTCTGAAATTTCTTTTAACCAAAAGACAGCATGTCATTTCCACTTTTCCACTCATCCCCCTCTCCTATCCTCTTCTCCCTACCCTTTCCCCTCCTGATTCATACAGAGAAATGGATTTGAAACTAAAGGTCAAAAGGGTAATTACTGGACGTATCTGAATTTAATTTAGCTGCTGCTGTCTTTCCCTTGCAAAGGAGAGTAATGTTTTTGTGTATTAAATTAAGTTGTTGTGTTTGGGGCTTTATTTTGCAATGGTTTATCTGTTAAAAGAAAAATCAAATAAGACTTGATGTTTTAGCACATGTAAACACATTTTTAAAACAGTAATTAAAATCTGCCCTTTCATGTAATGATCTGCATATGAGAATAGCTTTTGTCCTTTGCTTTTTGTTGCTAGTAAAATAAATTATTCAGAAAAACAACATTAATTACAATTAGAAATACCACACCTAAAGCTTTAGTTCATTACCGTGGGCTTCCACAAATGTAGTAATGGATTTAATTGCATTTACTCCAGAGATTGTCTTTTGTACAAAACTCCAATCTGTTTTTCTGTTACCAATACATTTAACAATGTAAGAAAGACTACAAACTAGAACATTATACCCTGTGAGATAAGGAAGTAATTTGCTCAGGTGTGTGAGTGGAAAATAGCCCAACATATGAATTGACTGCAGTATTTCTGTGATTCAACTTTACAAAAGACATTGTTACTAAAAAAGAAATGCTTTCTTCTTTTTATAGTCAGTGTTTAATGGCATGAAATCAACAGTTACAGCTGCTGAAAATCAGACTGCATCAAATGCACCACTCTTTCAAGTACCTTCAGAAAAGACACTTTTTATGGACATTTACAGCCCAGGGCAGAAGACCGTCCTTAGTCTCATCTGGACCTTACATTGGACCTTTAACAGTAGTGTTGAAAAGTGACATGGAATTCGTAAACTTGATGTTACATACTCTCTGAAAGATGTTTGGCTGTAGACAGTTTTCTTGCTACCTGGTAGGACATTAAGAAGCTTATCTGGTTAGCACAGTGAGAAAAAAATAGCTATTCCATAAAATCTCTGGATTACCACCTCTGAAATTGTCACTTCCAGGGCAGTGATGGAAAGGAGATATGTAGGGAGATACAGATATGTCTATTTAAATCTCTGCTTGCTATCTGTGTATCTATCTAGACATGTACCTACCTACTTATCTAGCCCCTTGTACCTATACTTAGTTTTTAGTTAAACTTCACAGACACTGTTATACCTTGATTTTATGGAATATTCATCCATGTTTCAGGCTTGGGGTCGTGCACACAGTCTTGGTATAATGAAAAAAATATGCAGTTTAGCAGAGCTATAGGAAAATGCTTATTGAAAATGATGGAGAAGAAACTAGGATTTCCTAGATGAAGTAGGAATAATTGATGTATTTGCCTCAGTTCCTATGAAAAACCTGTGAGAAAAGCTTTTTTTTTTTAAATATATAATCTGATTATTTTTAAGAATGGGATGAAAAAGCTCTCCAACTTTTTTGTTTTCCTTTTTACTTCCTGGCATAATGACTGCTGTAAAAATGAAAAGTTCAGCTACTGAAATAATGTATCTAATTACTAGAAAAACCATCAGAAATAACACCAACATTTTCCATCACCCTTTCAAATAGATATAAAAAGTATAGATGTATTGTCTTTCTGTAATGTAAGAAACTTTCAGACTTGCTGATACCATCTCTTGGTAGCTTTACTTCCTTGAGCAAACTCTTCCTCTCACAGCTGATAACAGTTCTAGAACATTTTTTTGTTTTTCCCTGACTAATTAAAACTCTCTTGAGATTTGACCTAATTTTTATTTTGTATTTTTCTGCTTTTACTTTTCCTTAATTAAACTTTCCTGGTTTTCAATTACAATAGGCTTCCTTTTGGAGTTTGAATTGATTGTTATTCTACTACGTTCCTCTACATATGTTTCTATAACATTTTTGATGAGTTACCAGTATGGTACATGTTGCATTCTGCTGTAATATTTTTACCTTGTTCTCAATATTTTTTTTAATCAAATTTAGAAGGATTTAAGAATGCCACTATAAGCCATCTAAAATATCCATCTAGCCCTGCTTTCTGTCAGCAAGCATAATGTGATATTCACACATAACATTATCCTTCAGTACCATAATCTTTGGTTTTGGTGATCTACATCTGTGGACATTTTCAAGATCCATTTGTACAAAGCCCTAAACAACCTAATCTGAATTCTGCATTAACCCTGTTTTAAGCACCTCCTGGAGTCCCTGTCACCCCAATGACTCTGTGATGCTGTGAATTTCTGAGTGAGGGCAGCATCCTGCAACTACTCTGTCTGAATTCTTTCCTTATGTTCTGAATTTAAAAAGGAAAAAAAAAAAAAAAAAAAGGTTACTAAAGAACTCGAGAGCTTGCTGCTTATTCAGTTTTCCTAGTTCTCCAAATTCCTCAATAATCATAGTTCTCCTATGCTTCAAGTGGTGCTCAAAAATATTTTGTGTAATTTATCAGTGTGATTTGGTGGTTTGTAAAGTCCCATGCTAACTTCGTTCTCCTCCTCCTTTTATCATTATTAGGAGTCTTTCAGGATGTCTGTCCTGCCTTTGTTCCAGACTCAGGAAAAAACATAAAAGTGAATACCTCCTTTTTTATTTTCCATTGCTGTATTTGGTCTGATAGAGTGTTTGTCAAATGAATTTCATTCATCTGCTCATTAATTTGAGATTTTTCTTATCTTACATTTCCTTAAACTCTTTTGACAGCAGTTATGAAAAAAAATAAATTTGCTTTTCTGTTGTAGAACAGTCCATAGAATCATAGAATCATTCATGTTGGAAAAGACCCTTGGGATCATCGAGTCCAGTAACAGAGCACAGAGCTGGGAAAATCTCAGGCCAGGTCAAGAGCACATCCATGTTGCCCTTCTGGAAACACTGAATCTATGACCTGCCCCAGTTTCTCATCAATTCCATCTCCATATTAGAGGCACAGTAAAAACTTGCCACTATAACACACACAGTTCCATGTGTATCACATATTCTTCTGTTGACCTCAACTTCCCCTGACTCTACCTTGTATCTTTAATTTGTTTGTTTGTTTGTTTAGGGTTTGCCCCTTCATGTCAGCCACAAGTTCTATTCTACAGGAAAGAGAATGATAGTAGCCAGGAGCAGAGTTGCTTTAAGACTCAGCCAGGATGCTCCATGGTGTATCATTAATATTTTACCGAAGGGCTTCTCCTCTTCAAGCAGCACCTTGCTCCTGCTTATGCTCAGGTCATTCAGCTGGAGCAGGCATTCAGTTGCAAACAGAGGGTTCTTAATGTGTTCTAGCAGAGAAAGCTTTAAATATCGGTCCCATTTAAAAAGGCAAACTAGCATTCCAAAACTATGACAAGGAGAGATGGTGATTCATCAGACAGAAAGGCACATTTTTCCCCACCCTGTTGTTTGCTCTTCTTCTAAGATCAAGCAGAGGTAGCAAATTGTGCTTTAAAACTCTACAATTATTTTTTTTTTCTTTCTGTTAAATAAGACCCACATCTGAAATGGTTCCAAGTACTGTAACATCATGGATGATTCATCTCCACAGGAATTATTAGAGAGAAAGTATCTTTCTTTGTGAAGTGGGCTGCATTCCTTGAGGCCATTTGGTGTTTTTCATTCATTGTTATTTATTAGCATTTCATAGGCTTTCATAATAATAGCTCACAATCCATAATAATGTCATAAATAAATAAAAAAATTTCTTCCAGAAATAGAAGGAACACCCCATTACATTTCTCTAAGCAGAAAAAGGCTGTAGTGCTATAACTATGTCTGCAATTTAATCTATGATACTGGTCCTACTACCTCAATGAGGTGGAAGTCCTTGCATCATTGGAAGCTCTAAATCCAGTCTGGATACTGGTTAAAGGCTTTTTGCTCTCAGTGGGAAAATGATTTGGTGTCAGAATTGCTTAGTTGTAGGTACATTGCTGCAAGCTGATTCTGCATATTTCTAGTTGTTCCTATCCACATTATTTTCCAACTGGAGATTCTGTTTTCATTTCTATGTTCACAGTTCATTTGCACTCGATTCCCCAGAGATTGTTTTCTTGAGCAGGCATTTTGTAAAAGTGCAGAGAACAGATTAACCCCAGTTCTCCACTGTACTCTGGACTGTGTGTTCTCTAAAAAGCACTTTATAGGCAGGGACCCTTTTTTCCTGTCAATTAGCTCTTGAATTCTGGTTTCTGTGCTTACTCCATAGTTTGTGCTCCTCTACAAATAAGAAATGTGATGCATGTTTTGGATTTGGGTTTTTGGTGGGTTTTGTTTTTTTTCTGTACAATACGTTAATGATATTTGTGTTTCAGATATGCCAGATTCCTTCGCTAGTCGCTTGAGACACAGCACAAGAATGAATTACTCTGAACTGTCTTTCTGTCTCCTGACAGGTCTGCTTGAAAAGCAGCTTGCCTCAAGGTGAATTCATTGTTATTTCACTTATCTCCAAGTCAGCAAGAGACAGTTTTACAAATCTCTAACATAAGGCATGGAATGGAATTCAACAGCAACACTGATTTTCTTCTTTTTATTTGGCTCCGGCCAAATGAATGGTGGCTGATAAATTGCTAATACAAAGAGCACATTTTGGGGTGTTTTCTTGAAAAGTTAACTTTATTAAAATCAGTCAGCCAGTGAGACAAACAGTAACCTCATAGAGAATCAATTCTCCCTGATTTATTTATCTTTTCCTGTATATACTTCAGTATACTTCATATACTTGAGTAAACAGACAACCTTTGGGGTGAAATACTATGAAAGTTGATAGCATTTACTGAGGTGTGAGATGTATTAGTCTTTCTTTTTCTGACCTTTATGACTCTAATACATTATTGCTACTAAATGCTATTTAAATAAATGTGCAATTAGCTCAAGACCACTAACAGACATTCCATTTCATGAGGCAGAATGCTGCCCTGAACTTTCCAGGGCACAGAAGTGATCTCAAACACATATCCTAATTATAGTGGTGTGGGTAGTAATCGACTTCCACTCATGCATTGGCTCGCATCTGTACACTTCTGTGAAAAGAAAGCACATTTTTAAAGGATATGTCTATACTAGTAATCTACATATTACCAGGGCCTCAATAACATGATCATGTACAAAAACAGATCATGAGGATGGTCCCTACTGCAGGTCGCCCGCTGCCCCAAACAGTGAGGAAGCCCAAGCCTGTGCTCAGTGCCTGAGGATGAGAGGACCATTCCCCTGCAGTGGTTTGAGTACGGTCACTCTCCTGCCTCTCAAGGAAGTGGGGCTAACTTTTCAAATTTGAAAGAAGGTCATTTATCTCTAGTTTTAGTAGTAACAATGCAGTCAAAAGCTGCTTCCATCAGGGGAACAGAGCTTTCAGGCCTAACTTGGCACAGCCCACCTGCTTGTTGCAAAGACAGCCAGAACAGTCTTACCCATTGGGTAAGGTTATTGGACTTTCTTTGGTTCTTGCATATTGCTAAAGCAGCACTAAATACTGCTTTTTTTCATGGAAAGAGTCCTCTTTCTTCCCACTGACACCCTCCCCTTCGACTGAAGTTTGACTGCTAAGGAAATAATTGGGGCAATGATACAAGATCCTAGGCCTGTCCCAATCCATGGTACAGTTTTCAAGCCTATGTCTGCATCAGTACATAAAAATGGGCTAGAAGATATTCTGTGGCTGGGCTCACATCCTTTCCATCCACCCTAGCTTGCTTTGTCCATTCTGGAAATGTTCCTGGGTCATTGAACTGTGCTATCATTGGAAAACAGGTTCAGAGATCAGAATCGTGTTAAAGGGTGCTGGCAGAATACCTTGTGCCAGCATTCACAATTCCTCAATTACACCTGCAGTCTTTAAACAGAGTCTTGTTCAGAGCATTTTAAAAGCACATGAAATGAACTGAAATGTTGTGGGTAATATAATTCAGAAGCTGCCATTGCCTTCGACCTCTATATGGGGTACGCAAAGTATGGGCAAAAAATCTCAAATCAGAGTCAGGAGGAGGCCAAATCTGTTCTTTTTAAAAATTTATTTTTCTTTCCACCATAAATGCTTATCATTTTTCAGGGAAAATTTGGCAGTTAGACTAGAAAGAACTCTACATTAAAAACAATAAGCAATTTTTTCTACAAATGAGGAGCTAACTTTAGCAAAAGTGGCTGAGGTAAAAACTTAAGGCTGTTTGAAACAGTGATATTTTCTAGCATTGTAACAGAATAACAGTTTGGTTACTGTGAGTTGCAGTACTAGATCCTTAATGTAATTTCACTATTACTAATGCAGAGTAAGTTTTTTCTGTTATTTTCTTTTCAGTTTCATCAAAAAACCCAGATCAAGTACAATGTGCTATTGTAGGGATTTTTAATCAAATGCAATTATATAATTAATGATACAATACTAAGCCATGGCAGTCTAATTACCATTGATGAACATTTCTTCAGGGGTCTTTAGCTCTTCATAGTGGAGAATGGATTCCTAATAGGCAGCTCAGAGCCCCTTGGGCTGTGTCAGAGACAAATAGAATTTCACATGCTTGTACTGCTCTTGTCTTATTCTAACAGCTCCCTTCCTAGTCACACCAAATGATTTCAGCTTATTCTGTTGAAACCAACTAAAAGTTCGCTATGAATTCTGTAACCAGCGAATGAAAATGTTTGCACACAAATGAGTGCAGCAGTGTTACACACAGTGTTTTCCTCTAGATCCAACAAATTTAAGGGTAGGAAATTTCAGTGTAATCAACAGTTAGAAATTAAATTAACCACTCCTTTTGGTCAGATATTCCAGGAAATAAATGAATTTGTAGTTAAGCAGTCAATAGCCAATACTCACATAGCTTGAAAATGAACTACAAGAATTGAAACTTTCATTGTAATAAGTTATGTTAGAGATAATATCGATGTCTCTTTCTGTCAGATAAATTCTTCTAAAACAAACAAGATGCATATCTCACACGCAGTAGTTTTAAAGAGTCATCAAGAGACAGAGGGAGAAAAAGAAATGAGAGGGGAAAAAAAAGGAAAGTGATCTAAAAGTAACTGACTATATATATACTCCCTCCTCCCAAATAATAGAATAACACGGAATATAGTGACAAGAACTAAAGCATTGTAAATCAATGTCTTTTTGCAGCACATCCAGTTATAGCCCCTGAATGGCGTGGCTTATAGTAATGCTACAAGGGCAGTTAGGGAAGAGAATTGAGGAACAACACCAGGAGAAATGAAAGAGAAATGTTTTATATAGCTATAGGTGTCGCCGGAGGACTTGACTCCATTTCTTCTATAAATATTCTTTTTGGACTCAAGACAGGGTGCAGGTACTCGGGTAACAAAGAACGAAGGGTGCACAGCAGCACAGCTTCTTCACTTAAAATGCTGAACAGCTCTCAGTACATGTGGTGCTAGTGAGAGAGACTACAGTCCCTCCATACTCCTGTTAAGGACAAAAAGCCACCAAGAATCAAACCACATGATCAAGCAATAAAATCCTTGGGGTAGGGGGGCAGGGGGTAATATATATTTCAGTTTAAATTAACCTCTGGAATTATTCATGGAGTCTATTATCGCTGACTGCTTCCTGTATGTTGCTCCTTACATGCTCTGTTGTAGTTAATTTGCTGTATATGTGTGCCAGTAACCATAAAAGCCATTAGCTCATTTCAGTCTTTGGAAAAAAATGGAGGAAAGTTAAGCAATTTGGGCAAGTTTGGGGGTTTTTTTATGTTTTTTTTTTCTTCCTTATTATTCAGTGTTCTCTTGAGACGAAGAATTATGCTTTGCTGTACATTGCTAAACAAGGAAAAATAGTTGTTCCATACAAAGAGGGAATATATAAATCCCTAACATGCAGCTTTTCAACCCACAATTTCTTACTCAGCTAAGCTACTCCAAAAGACATTTGTTCCTCCTGCCATGCTACTATTGCACAGATTGTTCCAATTACAGAGCTATAGTTTCTTTATGAAGCTGGCTTCAGTTTTTACAGCCAAAGTGACATGTAAAAAATTGCAAAATCAAATATATATTGTGCCTATTGATTGTATATCTACAATGGGCCACAAAACTTAATCACTATCATGAAACCTCTACATAGAATTACTACTGCAAAACTCAAAAAGAATGAACTGGAAGAGTTCTTTTATGGTTCTTACACAAATGTCTGTTATATATGTATTGTTCCAGGAAGAAATTACACGATTACCATTAACCCTACAGTGAGATGGATTTTTTTAAATAGAATACATTGGTACACCATCTGACACTTAATGGAAGCTTATAGGAAAAAAGTGCGCTTGGTCACAAAGGTCTGGATTTGCAATATGCATTATATTGACTACATCACCAGGTACAGAGCTGTGTAATCAACAACAAAAAGTGTTTGCACAAATCCTGGTATTTGTAGCTATTGACAACAATTAACATCTACAGAAATAAACGTCTCTTAATTAATATGAATACTCCCACAAATTTCCTTTAGCCTTTTTGAAAAAATAAAGTCTGGTTACATTATTAAAAATAAAATGATTTTATGTAAATATTTCTGAAAAGAATCTTCATAATATTTGTTCAGTTCTAGCTAATAAAGATGTGGTTTTATGCAAGTATCACTTTTTTTTTTTTTTCTGCGTGTGAATAGTATAGACTCACTATTCACTGCTACCTCTTTCTGTCAGTTTTCTAGAAGGATACTAATGTTTTTCTGATTGGTTCTTGCTCAGGACAACTAAAGTTTTCTTGACTCAGGAAAGGATGAAGACGTAGGCAATAGTATTCAACCTTGAATGTTGATATCATCCTTAAACAACTATAAATACATTGTCAAAATAAATTCTACTTTATTGATGCATTTTTGAAAGCCAAATCATGGTGTTTTAAATGCAGTTGTTTCAAAAGTAGAACAGGTCTACATTTGTTAATCTCATGACAGGGCTTATCTGGCGTATCTCAAAGGCATGTGAACTGAACTATCTTTTCAAATATTCCTCCTACTTCTTGCACCACAGGCCAGAAAGGCATGTGGCTGAGCAACCATGAATTCCATTTTCCTTCCTAGAAATTCTGTATGCAAAACAATACAATGTCAGCTCAGATTTAACTTAAGTAATCTTTTTCTGTTAACCTTATTTCCCATTTCGAGATTTTGCAATACAAACTGTGTGAAGCAGACTATGCAACTGAGAAGCTCTGTTTTCAAGGTCTGAATGAAAGCAGAACGAAACACCAGTCTTGCCTTAAAGGCATTTCTATTATTCAAAATTGCTATAATTTCTAATTATGTATTTTGTTGGAGAAAGAATTCTTGGTGGATTGAATTCTCTACAATAGCAATGGGGGAACTACTACACTGCAACACACATATGGGTAATATGTTTTCTTTCCTTCCCTGTGACCACCACCAGACTACTCCAGAGGAAAGCACCAGATGCCCTGCAATCTTCAGATTTAAAAAAGTCCCTACACCTAGACAGGTATACCTATAATCCTGGACAGACACAGTAGGTTTCTTTATGCCAAATTTTGACATGAACAATGTAGGCAACTATATCTGGGTTCATAATCCAGATTTCCTTTCTAGTCAGAGGAGACAATCAGGCATTTCTAGAGCACAAGTCATCACACATATTTTAAAGTACCTAATTTGCTCTAATAGAGACAGAAGTTAATGAGGTAGTGAGTTTATAGTCGATATTTACGCTATAGACATCAAAAGGTTGGTGAAATACAGTTTAACCTTGGAGGCATTTTAAACCCCAAAATAAGCAGTTATAATTTCCAAAACTCTCCCATCCATGATGGAAAATTAGTGAGTATTGCAAGCAATTTTGTGTAATATGTTGGTACATTAACATCACTGCTAAAGCACATTGAAGGTTAATTTCAGTTTAACAATATAATCCTTGAAAAGCCTTCACTTACTACCTAGAGTACTGGGGAAATGGGTCAATGAGGTTGTTTATGGAGCAGAAGCTTATGCAAGCAGAAAGACACTTTATCAGCACCTGAGTATAAAATAACCACTGACTGCAGCTCGTCCATACGTGATTCACTGCAGGAATTCAGCAGGTGATTGATAAGGGGAGTACACCAGAAATGTAAGCAGACTGCATATAAAAAGAATGTAAACAATTCAGCATTCCTCCCTGCACTTACCACCATGGAAACGATAACAACCGACTCTCTGTTGACATACTTTGTAGCTCAGCCTTGCCTCTCCTGTGCGTGTAGACACTGAACTGGCTACAGATCCTCTCCAAATCAGCTGCCCTGCCTGACAGAGAAATGAAGAATAATGACTCCCACAGCCCCCTAGCACACCAGCGTAATGGTAGTACTGAACCCATTGGTTCTCCAGAAGCACCCACTAGGGCCAGAGCTGGTCCTAAATATCTGCACATTTTCTCACTCTTGCAGGCAATCCCAACAACAGTTTACAGCTCTTTGTTCCCACCTAGGGTATTAATATAAGCAAACCAAAATGAGATGCCAAGGCACACATGCAGATGTAGCTCCTTTGGGGCAGATCTCCTTGTATCCTGCTGTCTGGATTCTTCTGCCAGCCTTGAGGAGATAGAAAGGGACAACATACGGGGACAAAATTGCAGGACTGCAGGTAGGAAGTGGAATCAATACCACAGTGTGTTGAATAAAAACAGATTTTCAGTAGAGAAGATGTTAGAGAAGGTAATTTCTGTAATAGCTATATGGTATTACAAAGCTAATAGTGAGTAGGAATATGTTGAAGTGTGACTTGGGTCCTCCTTCCTTTTATATAGAAAAAATCATAACTTAAATCTTCAATTTATGAGAGCAGATTGATGTAAGTGATTGCACATTTATTTGATTTAACCCTTTGGAAGAAATGATAAATCCAGTGGTAACATTAGTGTATTCTTAAGAGTCAGATCTGCATTCTACATGCCTTTGTCTCCTGTTACTGAGAACTACATTGACAAATTGCAGTAAATGCTTAAGGCACGTGGACGCTTGAAACATTGTCATATACTAAATTAATACTGGTGGTTTCATCCTGCTTATTTTGTAAAATGACTATGTTGTTTCAATACGGTTGCTTTATATGAGATTCTTGTATATTTATATCTGACAAGCTCTGCACACATCTGGTGATAATTTCATATGTCTCTGTTCAGAAGAGCAAGATACTCCCAAACAGCTTTCCAAGTTGTTTTGTACAGATTCCCCACATTCCCCTATTTATCAACAACTAGAGTTACCCAGCAAAGCATTTGACCACTGAAATCCTTTGACCCATTTTATCACTGAATCTTGAATTTACGCCTAATTCATGTTCATTCTTCGTTCTGCATGTGGACGATAATGCTTACATATGCAAAGTCCAAAAAAGACTAAAAATGGTGCCTAGAGCAGACAAACCTTCTGTGTGTGTGTTTAGTCACTTTGGAAAAGTGTCGTGAGGTTCTTAAACCTGATCCTTTCTACTTTTCCTGTGGGCAAAGAGAATGTGATTCACACTGAAGTGAGAGAAAAAGGAGTTATAGAATACATTGCCAGAACCATGCGTTACTCACCCAGAAGTCCTAAACAGAAGTCAAGGCTGCAATAGGTGAGCTATAACTGTGCTATGCAATTTTTCACTGAGAGATGCTTAGGTCTCAGAGGTCTCAAAGCTGGGTAATGTGATGCTAAATTTAAAGAATTATTTCAGGACAAATGCTAATCGGCTATTCTTACAGACATACCACATAGACCAGGCAATCTGTAGAACAGACTAAAATTAGCATAGTGTGTGTGGTGTATTAGGCAAGAGCAAGCATGGATTTCCTATAGGTTAATTATGCCTACTACAGCTCTCTTGTGAGATCAGCAGTGATGTGAATAAGGGAGAGCTGGCTCATAAAATCTACCTGAATCTCCAAAATGCATTTGGAAATTTAACTTGATGTTTTTCTGAGTGAAAAGTAAATGGTCATTAGGAAGATACTTATAAGATAAACACTTCGACAAAAAATGGAAAGCAAAAGGTATAGAGCATTGTCGATATTCCCAATGGAGTGAAATGATCAATAGCATATTTCAGTGATCTGTGCTGTTAACTTATCCATAAATTGTCTGGACTGAAGTGACAAAATCTGATGGGAATTCATTGAAGTTGAAGTTGTTCAAAGCTGCAAAAATTCATGCTGACTGTGAAGCAGCATTTCAGAAGAACCTAGCCAAATTCTGGCTGTATATCTGAATATCTGATAAAATAATATGGAAGATAAAACTTAGTGTAGATAAATGTAGAGTAATATATCTAGGAGGAATCATCCTCATTTTAGATATGCAATAATGGTTTGCTAGTTCTACTCTAAAGTGAAGTTTAGTACCAAATTCTGCGGAAATTGTTGACTCAAGGCTCAATGCAGTCAAAAAGCAAAGAAAATGTTAAGCAGCATTAGGAAAGACTAGGGAACAAACCAGAAAACAGCATTTTGATAGTGTAATCTAATGTTCGCTTTCTATTTGCAAAATCAAAAAAAATGTACTTCAACATTTTCTTGAAAGGCATTAAAAATAATAACAGCAGTACCTCTGTGAATTCAGCTTCTTATGTTAAAGCCATTAGAAAGGTCACCAATTCCTAAGGTGTTATGATAAGTGTTGATAGTCCTTGCTAATTAAAATTACCTCCTACACCCTGGGCTTGCTTTTTAGAAACACTTGTTTCCAGTCTTTGAGAAAATGAGTTTTGCAACTAATGGTAAATTCTCAAGTAGGTCCCCAATTATACATAAATGGAAATTCAGTTTTCTCTCTTAATTTCATTTTTGTATCTTTTTTTTTCCTTCCCCCTCCCCTACTTTTTCTTTCCTAGATGCAACACAGTAGGAGAAGGAGCAATTGGAGGTGTTGAAACCAGGCCACTACAAAATAATTGCAACTGCATTAGAACCAGAAATGCTTTAAGACCAATTAATGGGGAAATTCACTAAAAGCTCCATTATCTCTTTAAAAGAGCTTTACACGCTTATGTCATGCAGCTCATAAATAACAGGGATCTAAAAGGAAATCCCTTTGTAATTGTTCTTCAGACTTTGTAAGAGTAGGTGCCAGTCATGAAGCTATTGAAACCTAAGTTTATGTTCAGAATAAAAGCACCACAGAATGAATCATGATCTCATTTTGGAAATTACTGTGAGTGGAAAGGGAAGACTGGCCAGACTGGTTATGTTACAGACACACAAGGGAACTGAGATTTGAGTTAAACAAGGAGGTGTCAACCACAGTTTATCGGTGATTTCAAGATTCTGTTAAAGTTAGACACATTGGACAAAAACCAAAACTGAAATCGTAAGTATGTAAAAAGCCACATAGGTAAATGATGAAAACCAGAAGGAATGTAAATAGACTAATGATCTGTTCTTATTTTAGTAGCAGTCAGTCAAGAAAACATGTATTAAATGGACAGGGTTACAATTCAAGAAGCAGGAAGCCAGCCTGGTAAAACTGTACCAACAGAGTTACTGGCACAGCATCATTGTGTGAATAAGCGAGCGTTTAAAGGATCAGGCTTCTTCAGAAAACAGGATACATTGATTGTGTTGGCACTTGGTGTCAAGCTTATTTGCCTTATTCTATATGGTTATGGTCAGGAGTGATAATTTAAATGAGGCCTGAACTGACTCTCATTGCATCTGAGATAGGCAGGAGGAACTGGCATGAAATTTGTGTTGTGTTTTGTTTGTTTGGTATTTTTTCTCAGTATAATCTTAAACAGTCTTAAACAGTCTTTATGAAATGTGGTCATATCTTAGTTACTATTAAATATCAAGAAAGGTTAACAAGAGCTATCCTCAGGAAGCATTCTATAATTCATCATATTTAATACAATTCTCACAGTGCCATGCAAGCTAGACAAGAAACCTTACCAAGAACAGCTGCAGGATAATCAGATGCAGCAAACCCTATCAGGAATATGTTAACGTGTCGTGATGGGAAACTGCAGCATCTTTTTTTTTTCCACCTTCCTAATGTGAAATTACGGTTTGAATTTTTTTTAGGTGTTACAGTATTCAAAAAGATTGTGATTCAGATGCCAGAGAACAAGATACTGGACCTTTCTCACTGCTGGTCCACTGTATCAGGGTAATATACGTGTCCTGCATGTATATGATAGATATAAATGTAGATATTTAGGAAGTGATTTCACTGAAATATGGGTTATATGTGGTAATCAATCTGGCTTCAGTGACTGAATTACACCCTAGTTGAGTTTTCACTTCCTGTTCTTTGGGATTGCTCCTAGAGCGGAAAACAAGAGAATCATTTTCCCTAAGGAAAGAAAATGGACAAAAAAAATCGCTGAAATTATATAAATTCAACAGTGTGATTACTGTTCCCAGCTTTGCAGTGGTTCTGTTTTAGCCTTTGGGTGTCAGGCTTTCATTTCATACTACCAAATACTTCCTGAATTCCTGGGATTTTATTTCTTCTGCATCTGTTAACATTTCACTCCTGTCCTTTTCTTCCATTTTGCTGCCCTTACCCCTCTAGTGTCATGCTCTAGAAAGTGTGTTGAGATTGAATTTACACTGAAGAAATCCCAACAGCAATATCAGGTAACAGCACCACTTTCATCTCGTTGCTCCTTCAACAGACAATCCCAACTCTGTGTCACTAATTTTGAGAGAGAAAGTGTTTCAAATAGAATTAGCTAAAGGCATCTGGTCTTATTTCGGTCGGTGCCTTCTTGGATGATACCATGGGAAGATACTGTGTTTGTTATATAGAAATTAATGCAACTTTGTCTGCAGAGGAAGAGACAAAAGAGCAGAAAACCTTTAATGTTTGTCATAATACTCTTTCTTCTTTATGTTAGCAGGCACCATTAACACCAGAAAGTCTTTGAAGAAGCATTCTCTTAATGCATGTCATCTTGTTCACAACATACAGAATTGTAACAGTAAAGCTGGTGATGATAATTGTATATAACCTCTGTCAAGTTGATATAGACCTACAGAACCTGAAGGAACATCAACTATAAGTGTATCTGCAGATGGCTTTTTCTAATCGAAAGCTTTTCATCTTAAATGCAGGCTTGAAATTTCAGCAAATTTGGCACAGTACAAACTACTGTCAAAGAACGTATAACACAAAATGAAATCCTTACAAGCAGTTTTTGATGGAAGGACACATTTTATGCATATATGCATATGTAATCATTAAATAAAACATTAAAAAATCTAATTAATCAGCTGCTGGCTAGTATTGGTTCATTATCATTGCACTCAGTGTCTCAACATTTTAATTTTTACTGCTTTAAATTATGTGTGTAATAACTATTGCGGTTAAATTACAAGATTGTTTTTAATATAACATTACATAGTGAAATTATTGTCACCTTCTGATAGAATCTGAACTACATTGGCAACTTTGTACTGTATCTTGTTTCTTTAGCTAAGAGCTAATGATCTGAGAAATGTGATGTAACAGGAAGCAAAACTATTCACAAATTTATACTGAAATGCTTATAATAAAGTTCCAGGCATAACAAAGAGCATGTAGTTGCCTAAACCTTAAATAGCAATATAGGATTAGGGGACTTGGTTTCTGTTCCTTTTGCTAGAAAAGATTCAAACCCTTATGTATGAAGCTTGATATTTGAGATAGGTGCCTTCTTCCATTGCTTCTGTTATTCTATTCCATTTCATATTTCATAATAAAATATTCATCAAGTCATTAAAGTTCCTATATAGCCTGATAATTAGGACAGTGATCTGAATTCTAGTTCATGTGCCAACTGGTATTTCAATATGAAGGCATCTATCAGCTTGGATTCAAATCAGGTGGCCTCCTAAACTACTAAACCATAGAGACAGTCTATTTTGGCTCAATGAATATTTCATTATGACCAAAGTGAAGAGCAGCATTCTCTGAGAAGCTGAA
The DNA here is from genome assembly GCF_001431845.1 of Calidris pugnax. Lineage (NCBI taxonomy): Eukaryota > Metazoa > Chordata > Aves > Charadriiformes > Scolopacidae > Calidris > Calidris pugnax. The sequence continues at coordinate 12,338,490 of NW_015090864.1, read as the reverse complement.
AATTATTATGACTACTGCAAAGCCAGGGCAACAATTGCAGAGCTTTCAGAGTTTCCAGGCTCCTAAATCCACATGAGTCCATCTGTTGACCTGTGAATTTGAAAATCCTGGAAACCTTCAGGCAAGTTGTAAAGGAGACAGACTCCAATGGTCTCTGCCTCTCACCTGCTCATTTATTCATTAATCAGGTGCTAAAGAACTCAGCAGGTACCCTGGCATGTGATTAGAGGGTTTTGAAACATTTTTGAGTGAGCAGATCCATCAAAGCCCTATCCGTCTTCTAGTGCAATTTCACTGTGGTCTCTGAAAAGTGTTTTGCTTTCACTGATTCAGCATTCTTCAACAGAAAAAACAAAATTCTTATTTTGTTCTTATTTTCCAAACAGCAAAATATTTACTTTGCAGGCTTAATTCATTACACGTAGCGTAGCCAGGCAGTTGAATGACACACGCTGAAGGCGAACTCTCTATAGAGGAACATGACAGACTGTGTCAGTGGCTTCTAATACGTGTGTGCTTTGGTGAAGATCATGTTTCTGATATTTGTGTGAACTAGGATGCCAGGGTCGTATTGCTTTGAGTGGGAGGATGAGATGATCCGATCAGCGTGCCAAGTTCCTGTAACTCATCACTTTCCATTCTTCGTGAAGTGGCATTCCCCTAATCTGCCTGCCAAAAGCTGGTTTCTATTTCACAGTCCCAAGGACGGTGTAAAATCTCACTTACTTATTACCTGCTCGTTAGGCTAACTGCTGCAAAACCTGCTTCTGATTTGCACTTGGTTTGAACTGGCCAGCTACTAATAAAATCTCTTTCTCACTCTCTTGCTCTTTTCTTCTTCCACATCCCCTGGCCTTTTCCCCACCCCCTCTTGGGCATACTTCCAAGTGTCAGCAAAATCTGGGTCCCCAGCCACGTACAATAGGCAGTGCCTGCTCTGTTTCATTTTCCTTTCAGATGGATTGAAACACAAAACATAGAACGCTACTGTCTGGGGTTAAACTTGCTCATAAAGCTGTGTTAGTATATTAGACTGCATTTTTTTCTGTGATATTGGCACTTAGAATAATGTAATATTCACACATAAGACTTCAGAAACTTTGGAAAAATCAACATGTACTGCAAGTTGTTCCTGGAACAAGCAGGTGTAATCCTGAGAAGATAAATAAAATCCAGTTGCTAGCACTGATTTCTTTAGCATTTTATCAAACTCCCTGTTGTAGCAACGGTCTTATGCTGTTTTTTCCATTCTGCTTAACCAGCAGATGACTCAGACTACAGACCAAGATAATGTAGTACAATTATAGCATTCAAAATGGTTTATGTGTGACTACTCAAAGCTTGTCTTCACTCTGTTTATTGGCTACCAGCACACTAAGCTAAATGCAAGTTAACAAATTCCTAAAAATACTCGAGGGATGAATCATCCCTTTCAAAAGGGTTCTGGAGAGTGTTTACCACTGTGATGGTAAGTCACGGGGTAGTGGGGAAGCCAATTTCTGTTACAGAGAGACAAGCTTGAGTCAGCCAAATGCTATGTTACAGATTCTGAATGTTTTGCCTGGAAGACAGCTATTATGAGTTAATGTCCTCAGACTTGGGCAGCTAAAAGAGACTGTTGAAGAAAAAGTTTCTCAAAGTATCCCCTTATTTTGCAAGCCTGATTTCTGTTGCTCTTTTTAGGAATTCAGGAATTAAGATTTTCTAATTTTTAGAAGAATTACTCCCAAATCCGAAGTAACTCATCAGTTTCAGAAAAACTTGAGGTTTCTGTTCGCTTGGAATTCAGATGCTTGGCTTCCAATACTGATATTTGAAAATGTGTGTTCAGATTCATGGTATGGATATGTGCATGAACATTCTCTGCTACCTACAGAGCAGACTGAAGTATTTTTTGAAAGGAAGAAATTCAAGTGTTCTGTCTGTTCTTTCAGAAAGCTTTGTGTTTGGTAGATCCAGAATTATAGAAAAAGTATTAGAACATAATGGTTTATGAATAACAATAATAAAGATAACAATAATAACAACAACAACAGTAAAATCCAGATGAAATTAACATTGTCTTTTCAACCTCTGCTCTGTAATAAACATCCAATAAACCGTAAGAGATTTGAGCAACCTGGTCTAGTGGAAGGTGTCTCTGCCCATGGCATAGTGGCTGGAACTAGATGATCTTTAAAGTCCCTTCCAACTCTAACCATTCTATGGTTCTATGATTTACTCATCTCTCTGGAAGTATTTAATTTAAATTTAGCCCTAGTGTTGCTACTTTCCACTCTAATTTAATCTGATTGAATATTATTTACTGTAAATTAAAGACTGAAGAAATGACCAAAAGCTTCATTTCTGGAGATCTTTCTGTAGGCATGCTTCAGTGTGGTTTAAGGAGTTATCTCCAATCCTGCTCAGCAGTGCTCTTCTGATGGAAGTTGCCATTCACACAATCTGAGATCTTATAAGTGACTATATGGCTGCATCGTAGCCATACTTCCATTGCATTTTGGGCATCCTGCACCTAATTAACACAGAGGATGTGTGCTCATTAAATGTATTTAGTAGCACCTTTAAATAACTCAGACTTTAGGCTGGAAGAATAAAGCCCTGAAGGTATCATTTGATAGACAAATTATTAATTACAGATAAATATTTTGAAAAGTTAACTTAAAATAATGACAGGTTTTCCATATTTGAATGTCGATCAGTTGCAAAACATGACTATAGTCTTCAGATAACTGTGGAAAGACCAGGACAAAAATACTTTCTAGAAGTCCTGAAGCAAACAATTGAATATATAAGAGGCATCTCATTGACCAGTCCTGACACACCCCTCTGTTCATGCTTTGCCTGCTATCTGATAAGCAGCAAAGGGAAAGAAAGGCAGACCTTTGCCTTGGAAATTTGAATAAGGTTTTCTGACCAATTAGATAAATTAAACAGAATTTTTAAAATAACATTTCAAAACAGAGGCAGTGTGAATGAGATTATACTCTGCCATCTTCTTCACTGCCATCATTCATTGCAATCAATCAAGTTTAAAATTCCTCACAAGTGACCAGTGAGATGTGTCACATGAAATGTCATGGATTGACATCTTCACCTTCACAGACCAGATATCCTAGATGATAGAATCATAGAATGGTTTGGTTTGGAAGGGACCTCAAAGATCATTGAGTTCCAACCCCCTTGACATGGGCAGGGACACCTCCAACTGGACCAGGTTGCTCAAAGCCCCATCCAGCCTGGCCATGCACTTGGCTTGGTTGAACTTCATGAGGTGTTCATGGGCCTACCTCTCAAGCCTGTCCAGGTGCCTCTGGATGGCTCTTTCCTTTCTCTCTTTCCCTGCATGGAAACTACTTACTGCTCAGAGAAAGTTACTTAACTTCATTTCACTGTCAAAATGTTCAGTAAATACTTATTTCTTAATTGAAAACTTTTTTTCCTTAATTGTACACTTGCAACTTAATCACACTCTGTTTGTTCCTAGACTCCTCCCTTTCACAGTTACACTTTGATAAGCAGGCTGATGTTTGCATTAAGATTGTGTTATAACTCTTTAAGAGAGTAGCCTATGAAAATTCTCACTTGCGCTCACACATCTCTCATCAGAAAGGAAAGTGTTACCTAAGATATGCTGCAGCAATGTTTGTAGAGGAGAATCTGGGGAATTGCCTGCTGGAAAGCATTTCTGTGCAGAGTAAATGAGGATATCTTTAGATAATCGCCTGTGTTTGAGACCTTCATGCAGGTACCAGATGTATTTGTGATAGTAAAACCTTCCACTTGATCCCTGTGGAGATTTGGAGGAAAGACTGCTGCTCTGAAGTGGTGTGTTACGTCACCGTGGATGCCCAACAGAAGTCCATTGCAAAACCTTTGCTTTTAGGTTGATGTGAACTGAAAGCTCTTAGCTTCTGCACTTTGTCATATGATCCATTTGCTGTCCTTCCAAGATGCTACTTTGAAAGAGGTGCTGTAATGCAGCTTCACAAGTGAGATGCAAAATAAATGAGCCTGCAGGCAGGATGCTACTTAACAGCCTTCTGGGAGCTGTTTATCAAAGCAGAACTCTGCCTCACATCCATCCTCACCTCCATCACTGGTTGTTGGGATGGCTCAGAGCCCTCACTGGCACCATTGGACAGTTGTAAATTTACCAAATAGTCCAAAAGCATAGGGGACCAGGAGATAAGTGTTTGGAAACTTCATACTTCAGAGTTTTTCCTCTTATTTTTTCACAACCAGATGAAGGCAGCTGGCAGGTCAAGAAGACCTCTCACAGGCTTTAGAATCAAAGAAACCTGTGATGTCCCATGTCATTGGAAATTTGTCAGGCCCCAAACTGAAAGGGCTATATGTTTATGTGGTAAACATGTAAGAAGAGAAATATGTATTAATGAAAATTTGTCAATGAGAAATGGATACTAATGAGAACTTGGACAAGGTGACCAGTTAAAAGCTGGTTTGTCCTAGGAAAAATATTCCTGGTGACTTCCACTTGCCACTCAGTCCTAATTCCAATTCTGCTAAAGAAAAAAAAAACAGGTATTGATGCTAATAAAAATGCAGAGCAAAAGTACTACATATGCCAAAGTGAACACCTGCACAAGCACAAGTGCCCATAATCCCACCTACAGATTATGAGTGTTATATATTCCTATCTCACAACTGGGAGGAATTTACACACGACTATTTATGTCCACGTGATCCTGTAAAATGGTATGTAAGAATAGAACAACTGCAGCATGGTTTTGCAAACACTTCTGCCTAGGTTTACTGAGATAGCAAGTTCACAGTTTTATACTAATTTTGCTTTCTGTTTTTTCTTCTTTCTCACAAGTGTGTGATACAATTAGAACAGTATCCAAACAATAGCAAAAAATATATTCTGGAATAAAATTATACACATAGAAAGAGTCCCACAGAATAGTACTTGAAGAAGTCCAAGCACAAATAATTGTCTTAAGTGTATATGGTTTTCTCAATTGCACATGCATTTTCTATAATTAGAACTGCATGAATAACAGTTTTTTCTGTTTGCTGGCAGCTCTAAAAAACAGATCCAATCAATGAATGTACAGGCATCAAAGGACATTTAGTATTGATTAAAACCCATACATTTTGTTTTAAAAAACTTTTGCAATTAAGTATTTTCCTTTTTTCTGAATTTTAAAAAGAGCAGTTGACAAAGATACGAGTTTATGAAGAATTTCAGTACAGCTGTACATATATTTTTCACGTGTAAAGTTCTGCCTGGCAAGACATGTACAAATTGCAAATTAAGAAGTTACAACAAGTTTAGCAGCTGCAGAAAAACTGTTAGAATTCAGTTGTGCACCAATCTCACCAGCATCTTGTATATGACACATGATTTCCTGGTTTGTACCTTTTTTTCCACTTATTTTTAAGATCTTTTCTTTATTTTCTTTTTTTCATTCTTCTATTCAACTTCTGCCCATACATAGATTGTTTTACTTTGGATGCGCACATGCTAGCAGTGAAATCAGATCATTCTTACATTTGAAATCAAAGGTAAAAAACAGTCTTCTCTGACAAGATATTTCTGGGTTTGGTATGATTTGCCCTATTATCGTCTGGATTGGTTTATATTTTTGATACTCTTCAAGAATTAGTTACCTTGTTGACCTCCTAGGACTGGGAATAGCTAAACAAACAAATGGAAAAGAGAACCTTGCTTGGACTGTTAGACTAAGCAAACATGACAAGGAAATCACTAGGGTAGGCTCATACATATGCACTGTCAAGGTGCCATCCTGACAAAGTGTCTTTTCAGTACAGTCGCACGTTCTATACTGTCAGCAGGTTTTAGAAGTGAAATACATGTATTTCATTGTTAGAATTAAAAGGAAAGCTTAAAAATCCTTCTGCGCAGCCTTTTTTCAACAAGGTATTAAGTAAAAATGCTGTTAAGGCAAAAAGAGAAAACGTGCAGGGAAAGGTCAGTGTGATAGGTTTAAAGAAGTGCTGCTGATGACTCATTAAAGTTAACTGCAATGATGATTTTAAACAGGGTCTTTTCTTCCACTGATATCGTGCGGTGTCTCCAGCAAGGATCAAAAGCACTGGGGTCTTGACAAGAGATAAACAAATGCATAAAGTTCACAAGTGCTTAAATTCATTCTTCTTCATTGAAACATACAATTACATCCCCTTAATTAAAACCGCCTCCTTCTATTGCTGTATGTGCAAGAGCAGTGGGAATTAGGAGTGTGTGAATTAGAGGCTTGGTTTCAGATGATGAGGATGACAGCAAGGGGAGTTAAACTTCAGCCTGGCTGGGACAGTGGTTCCTGAGGTCTGACCACCGGCAGTGAGTTTAATGGAAACATTTTATACACACCTGCCTATATCACAGAATCACAGAATTGTAGTGGTTGGAAGGGACCTCAGAGATCATCGAGTCCATGGCTCAGACATAATTAAAAATTCGTTCTCTTGCAAGTATTTTATATGTGGCAGCATCTTGACTTTGATTGCACTGCAAATGTAATATGCATATCATTTTCTGGAGAAAGGAAGAAAAATATCAATTTGCTGCATCAGACACCTGTGTATCAAAGGGGTACTGATACACTGATACACTGATACGTTGATGGTGACTGGGGTTACAATACCTGTGGCACAGATATCCTACAGTTTCAGGTGGCTCTGCCATCATCCCTCTGCACATTAAGAAGCATATAAGGTGAAACTAAACCCTAAGCTGACCAAAGAAACACAAATTTTAACAGTGAATTTGCATGTTCCATATTTTGGATACAGAAGGGAAAACCAGCCCACAGCTGTTTCCTGCCCACCTGGAGCCACTAGCTGTGTTTCCTTCATGTGTTGCAAGAATATTTTGTCAGATGTCTCAAAACTCCACTGTGAGCTAGTAACAAGTCTGTATCCCTATAGGGAGTGAAAAGAAGGGGAGGACGGGACAGGGAAATGGAGAGAAAGTGCGAACATCTCAGAAAATGGAGAAATATTGCAGAAGCATCCCTGTCTCTGTCAAAGCAAACAAAATAGTTCGAGGAAACCAAGCTTCTGTCTGATAACATGTGATTTTTAATTGTTTGGTAGGGAAGGTATTCCTGGAGGAATTTCTGACTTCGAGAGTAATTACCAACAATGTTTTGACTGCTGATGCCTTTGGGCAGCAATTTGCTTCTGTTTAGTTTTTAGGTACTGTCATGTCAATCAGATCTGTGGCTGTATTCACAGGCAATTGTATCACCTAAACCAAGGAAAATACATGCTAGAAATCCCATTCATGTTCAAGGCAGAGTCATTTCATCCAGCTGCTCTTTTAAGGACAGAGGACTAAAAGTGTTAATCGGAGAGATAAGAGAGTCATTAAGTATGAAGATGATAGGGAGTAAATTTCTCCTTTTCTCCTTCACATATTTTTATTTACAGACACTGATAGTTCTGTAATTGTTATTTAACATATTTCTTTGCACAACATTAATGAATCAACATAAAACATCTATTTATGAAGTTCAACACAATCTCCCACCCTCCCTCCTTCCTTCTATGCATCCATCCTGCAGCTCATCAAAACTAACTGCAATTTCCACAAGTTTATTCACAGGCATCTACCGAAGAAAAGTTTAGGTAGATAAAATATCTATATATTGGGATTTTTCAGGAGGTGGTGGGAAAACTATGTTGTGTTTGTTTGTTTTTTTCTTTTCCAGCTTTGTGTAGTCAGTCTGCCTTAAAGTATATAATGATTGTAACTAAATATTACACTATTTTTACTTTACCTTTAGGGCATATAGTATGTTCTTATTTCTTGACCAATTATATCTCTTAGAATTAGTATTGAAAATATGAATTTGAAAAATATTTTCTATGGGTACACTATATATTGATTTAAAACATTTGACAATATTTCCTCAATTAACAATATTTCTATTTTAGGTCCTGCTGCTGTTTCTAACACCTGGTGGACCCACTAGTGGTAGGCTGCTGAGTTATGGGGAGATAAAGGACCAAACCAGGTCACTGACACACTTTGCTCAGTAGTTTCAACAACAGGATACAGAAATGCATCTCACTCTTGAAAAAAGACTGTCATCCTGCCCACATCCTACCTCCACATCAAGCCAGATTTTTTTCCTATGAGAAGGAAGAGCCACCGAAGCAGGAGCATCTGTGCAGCACATAGCACACTTAAGGTGTTGTCACGGGAAGCCTGTAGCAGAGAAGGACTTCCCTGTGTCCAAACAGACTCATCCATCATCCTTATTAGGAGAACTGCAGAACACTAGTACATGGAAAGATGAATGTAGGCAAAAATATCTAAAAGCTACTTGAAAAAACCACTTCATGTTACAAACTGTAATCACTGTGATTAGCAGTGTATTAACACCTACAGACCCCAGCCCCACGTTCTAGAAATTGTTCAGATATACAGTGAGCGAACACAGCCCAGCCCTGAAGTGTTCAGCTACCAGCAGAGAAGTAAACAGTTTTCCAGTGTCCTGTGACAGATAGCATGCTAGATTGTACTTCTACAACCAGACAACCTCGCAATGTTTGGCAAGTAACTTTATCACCTTGTGCCTGTTTCCTATTCAAAGATTTGGGTTACGACTATGTCAGTGTAGCATGTATGGACTATGTCCATGTAGCAGTGTTTTCAGATCTGCAGGTGCAAGGACCTATTAAATAAAAAATAATAATAAAAAGAAATTAGGAAAAAGTGCTGCCAAATAAGGAAGCATTAAAAAAGACATCTGTAAAGAATCTGGAAATATGAAAGGTCTCTCTGCTTTAAATTTATTTATTTTTTTTAATATGAGAACTGAAAAATAAAATCTTATATTATTTACCAAATGAATCATCCATGGGAAAGGGAGTTCTGGAACAGTGCAGGAAAAAATAGTCAGTGAAGGTGAATCTCGAAAGGTAGATAAATAGTAAAACTTTCAAATCCCAACCACCTCATTCCCCAGAAAGATTCAAACCTTTTTTTTAAAGCCTCTATCTGGACATTTTCTAGCTTTTACTCATTCTGTACTACAGATTTGATTCCTGAAAGTCACCCAAAAAAACCTTTTATTTATATTGGACTTGAATTTCTTCCTTATTCTGCCAGAAACCTTCAGGGTGAAAAAATCTGAGAAAGTAAGAGATTAAAGATAAAGTTATCTTGTTCCAACTTCACTGAGTGAAATAAAACCATAGGTTTTTATGTAATGATATCAGAATATTATAAAACTGTTGGTTGTTTTCACAGATGTCTACTCTTTTATCCTTTAAAGAACAATGAAAATATCTTCTTTACTGGTAGACAAGGAAGGAAAGCTGCAATTTTCTATGTATTCTTAATTTCACAGACAGGTCTGGAAAGAAAGCTGAAAATTAATGGAAAAACAGAACAGTCACACGCTAGGTATTGTGTCTTACGTGAGAGCACACAGAGTAATGAGGGAGCATTTAGGGGATATCAATCTGTGCTTAGTTTGGGATGACTGATTGCATTGCAGTCATTGGATTTTTTCAGCAAATTGGACAAGATGTGAAACTTGCAAACTTGGATCCAGTATCTCCGTAACAGCTTGGCCAGGGTCTGAGGTCTCGCTACGTGCTGCAGGAGAGACAGAGCAGGGGTCCTGGCCTGCAACGTACATCTCACCAGACAAGTGAACGTACCAGCTTGGACTGAAGACTGTGCTTCAACATTAGCACGACTTTGCACAAATTAATAACTCTCCAGCAGTTTTTGTGGGGTTGTTCAGACTGCTACACTGTGTGTGACACTGTCATGTTCCTTTTGTGTGACATTGCCATGCTCCTTCTAAACTGCAGTTCGGAGACACCACCCAGTGAAAGTGCAGAAGCAGCTTGTCAAGCTCTGGTTCCTGCTCATCGTTGTCATTTGCTGAACATCTGTGCCTGGACCATTGCAGCACACAGTGATGGAGACTCTACACTCACAGATCACTATTCCAGTTGCAGTGCTGCAGCCCAGGCCCTATCACTAGGCCTGAGACAAGAATAAAGAGAATCCAAGAAAAGATATTTTACTAGCATAAAATCAATTCTATGTTAACAAAATTATTTTCAGTGCCAGGGCAGACTGAGCCAGTAACAGTAAAAGAATATCTGCACTGTGCTTTCCTGTACGGTGTAAATACAGCCCCCATGGCTCTCATCCTCTCTCTGTTCCTTCTACTTATGAAGGATGAAGCAATAGGTCCAGCAATTGTATGGGGAGATTCAAAATAGGGTGACAATAATCCTGTTAAATAACAGCCAGATATGCTATACTTTTGTAAGTAGAAAGGCAAACAACACTACTATGCCACAAATTCCCGCTGATGGGTGGGGTGAGGTGGAACCACTTCTGCAGGTGGGTTATGTGGAACGTGCTACGCCAGTTTAAAGCAGCACCGTGGACATAGACACCTTTCATGATTGTCTAAATAGACTTCAGTGCACCTCAAACTCTGGATAAAAAAGACTTGATATACTTGAATATAAATATTAATTAAATATTGCAAGCTTAGTGCCATAAATTATTTTTTTCAAAGGATTTTGTGTTACAGTTCCAAATTGAATGGATCAAATCTCATCACTATCCATGAACATCACAATTCCCCTCGCACAGATGGAGTAATCAACAGTGAAACAAAAGGAATGATTTGTTTTAGATCATGCAGAATTTTATAACAAAGTAGTGATTATTTTGTTTTACAATTCTACAGAAAAACCATATAGCAGCCAACTGCTGCCCTTTGAGTTGCTCTGACAGTCATTCTTTGAGTCATTTGCATTTTCAGCCTGATTAAACATATGTTAAACTGTACTGCCCACCTACAAATCAAATCCATGGCACTGAAATGGACTATATTAATTTTTCATACAACTCTATAGAGTACTCTGATTTTACACTGTGGGTAAATTGATGCACCTCTTGGCCTCCAGTGAGTTTGACTTTTTATGGAAAAAGTAATATACTGTGTTTGTTCCTTGTACCCAAGAATAACAGTTTCCATCGTTACTCTCCTTAAACAGCCAGAAGGTACATCTGTACTTTTCTGTCCTATCTTATATAACCGCACCTTTTAAAAACCGTTGACAGTAGATCTCCAACTAGTTTAAACGTTTCTCAATTACATTGTGAAGCTGAGCAGCTCATTCATAGCTATTCATATCCTTCCATATTTCTTCATCATTCATCATTTAAAAGGCTGTTTCTGAGTTAATCCTCTATGTTCTTTTGTTTCCAGTTGTGAATATTCATTTGGCTTAGGAAAGAGACAAATGTGGATTATCCTTTAAATGGTGCCTCAAGGTTAAATTGGTTGGGAAAATAAAGGATTCCAAAAACCAACGAAACAAAAAAAGTGTTATCCCAAACCCTGGCCTGCACAAACTTGTCTCTTGGTGGTACTATAAATACGAAGCGCTATGCATAGGAGATTATGAAGATTTTATAATGTGGTAGTCCCTCTTCCTCTGCTATGCTTTTTCATAAAGAACCAAAAACCCTTTTTATTTTGAGATGAGAAAAAATACAGGGAACAATGTTGACTCTGGATTGAACACAATAGGAGTTCCTAGTTAATATCCCACCAAGGTGAGAAAAAAGCAGTTTACACTTCCCAGAATTGCTTTGTCTTCAGAAAAAGGCTGCCCTCAAAATAGAATGACCTCAACTGCAGCCATTCACACCCAGCTCAGGCTGTAAAGGCCAAGTTAGAAAATAGGAGAGTCTAAAATGAGAGATTTTCTTTTCTTGTTGTTTTGAATAACTTCAGCAAGTCTCAAGTTTGCTATATCACTGTCAAATGGCCAAGATCCTTTCTCTGAAGGTATTTTTTTCATACGTATGCATCTTTACTGTATAGAAAAGAGACTTAAAACCCGGAGGTTGTGGAGTTCTTCCACCATGGGAGGCAGTTACTTTTTATGAATAAGTCTCTTGAGACTAGATTCTTTCTAAAGCTTCAGGTGGAACCACGAAGGAAAAGTCCTGCCTCTAAATCTGCTCAGGGCTTCTGCTTTAATATCCCTTTAGGTGATAGCAGTGAAGCTTTAATTTGCCACTACATCAATTCTTGTTGATATAGCATGTAAATAACGTTTAGACAAGGCTATCAACAGTTACATGCCAACTATATTAGGCACAGATATATAAGACATGAAATTGCTCAGCTCTGGGTACAATGTCCATTCTCTGAGACCATACTTGATGAAGCATTATGAAGGGAGAATTTTTCTTCAGGACCAGTCTTTTGCTTACTGTGTCTTTTTATTAAGTAGGGAGAGATGGAACATTACTTTTCACACAGAAGTGAAAAAGATCAAGAAGTCTTTCATCTAATGCTTTTTACTGTTGGGTTTTTTAATTCATCATCTATTTTTTGTGGCACTCAATTTTCCTGAACACATGAAGGAAAAGAACACTCAGACAGTATCAAAGTCAATGGCTTTTTCTTATCTTTCTGCATTTCATTCTGCTTTCTCTGGCTTTAATCCCTGGGTAGAGGGGCAGAAGCTGTGCACAGAACACTGGCAGGAATAGAGAATGGAGGCAAACCTTACCTTTGCCTATCCCTATGAAGATTGTTGACAAAGAATCCTATGTAGTCTTTTTGCTTGAAAGGATATATTATTCATATCCTACTAGTCTTCTGGTATGTGCTGTTGGACATTGAAGAAGTTTTTTTTATGGCTCAGTGAGGAAAGTTTATTACTTTTAAGGCATGTTGCTAGTTGACTCTTCCTCCTCCATCCCCCTCCCTGCCTCTTCCACTTGAAAATGTTACTTTTATTAACCAGTTGGTGTAGCTCTATGAAATGAATGGCTGCAGACATACTTAAAAATGTATCAGAGTGAGACTGCAGGAAATGGGGGAGATTTACTTCAACAACGCTGCACCAGATCTCAATTGAAATGTTGGTGGACAGACATCCGTAGATACCAGTTGATTAATCCAAATTGGGTAAAGGTGCTAGGTTAAGACACACCAAGGACAAATTGGAATGATTGGAAAACAACAGCGAAATTTTTTGCCAAGGACCCTAATCCCTAATTCATTTAGGCTCTCAAGAACATAAATAATTAGACATATAGAGAGAAGAGCTGAGAGGTTTTTCATCTGGTCTCAAGTGCCAGGTTTTGGCCTAGTGCATCTCACTGTTTATCTAAGCTTCTCTGAAACCACATTAGGGACAGGGAGTTCTACGGCCAGCCGTAACCTGAGGAACAGTGACCTGATAAACTCCAGTTTTAGTTTGGTTTGCTAACCACTAGGCTATGGAATCATATTTCCTTTTGCTATGTATTACCAATACTGTTGATAAGAGAAGGACTTATTATTTTACATATATATATCAAAAACTTACATATATATTTACATAGAAAATTATATATATAATGATTGTTTCCTATTTTTTAATTTATGACCTTTTCTAATTGTGCATTTTTTATATACCTGAGATGAAGTTACAGTGGAAATAAAAATTAAAACCTGCAACTGAGTATTGAAGTCAATGAATGCTAAATAATTACTCTGATACTCAGTTCTTCAGTCAGTCTTGCACAGTAGTCTGTGCCCTGTTTATTTTTACTGTTCTCTTCAAATCCTCATCTTCTCCCTCTTGTTTACAGCAACATCGTAGTAATGCCACATGTGTGGGCTCTTTAAGATAGAACAGAATCTGAGAAGGTCTTTGTTGATGACTTCCATCATGCACAACACAAACCCTGTGGAAACCCTTTCATACCAGTAGAAGAGGGCCATCCCAGACAAGAGAAATGGCTAGATATGAAGGTGATCCATCATTCAGCAGATTCTCTTCTTTAACACAGCAGGCAAAAAGTCCAACAAATACTGTCTAGTGCATCAACTACACCATTATTCCTATAAGTCTTTAGGACTTCCCTGTCTCTTTCTGTGGAAGAATATCACACCAGTCTCAACCAGGACAGAAGCCTGCAGTTCATTATAGTTTGAGTGCCTCAGCAATGAAAGAAAACAATGCGTTGGGCCGTCCCTTCTTTACAGTCTGAATGGGCTCAGAGGCAACCATCAGCCCCCTGAGCTGGAAACTGTCATACTTCTGAGCTGGCCACTTCAGTGCTAATTCAGGTAAACTATGCAAATCTGAGCTACTTCTGAGATTAGGTTAAAAACATGTAAATTTACCTATAGATTGGTGTAGTCACTCCATCTATACCAAATAAATTGCTAGAAAAAGTCACCATGCCTCAGAGAATCAGAGACCGTATCTACTCATAAAGCGCTGGGAAATATAAACTTTGTATGCTTTACCAAGTGAAATTCTTCTCTCTCCTTCCTTAAAAGTGACGTATAAAACTTGCTCCCACATTTGAAAACTCAAGCAATCTTGTTCTATTGGTAAAACTTAATTGGCTTGATATAGGCATACTTGTGCAGTTAACACTGCAAGAGAAAGCCTTCCGATAATCATTTTAAGGGTTGAAGAAAGATTTAATGTCAACAAATTGAAGTTCATCTCAAGTTGTTATAGCTTTTATGAATCTCAATGAAGCACTTCTCAGGTTTTGAGACTTGTATCTGAAACTGTAATATCCGTCCTGCTTCCAATGTGACCTTTAAGGTTTTATTTTTTTGATAGGCTGCTGTTCACAGCAGGGAAAAATGGCAGGAGGGGATTTCTTTATGGCAGAATAAAAATGTGTTTACCTAAAGAAAAAACAATACAGAGAGTAGACTTTTATTTCTTTTAAAATGACAGGAAATCAGAAAAGGCTTCTCAAAGAGCCTTTGAGGAACTTGGATCACAACCTGTGGCAGAACTCATCAATGTTTGGAGTTAATTCACTCATTTTGTTCTTCAAGAGACACTTATCAGTATATATTTACCCTTCAGGAAAAATATTAGACTCAGGCTTGTTGAAAGCATAACTTGTTTTTTTAGTGTTAGTGGTGGACCAACAGTTCAATTCCATTTAAACAAAAACTAATATGCTATGGGTCTTTGTTTCCTCGAACTGGCTGGGCAGGTTCATTTGGTGAGAGGATTACAGGCCACAAGCAGCCACTATGCAGCTGTCCTCTGTTATACACTTAATGCAGACCCACTTAAAGTTGTGGGTTTGGAGGTCCTAATTTATCTAGACTTTGCTCATCCCTGAGAGCAGTTTTGGAAGCCAAAAGCATGCCAAAGAAGCAGAAAGAGGTAGTATGGTTTAGCATTGGACTCTTCATTTAATCTCTATTTTGGACAAGGAGGACTAGTGGTAGCACATATTAGGTGTGTCTGTAACCTCATGTAACCATCTAAGTGGGAATTATAGTGTTGTTCCCATGTGCCTTGATGTTCAGCAAAGTGCCTCAGGGATTGTGGTGAGAGATACAAGATCTCTGGAGAGTTTTTGACGCCTGTGACACTGGCAAGGTTTAGGCAAATGTAGCCAGCATTCGGATTTCACATGGACTTTACCATTTAAACTTACTGGTCTGGTCAATAAAGTGCTGAGGAAAAGACTCAGGAAATGTGTGTCTCATTCCCAGGCTTATCTTTGGTTTTCTGGGTGACTTTTGTCACTTTTCCCCCAGCTTCTTTCTTTGTAATTTCTTTGCCATTGAAGCATAAATAATGATGCAGTATCCACTACGTTGTGATGTCTATGTATTACATTTGGTTCAATAATAACGAATAAATTTCAAATGCTGCATTTATACCCCAGTATATACTGTTCTTAAGTTACCTATATATTTCACCACAGACCTGATTCAGTGAGCTGCTAATTACCTTCATCAGTGTGCGGCACATTTTCTGTGTAGACTGAAATGGGAACATTTGAGAATGCTGCAGTACAGCACCCATCAAGCGGAGGTTCACGAGCAGCAAGGTCAGCAAGTTTTCATTTGTGTAAACTTGCAACCCCCATGGGTGTTCAGAGTCACCACATCTTAAATTCTGAACAAGGAGAATTAGTGAGGTCATAGAGAGAAAAATAAAGTGCAGTTTGTAATTCAGCCCAAAGTTCATATGAAAACAGACAAGAGAGATTTATTATAGCTTTTCAGAAACTCATATGACAGTCGGTGGTATTTTTGGTAAGGTAGAATTACATCTATTATCTATGGAAATCCACAAAACACAACTTTCAGTAAATGAGTTTCAAATACCTCACACTCAGCAGGAAAAGAGTAACTGCCAAAGTAGTTATTTAAAGTTACTGAAAACACAGTGTGTGTGGATAAATACTCCAAGATGATGTAAATTTCTAATATTCCCTGTTCTACCCTTCTGTGCCTGCTTTAATTTACTATCTTTAATTCAACTATGTTAAATCACTGAGCTATGTCATAGGAGTCCTTAAAATACGACTTCTAATTTTGCAGAATATTGTAACCTGTTTATAGCTTTCCTAACAAATGTCCAGGAAATTCTCAAATTACAATGACTTTGTGTCAGGTCAGCTGTCTCTGTTTCCACTGTTCTCCTACAAAGTTTCCAAGCAAATAAGTCTGCTATGTCTAAATTTTTAACATCTTTTTTTTTTTATTTGAGAGAAAATGCATTAACTTTCTATTAAGTCCATCCATGGTGGATGGAATTTGTTAATAAACCAGTGACACCAAAAAAGTCTCCTAAATGAAAAGAAGAATGAATTTCAGTTCACCTGAATATAAATGGAAGTATTTTGAGTGGCAAAACTTCAGTAGTGCTAAGAGACGTGTGGGATTTGGTCCTCCACAGAGCATTTCAGTGAAGCGCTTGGCTCTATTGGTGCTCGCTGAATTCAGAAATGAGCCTTTATATCCCCTATATTGAAGAGTAACTATGAAATCAATATCCAATATAGTTAACATTCAACTAAAGCGATTTCAGTTTCATCATTTCTACAGAGGTTTCATACAGAAATAGTATTACTATTTAAAGGTAATACATAGAGAAGGATAAATGGATTGAAAACACTATCCTTAGAGAAATCTAAACCCAGACTACAAGCACAATATTCCATAGTGGGGAGATGTACGGTATGTACAGGATGCAAACGTAGTTTACCTTCACAGTGGGCAGTGCTTACCTACCTTGATGTTCACATTTTACAAAGTTCTCAAGTGAAAATGGCTTTGTGTATACACAGACTCTGGAATGTAGGCTCAAACTTTGATTCAAATCTTCCAGTCACCCACGAGAGCTGTTTTGAAAAATGCTGATATCTTCATGAATAGAGATGGATGAGAATATATATGGGAACTTGAGATATCGCAGCAAGTTCAAATCTGAAATTATCTCACACACATTTTGTTATTCAAAAATCAATCACAGCCAAGGAAACTGACAGGGGTTTGTTATAGTCGATGTGTGAATTTTAACTGTTCTGCATTGCACAAAACATAGGTCTCCACATGTCATAACAACCGGTATTAAAATTTTTTTCCCAGAACCTCTTAGAGGTATAGCTGCCTGCATTTTCCTTTTTCAGCTAATAAAAATAACAACAATTAACAATAAACAAGACAGAAAACTTCTAGTACACATAAACATATACATTTCTCACTAATTTATCTGCAGTGTACGCATACTGTTACTTTATAGGCCTGTCTTCTTTCAAGACTACTGTTATCAGACAATGACAAATCCATTGGTTCTGCTTGTATCATGCTCTGATGCTCAGTCATCTCAATCTGCTATAGTTGCTGTCTGAAACCTTCTTGGGGGGAAAAACCGAAGGCACAACAAAATAACTCTAAACCAGACATTTTGTTTATCTCTCTTTTCTTGGAGATGTGGAGAAGGCTGTCACTCGTCTGTTCATTGTGTATGCCTGAAGTGATACTCTTAGGTCACTGGAGGCATCTTAGGATACCACTGTTCTTTAAAATATTACTGTTCTCCACTGAAGACATGCATGTTATTATTTCCCCTGTATGGCTTACTCCTAGGACCCCTCATTAAATGGATCATTTTACATTGCTTGGTTTGTCTTTTCATAAATCTGAAAATCCCCAGGGGGTGTAACATCAATTTCTAAGACATTTGGCATTATTTGTCCAGGTTGAGACAGAATAAAATAGCAACAATTATGGATTAATTGGTGCTGGTTTCTTATTTAAAACCCTTAAATATGGCTCTGAGTTTGATTTTGAATCTTTTGAGAAGAAATCTGTTTAATATCATTGTCTATCAAGTCATCAGAGTGAACATAGTGGTGAATTGAGGTGATGTAGAAAAGTCTCTGCTTCCCTGAAAACTGCTTAAACTCACAGCTGAATTGTAGTTTCCTATCAGACATTATAATTTCAGTTGAGCCACGTTTAATGAAAAAGAGCTCTGCGTTCAGGGTGTTTCTCTGAGATTTTTCAGTAAAATTCAGAAAAATAATTATGGGTAAATTCAAAGTAGTGTTGTTTATACTTTTGTGTGGATTTTTAATAGAGTCAAGTCTAGGCTTACGTTCCTCCTGGTAGCCACTTTTCCAGTGTAGCAGTTTGAGCCTGGGTTATTTTGTCTGTGGTGTTGTTTGCTTGAACCTACTATAAAAATCCACCTAATTTTTTAAAATGATTGGTCACTTTTACATAATTTATGTAAGATCTAGGGATGACCACCATAAGGCCTTTCATGTAAATCCCATCTTATTATGAAGGCTGTCCCTGAATCTGATGATGGTGCTTTTCTTGCAATTTCCTAAGATCTTTATCCCCGCCTCCCCTCATTCCCCACTCTTCATTCTTTGTTCTAGTAAATGCAGGTTATGTTTTGGGGCCAAGCATTTTAGAAAGACTATTGATGTATACTTCCTCACCACCATTTTACTGAGTGCTTTACCAAGTGTCCTACCAGCTCTTCCCAGGTGTAATATTTATCTGCAAATCATGCAATTGTATCTGGAAAAAAGCATACTATCTGAGGAAAATATGGAATATGGACTCTAGATAATTTTAATAGGATTTGTTTTAGTTAACAATGGATTTTCATAAACATGGGCATATGTCTTTTATACATTGTGATAAGATCATGGCTTTTGCTACTCTCAGAAAAATGATAAATCGTCTCCATATTCTTCAGGACCATAAGGCTGATGGTGACATAGGGCTGGTGGTTAATTGCTTAACTGGGGAGGGGAAGACTGGCTGCAGGTAGCTGTTTGTGTTTACTGCTTCTTATTCCCTGGCTACTAAAGGAAAAGCATATGAATTGCCCTTGGAGCAGAGACCAAAATTTCTGCCGACAGCTTGAGACTAACCACTGAGCTACAGCATCATGCCCTACCATGATTGCCCTCTCCTTGCTGCATGAGCCAGGCTCAACAGGGAGATAGAGCCTTAGAAGATTTTTCATTTCTCCTACGCTAGTAGGTGGGGACTTCTCCTGAGATGTGGGAGATACAAGCTCAGCTATTACACATAATTGTCCAGGCCAAAATCTACTTAAGTAGCTCAAGTAGCTCAAGTCCTCTGACTCAAACTCAGTGGTGTCTTTGCATTTTTGGCATGTATTAGGCACATCTACCAAATAAATGATTTCAGGAATATGGTTCATTCTTACCCCATCAAATCATTAGGACTTCTCTGTAAAACCAGTAGCAGAAAAGGAGGTATCTAAGGATGTGCAAGCACCGATAACCTTTCAAGCCATAAACTGGGTCAGGAAGGAGGATTTTTGATTTGTGTCTCTACAAAACAAAGTGCACCACAGTTGCACTTCTACTCATTAAGTGCAATTTTGGATCTGTCTCTGAGTATCGGCTTTAACCCAAGGAGGCTTTGAACAAAAGCTGGCTTTTACAAAAACCTCTAAAAGAAATAGTTCTCCATCTGTCACACAGTATTTCCTGACCTTAATGGCAGAACAATCAACACACAAACAAAATAATAAGTAAGTGAATAAAGTATAAGGAGTTTGGTGGTGAGTTGTTGTTTTTTCTTCCTAAGTCAGTACTTTCATTTTCTGTTAACAGACTAAAAAAAATCTCACTTGTGAGACATTCTGATACACTTCTGTGCGTGTTTAATTTCATTTTCACTCTTTTCACCCCAGGCTCCGGCTAGGAACTGAACTACAGCAAACACAGTGAAGGTCCTTATAATGCTTTAATGTTTGAGACTTGAGGGGGCCTTACTGCGCCTCTATTGTCAGCGCTATTCAAGTAATAAATGCAATCAGGCCTTTAAAACCATGTAGTACCAAATCTATGTTTTTAGGATAATCATACATGTTCCCTCCCCTACCAAAACTATTAGTAATCAGCACAATATACAGTCTATAGTAATCATCCACACTGTTCTGAATTAAAACGTCATGTATGTGGCACAGAAAATCATAACTGTGGGATTCCCTAATACTTTATAGCATTACATAATGCATCACATACCAAAAAAGCAGAAGAGAAGTGCTGGCTCTTGCAATAGCAAACCATTTTTTTTCTATTTCTATGAATCAGAAATTTGACAGTTTCCAGTTCTTTTTATCTGTCCCAATGTTTTAATTTATTTGTAAGAGGTAAAAGAAGGTAAAAGAAAAAATAAAGCGCCAATTTTCTGATTTTCCTGAGGTTAAAAACTATGAAGACACTAATCTAATCAGGAGATAGGTGCTGTTAATACATAATTTCTTCAAGATCTTGAGGTTTATACAGCAAAGTGACAAGTCCAGGTTTCTTAGAAGGTGTAATCACCAAAATTTTAATGTATTTGCATATTAGTTTACTTCAAGAATAATAATGTTTCAGAATTTAGTTTTCTGCAAAATAGAGCTGGAGTTAGCATTACAGTTTGGAAAAGCTCAATACCACAGCTCACAAGGAGAATATCTTAGGTTCCGCTCTCTGGGTGTGTTTGTGCATTTGTGAGTGTACATGTGTTTGCTTCGATACAGTAAGTGTAAAATTAGTTTTGATTTTTCACGAGTGCTATTCAAATCACAGTAAAGAGCTGCAAAATACATTTCATCAGTCCCATGGCAACTTCTTTGAAAGTTCTTTTTTCTCTGTGTGTAATGTTATATTCTTGAGAAAAATTGCTACTTTCCTTTTTTTTTTGTTTTTTTTTTTTTTTTTTTTTCCCCTTCTGTGGAAACAAAACAAAGGTCTTGGCAAGGCAGCCTGCACTTACAGTCCTCTTCCTTCTCCTTTGTGAAGCGTGATGTCACCACTTGGCACTGGGAAAGCCATTGTTTCAGTGAGACTCCCATAAATGGCCTTTCTGTGCTCCTGATTTACATGTTAAGAAATCGGATGGGAATTGCTTGCTGTGGTGACTCCCACTTTCCTTTCAGTTAAACATCATTTGGTAGTAAATATCCACAGGATACATTGTTATTCACGGTACATCCTGTCTACCACCTAAGCACTCTTTTTTGTTGTTTTCTGGAACTTTCAGTTTGAACGGAATTTGCAAAATAAAGTTCTTCCCTTCTCTCCTTTCTCTTCCCTCTCCTTCCAAACATTACAAATGTTGGCCCTGGTATTTGAACATTTCAGTCCTAGAACAAAGACAACTTGTTTCTTTATTTCAGAAGTAAACTCATAATGGTGGCACACTTCCAGCGTGGTGTACTATTCCTTACAGAATAGTATTTACTCTGCCTTAGACAAGTCATTTTACTCTGCCTTAGACAAGTCATGGCAAAGCTATTTTGTTTTGAAACTGCTCAGGATTGATTCATTTTATAATCAAGCGTTCCCTTCTCGATTGCAAAAAGAGTGGGGTTAAATTAGAATATAAAGGAGTTTTTGTGATTGAAGAGTTAGATAAAGCTCATGAAATCTACAGTTCTCCCACAGTCTTCTCTTGGGCTTTGGCAAATAACTTTATCAGAGATGTTCACCTGTAAAATGGGGAAAATATTTCTCTATGGTTTTGGGGGAGGGGGCTGGTTTTTTATTTGTAGATTGGGTTTTTTTCACCCTTTTTAATTTATTTGAAGCTCTTAGGAACAGAGCTCTCCACATGCGTACAAGAACTACCACAGTGGATTCCT
Source organism: Calidris pugnax (assembly GCF_001431845.1). Taxonomy (NCBI): domain Eukaryota; kingdom Metazoa; phylum Chordata; class Aves; order Charadriiformes; family Scolopacidae; genus Calidris; species Calidris pugnax. The sequence goes on along the minus strand of NW_015090864.1, from coordinate 12,316,539 downwards.
GATCTCAGATAAGCCCTCAATGACCCATTGCAATAAAATAACCAATAAGTGAAAAACAAGTCCGAGAGAACCTCAAACTTTGAGGAAGTTCAGATCAAATCTGAATCATTTTCCTCTCTGACAGGATAAGCACATTGTAAACAATGGCAAAAAGTCCTCTGACATCCAAAAAGTCAGAACCCCTCACTAATGAGCCACATCATTTGGAGTACTACTTAGATCTGTATTCAGGGTTCAGGCATTTCTCCATTGTGGGAAAAAAAAAAAAAAGCAACTTGATGATGTGATTACTTCTATTTTTTTTAAAGTTTTTAAAAATGTGCCTATGATGAACATTTGCCATCTGCATTTGTTAGAATGTGACAGGCAGGATCCCTGGTTGATGTAAGTCAATGTTGCTCTGATTTACGCCGTATTAGGTTTGGCTCCCTGCCTTTTAAATAAAAAGGGAGCTCAGATATTGTTGTAAGTACTGCTGTGAGCTATTTTTACTTAGTCAACCAAGAAAAAATATCACCACCCAAAATAAAGAGAGTTTTAACAAGTCCTGAGTAGGTACTCTGGGGCTGTGAAAAATCTGTTTCTTCTCAGTGAGCATCTGGAACCCCCAGTGGAGCTCTGGCCTGTTCCCATACACTTTTCTTCCAGCAATAACACTGGAGAGTGGCAGTTTCCCATCAGCTCTGCAGAGCAGAACTGTAACCTCAGGAAGGAGTGAATAAACAGCATTGCCAAGCAGCAGCTCCTGAGGAGAAGGGTGAAATTTCACATGTTTAGTTCATGTGGAGAAAGGAATGTTGACCAAGTTCATCTGAATGATTGGAAAAATATCCTGGGCTTCATTAAAATTACTTTCTCCTTCTGAGGATTTGACAGACACTTTCTGTTTCATGACAGCAACATTTTCCAACAACAAAATTGCCAAATAATGCTGAAGCAACCTTTATGGAAAGAATTATTAAGCAGCTGGCTTATAATTAACCAAAGAAGATACTTTTTTAGACACATTTTACATTGAGAGTACTGGATAAGACCGTAAATTTGCGTTTTATCAGACAGCATGTGTGCCTAAATGCAACACCAATTTAATATTAACAAAACCTATTTATTGTTTTGAGTGTATATATCCTTTACAATTGTTAAAATCCAGTTAATGCAACTAAATGTTATTATTTAATTAAGAACATCACAAAGCAAGAGATAGTAGTGTGTACAACAATATGTATTCTAGCAGATAATGCGTGTTTCCAAGCAGGATCTCTGAAAGAATACAAATTAACTCATCTGGAACTTGGAGTGAAAAAAATATTAAGACAACGAAGAGAAAAAGATAGGGAGACAGCAACCAGTGAAAGAAAGGGAGAGAGAGAACAGATACGGTTGAAAAAGTTATATATAGTATGAAAAATAAGTTACAAGGATTTGAAAACATCTGGAATACATTTCTGGAATGTCTATGAAAAACAAAGCAAACCACAGGAGGAAAGTCAGACTAAGTGTTACTCAAGTCTTTTCTTCCTTTCCTTTTTATAGAGGGGGGATGCAGAAAATGTTTGATGTTAATGGAAAAATTCCTTCCAGTATAAGTGTTCTGCCTTCATAGGTTTCAACTGAGTAAGCACAAACCTAATTTTAAACATTTCGACAGCTCCTTAAAAATCAATGGCATTATGCTTGTGTTAGAATTAGGTGAATAAAAGGGCCTGACTGGAAACCTCTTTCCAGTGATTTTGGTGAGTTTTGGAACAGGCTGGCTCCAAGTGCCTTGCCTTCAATGTCTTACACCTTGAAATTCACAAAAGTAAAAGTGGCATTTTCCAACTGAACAAGAGCTATAGAAAGACCAGTAGTGGCCCAAAGTCCAGCGAAGCACACTTTTGTCCTCAGTATGCAAAAAGTATTAAGGGTGGAGAGGCTAGGAAAAAAAAAAAGAGTTTGCAGATCTGTTACCACTTAAAATAACAGCTTTTTCTATGAATGAAAGGATCCAAAAATAAAGATGTTTAGATCTGCAAACACGATACATGTGACGTGTGTCATACTTCATTTTACAGGTACACTTTTTGCTCATCAAAAATTATTAACTGCTCTTGCTGAGACATGTATCTATCCTTCAAAAAATGCAGCAATTCTAGTATTAGCTGGAAGTCAAGGTTCTTATCTGAAACAATGACCTGAATCTCCTCTATCCCATTCTTGCGCAAAAAGCAGTGTTACTCAGAAAGGCCATGAGTGCATCCGCAAAGCTGATGTCATGAGAAAGGGATCAGGCCCAATGTTTCTAAGGTCTTCCAAGCTGAAGAGTTTGCAAAATACTGTGAATTCTGGACCTGAAACAAGCTGACATATTCCAAAGACAGTTTTCTCTGAAAAACAAACCAAAATAGTGCAAAAGTAACACTCTAGGGAATTTTGGATCTTCTTGCTTCCCACGCTCCATTATTCCCAACCCCTTGTTCACTCATATAAATGTTTAGGGCTCAGGATCCCTTAGAAATAATGATGCTGTGGTTACCAGCACAGAAGGGCTGTCTTTGTGGCCATTCTTGCTAAGGCCATATTCTAGTTTAAGCAAGCCTGAAAGCAGAGGTACGAAGCATGAAGATTGTGACTAGCCTTACTGATGATCCTGTCCTACCATCTGTGGTCTAACCCTGAACACGGACACCTTCTGTAAAGAGAGGAGGCATTTTTCAATGCATCTAATGCATCTGACTTTTGTCTTCTTCTTCACTAAGTGCCTTATAATTACTATTAAAAAAAATTGCTTCTTCTGTGATTCAACAAGTTTTTGGTTTTGAAAATGGAAACTCAAAATTCTCATTTTAATACTCTAAAGCAGGACTCTATATCAGGTAGAGTTGACCGCCACCAGTCAACATTGCTGTATCATAAGGTTTTCAGTCCTTAAGAACACAGAGCTTATGCTTGCGTGGATTCAACATGCATGGAAACTTTCTATGATAGCAATATAGTCACTTCTGTACAAAATCTGAGCAGTTAGAGTGTTTTCCCAAAGAAAAAAATTCCCTATTCATTCGCCAAATGGATTGCCTGAATGATAAAATGGTATCTTCTGAAGGGTTGAGAATGGCAAGATGATTTATTGTGGTCTCAGCCAATGTGCAAAAGACAAGCCAGATTTCTTCAGCCAGAAAGAGGTAAAAGGCTTTGGTATCTTGTGGTTAGAGTTCTCACAGGAAAATCACAGCAATGCAGACATTGTTGTCTTTTACATTAAACTGAAACTGAATAAAATTTGAAAGGAGGTGTTTTGTTGTCAACTGTAACACAAATGAAGATCTTTCTTATAAGTTCTTTATTAGCATCTTCCTTCTCAAAGCTGCCAGAAAATAATCTATTAATGTAATGGACACTTCCTATTAGATCTTATCTTGGCAATATGTCATTAAGGATGTCAAGAACTAAAAATAACTCTGCAATATCAATATCAATCAATTATTTTCCTGTCAAAATAATCTATACAAATTCTATACAGTATCTGAGTCCAGACATAGCAATTAAATAACTGCAGTGTAGTTTTATTCAATTTGACAATTTCAGTTATGACCCCTTTCACCTAGCATTTTTGGTGGTGTATATTTAAAGGGGACAAGTAGGAAAAGTAGTGTACTTAAAGCAGTTTTACTTGAAAAGCAAATGTAATTTGCATTATTGATAGATAAAGAAAAGTAGAAAAGGTTTAATGGAGTTTAATGGGCAGGTCTTGAGATTACAACATATTCCCAACAGTTTGTGTCTATTATCTCAGTATTAGAGCAATGCTAGCAGTCTGTTAGTAGAAATTCATGAGCTTTTTCCCTTCTTCTGCCACAACCTCTCTAACTTTTTCATCCAGTGCCTTTCTATTGCCTTTGGTAGAAATAGCAGCTTCACAACTTTCCTTCCACTCACTGACTCCCACTGTGTATCCTGCTTCAAACTACAAAATATGATCACAATGGGCATGAAATTCTCTTTTTCATTTCCATTTGCCAGGTGCAGTAATTGCATGATGAGCATGAAATACCAGGGGACTCCTCCTATAAAGTGAGTATTGAACAGACAACAAGCATAGATGACAAAATTACGATTCTCTGATCCTAACCCTACTGTCCTTTCTGCACATTAATCATATTATTTCTTTTTCTGTATCTGCCACAGGATGGGTGATTATGTGTTGCAATGAAATGCTGTACTGAAAAATGTAATCTTCATGTCAGTCCACAATCAGTCAGGACAATCTTTAATTCTGCTGATGTTTTTGTTATTGGTAAGTGGTTTAGAAAAAACATTTCAGCTTATGGCTAGTTGATCAATAGCTCACTTCCATGATAGCCTTGATTACTTATGATTCTGCCTTTGGTACATGTGCATGCTGTGTGTTACTATTTCTGCTACCTTTACTTCACTTTTCAAGAAAATAACATGTTTAAAATAGAAAAAAAATACATTAAGGAACGCTTTTTATGTTGAAAATTCAGTTTATAATATTAATAAAAATAGACATGTATATCTGTTATATTTTCAATTACCAAAAGACATAAGAAAATAGTACATCTCTGTGTGCTAACAAAATTTCTGTGGAAAATGGTTTCTTTAGGAGGGAACAGCAATTTCGGAATCTTTTATTTCTTTGTAAATGTCTTTTTTTTGTTTGTTTGGGGATTTTTTGGTTTTTGGTTGGTTTTTTTGTTTTTGTTTTTGTTTTTGTTTTTTTTTAATGAGAATAGCTAGCACTGCAAAACTAAGTTTTTGATTAAGAAAGGAAATATTGTGTCAGGTCTCCATTCCCTTGCTGAATTGTTCAGTATGGCAAAATGTGTAAATAATACTGTCTCAGTAAGGGGAAAATACTGTCTTACATCGTAGGAGATTTCATCTGATTAAAAATTATGTGACAGGCTAATATAGTCATGGAATTACTAATGCATAGCTGTTTTAAACTAAAATCTTAAATTTAAAATTATTACTTTTCAGCTGAAAATTATCAGCCTTTTTTCCCCCTATTAATAAATTATGGATCGGGGTTTTTTTTTATATATATATTTTCTGTGTAGGGATAGGTGAAAGAAACAGCTACTTTGAAGTCAAATGAATGAAAACTTTTTTTCAGTATTTGGACAGCCATAACCTACCACTATTATTAATTCAGAAACTCAGTGAATTGAAGATGCAGACACACTGTGAGTGTCATGTTAATTGGTAATAATGCTGTAAAGCTGGTAGCAGTACATATTAGACTGGCAAGAAATTACATAGTGGAAAATTGTCAATGAGACAAGCTGAGGTCTACAAGAGTGACTTTCACTTATTTGTAGGATGAATTTCACTCAGTCATTCAGGTTCTATAGTTAAACGCAGGGCCTCAATTCAATTTGGATTTAATGGGAGCAACATCCTCATACTGGGGATAGAGTGGAGGTAAATGAATGTTTTTGCAAACATTGCGGTAAAAATTAGCCAAGAGGTGCTGATCTATTGAAGCTTTTGGGTTTACTGTCAGTTAAACAACGTCTATGTCAAGAAGGCAGAAACACTTGTTGGCTCTTTAATTCCTTATAATTCCAGATCTTCAATTTTTCATTTATGAACTGCTAAAATTTAGTAGGACAATCTGAGCTAAAATGTGCAATTCATTATTATCCAGATTTCTTTATAACTTTATTCATTTTGAGGAAATTGCAGGAAGCACAAAATAATTCCCCTAGAAATGAAGTAGCTGATACTTTACATTTATTAGAGCTATGAAGCCTTCAAGGTAGGTGAGTAATAATTTTTCATTCTCAACAATAGTTTCACAGTGAATGCTTGGAGACTTGCAAAGGATGATTAACAGACTGTGCATTCTCATGTAATGGCATCATGCTAGTAATTCACTCCAAAATAGGTTCACCATTCACTAACAACTAGGAAAGAAATGGAAAGACTTGGCATTTTGCTCAAATTATCTGCTTTCATAACCATTCATTTTCAAGTCAAGGCCAAGAGCTTTTTGAAAAAACATGTAAGTCTACAGGCTATATTTACCATAAATGTATATTGTGTCTGCACTCAAGCTTTTTTATTAAAAATACAAAAGATTTCAAAACTAGAAGGACATCAACTAATAATACAGTCACAACTCGAGGAATTTTTGGACCTATACTTAAAGCTCTATTATTCCAATGTTTGAAAAATGTCACTGATTGTGAAAAATAATAGCTTTGATTTCTTTCTTCTTTTTTTGTTTGTTTTTGATTCGTTTTACTACTCAGTGTTTTGTTCTATGTATAACACTAGCATGAATAAAGCTGGTAGGGTCTGTTCTTCCTAAATTTTGATCCTCTGTGAGAAGCATAGAAAACATATATAGTAAAATTAACCAGTGGGCTTGTTAACCAGATCATTTTTACAAAGTTACTTGTGTGCTGTGAATCCTAAAAGCTCATAAATTATTATTGACATCAAATTTGAGTTACATTTACTTTTAGCAGTTCTCAATTTTTTTTTAACAACAACAACAACAAAATGTCTGGAGATATTAGTAAGTGAGAGCTATGCTTCCAGAGTACAATTTATAATGGAAGAAAAAAGAAAAGGGTGGGGGGGTGCGCTCTGCAAAAATCAGTTGTATTTTTGAGGCTGTGGAATTAGTTAAACACTGTTTAAACACATACTGGGCAGCAGATTCCCTCTGGGCAGACTGAAGCTGGAATTCATGCAAAGATTTCTGCTAGCATCTTAAAGAAGAAGACACAATTTGAAATGTTTATATACAGTGCAGCTGGGAGCTGATGTTAACTAATTCTTGGTTAACTTGTGACTTCAAATTCAAAGATGGTTTAGGCTAGAGGTGCACTTTGTTTAGTAGCATGTGTTGGGAATGTGCTAATTCTCTCCTTCCTCAGAAGAACATTTTTATGGAATGTCAAAGAACAGGCAGAGAAATGAATCTTGAAGATTCTTTCAAATGTAATTTAAAATGAACAATGGAAGGATTTTTAATGTTACAGTGTCTTTCAGGAAACCTGCCACATCCTATCTCAGGCCCTCTGATTAGGTGACTGAACAACTTCAAGTTGTTATAGCTTGAAACAAATCTCAATACCTCTGAGTTTCTTGATTGCAGCCTGCAAATATTTACACTGACCTTGTGAAAATAACAGAACTTTCCAAAGCATTTTTGCAGGAAGATAATTGACTTGGGATATTAAATTTCCTTAGAAACTCCTAGATATTGATTCATCACATAGCCCTTAGCAGGACTGGCTGTTTCTCAAAACATTGCATTAGACATTGATCACTGTGATCTACAAGCAGAATGAAAAATGGAGTCAGCGGGTTTTCTATTCATACCCAGAGACTTTACAACATCATCTCAAAGAAAGTTGTAGTTCCCTGTCACGTTCTGTGTGTGTATTTTGGGACATACAATTATAAATAAGTGTAAGTCTTCTACCCAGGAGGGAATGATCTGTTTAAAGAGTATTTACTACAGTTGGTAACTACAGAAAATATTTTTTTTAACAAATGCAACAAAGATCCCTGTTTTTAATACTCAGTATTCACAGTTCTTAATACCATCCTGAACAGCTTGTTGCAAAGTGGTACATGAGCTTTTTGTTTGAATATTAGTGCATTGCACATAACCCAGTGGGACTTTTCTGGGTTGAAGCGTGTGATTTTCTGTAAGGGTGTACAGATCTTTGTTCACCTGTAAAGAATAAGCCCCAGAAGCAATGGATATATTCATTGAGACTTACACACTCTTTGAAAAGGAGCTGACATCCTCTGCTGCAGGCAGTCTTTTAACTATTTAAAAAATACAGTGAATAACCACACACAGTCTCTCAAACACTTTCTCTTTTCCACAATAATTCAGAAGAAAAATAAATAAATCACAGCTGTTTCTAGGAAAAGATTCTCAGAAAATAATAATGGATAAATGTCTCAGTGCATGTGATGACTTTAATTATGACAGATTCCTCTTTAATGAAATGAATGAGGATTTTTTTTTTCATTTGATGAAACTGTGTCTAGTTCTTTCATTGCTATAGTAACCAGCAAATCATTCTTAGCAAAAATTTACAGGATATTTATATATACATACATATATGCATATATATGTGTGACTGTGTACACCTTTTCCATAAAATCATGATAAAATATTTGGAATTTCCAGTTGAAAACTAAATATTAAGGGGGAGATTTATCTCCTGGATTTTATCACTTGGGGGTCTTGCAGATTTATTAGGAGCTGTTGAATGTGTTTAGATTTATTTTCTTTTTTTATATTTTAACTTTTTTTTCCCAGAAATCAGGATACTCACATATTTCTTTTCCTATTTACTCTGTTTTTATCAGACTAATTTATTTCTATTATTTATTATTAAATGTACGTGTTATATAAAATTTGAAACAACATTGAACACAACCATTGGCACTTGAAATTCAGTATTATTGTCTTGTAATAACCTCAGGTGGGTAAAATATCCATCACAAATGAAACAGGGCAGATGTCAGTAGGATTCTGTGCATTTACAGCATTATGGATCATAAGGATTTAATGAGGTAGTTGTGGAGAATATGTATTGGAATTAAAAACCCAAGGAAAACAGTATGACTTACTGAAGGGGCCTTTTATTTAGGTCTCTACTAAAGTTGTGAAAGAATTTAGAAGGCAGCCTTCAAGAGAAATGATGATTTTGTTGTTTATCTTCTGTCCTGTGTTCACTGTGATGTAAAAATCATATGATTGGATATTTATTACTCATTCAATTCTAAGTATGATTCAATAGTGGGGATGTTGTCTATTGCAAAGCTTTTAAAATTATAGAATTTCTGCATAAGCTGATGTGTCCACTTTACTGCAACTTACAGCACCTTTAGCTGTTTCTGCTTTGTGGTGTCTCTTTATTACAAGATGTTGCCATAAAATACACTAAATGAGCAACTACATCTTTTTAATCACCTGATTATATACACTAGCAGAGCATGCAGAATTTGTGTCCATTTATACATAGCATTTTTTTTCCAGTTTTTGCGTTCTTTCTATCAAACATGCTTCTTATGTCAAGTTTCCCAAGGCAGCTTCAGGTCATAATCAGAGCCCTATCAACTGGGTTAGCAACAATACATAATAGTATTTGTTTGCTTAGGAACTTCCTTGTTAGTGTTTCAAAGCGCTTTATAAAACCTTAAATAGTGCAGTCAGCTGGGGTTAAAATTTCCTTTGTTTGTTTGGGTACCTCTCCCCCCTTCCTTCCTTCTCCCCAGAGATACAGGCTATCTAATGAGCAAATGGGGAAGAGGTGACTATGGTCATGCAGCTCTCCCAGCCCTCATTAGCCACAGGGCATGTGTGTTCCGATGTCACATGGCATAACCCCAGGAAATGCCTTGTAACCCCCTACCCTCCATTAGAATCAATTCTGTATCTATTCCTGTCTCAGTTCAGTTTATGAATAGATAATTGCAGCAAATGTATTTCACTTAATGATCATTTATTTAATTGCAGCTGGTATAGCAAAACTGATAAATTTGGTTAGCCCTGATTTCAGTTGATTATAACTTTATGAAATAAAAAGTTAGATTGACCAAGTCAGTTTTCTGCTAAAGGATACCTCTTCTTTTTCATGGCATTAAAAAAATAAGTCCTTAACTGTTGCACAGAGTATTATTAGGGGAAAAGACACTTCTGTGCACACATAAAGCATAGGTTTAAAAAAAAAGAAAAGTTGCTATAAGTCTCCCATAATGTGAAAATACACTGGCAGACTACTTTTTTTACTGAGGCAGGCTCTTTGCCATCTAGATTGAAACTGAACAGCTGGAAAGAACTGACCCTGTGACCCTCAGAGATCTCAGGAAGTGAGTGATCCAACTGCCTGATCCAAAAACATTTTTATCACCAAATGCCACAGAGATCCAGTGTGTGCTCTACAGGACAACAGTGTTTGAACTCCTCTCTACTTTCAGAGGACAGTGAAATGGGTGATTGCTTACAGGTTTCTTGGGAACTTTATCAAAAAGTTAGAGGTAGAAGCTGCTTTGGATAAGAGCTGGGCAAAGCCAGACAGAAGAAGACATGGAAATGGAGAGGAAACTAAACAGGGAAAAGGAGGGAGCAGCTGAGAGTTGATAGGTATCTAAGTACTATTTTGAACAGCTCTGCCTTTATGGTGTGTGGAGAGAATCAAGCACTTTGACTCCCTGAATTGACTGCTGGGACAGGTTAGACAGATTTCTCCCCACCAAATATAAGAGAAACCTAGACCCTGATGGGCTACTTTAGATACCTGAACTGTGTGAAATGAGTGTGACCTACATACACATTGAGAAATTAGATGATCTCAATGCTAGATTGCCCCTTACATATGGGATTAGATTTCCCCAAACGGGCCTGTTAGGGTAATCTTTATTGATCTTGCAATATTGCATTTTTTTTTCCTAAGAGCCTGCTTCCTCCAGTATGATGGCAAACAGTGTTTGAGAAATGAATTAGGAACATGCAGCAAATGAGTGTGCTGCAAATTGGCTTCTTGCCTTATTAGATATAGAAGTCCAAAGTTGTGTAGTAAATGTAGCAAGAGAAATTGAGAGAGAAAGGATGGTTTAATCATTAAGACAACTGAATGTTGTGAGAATCCAGATCTTTGCATCAGTGGCATTTTTGATGGAGCCAAGCAACTCACTTAAACCAAATTTTTCACCAGTAGCCACTACTGCGCATTACTCATTTTCTGATTGCCCAATCTGGGTCACACGGGGCCAGATTTTCCAAAACTGAGCACTCGCAGCTGCAAATGAAGTCAGTTATATTTGAAAAGTGTTCTAAAAATTGTTGTTATTCCTGAGCTTGTCCATTTCAAGTAGGGAATCTAAAATAAATGTATAAACTTGACAACATTGATGGTTATCTGTGTCTCATCTCTCTATTCATAATATATGAATAATAGCCCCATAAAACTCTCAGGGGTAGTGTGAAGTGAAAATCCCCTCTTGTGTAAAGTATGTCAACTTATTACACAAAAGACCACAGAAATATTTATAACGACCTTATATATCCTTCAGAGTTTAGCTAGTATGCTCTAAATAAGATTTAGAGCCACATTGTGCCAGAAGAATAGAAAGAAATATTTAATAACATTCATTCACTGTGTTAGGCTTGGAAAAGAAAAAAAAAAGATTTAGCTTGCATCTCTAACTGATACACATACACAGAAAGGCCAGATGGAGATTGTACTGACAATTTCCCTTCTGAGATGTTTAAAAGTGTAATGTTCTTTTTATTTTCTTTCAACATTAGTATGTGTTTTGTGTTACTGGTGTGTACAAATCTTTCTGGGGTTTTCGAGGTGGGGGGCAAGGGGTGGTTTTATTTTACTTTATTTCTTTGGCCTGGAATATCAGTTCAGTTAAGGATACTGGCCACAAAATTTGGATAACTCAGGTTCCGAATCCCTTCTCCATTGAGATCAATGGAAAGATTTCCAAAATGCTGAAGGGATTTCGCCTTCTCTGCAGCCTGGCATCAGTCAGAGATACTCAAGTCAATGAGACAATTCTGGAACTGGAAGTGGAACAGCCATGTCAGCACCCAGCCCAGGCTTCCTACCGCCCATAGGAAACATGCAGTAATCCTTATGATCTGCTTGGCACTGGGGAGGCCTCATCTGGAAAGTGAGCACTGGTTTGGACACCTCCCTTCAGGTGAGGTGCAGAGACAAGCCAGAGCAGAACAACAAGGTGGAGAAAAAATGACTTGGGAGAGGAAATACTGGGAAGAACTGGGATTGTGTCATCTAAATGGGGGAAGGCTGAGGGAGGTGGAGTTTAGGGTCTGAGTACAGAATACACAAAATTCTGCTACAGAAGAATGAAAGAATTAATTCTCACTGTGCAAGGCAAAATCAGTAAAAATACATCAAATAATTGAATTTCAGAGGGACCCATATTAGATATCACGAATAACTTCTAATGTTAGCAAAGCACCAGTGGTGATTCACTGAGCCAAAGTACCCATGGCACTTTGTGAACTTCTATTACAGTAAACTGTTAAGAAAAAGTTATGAGTATCTCAGGATGACCAGAGGGATGAATGAGGTGAGCTATCTGGGACATGCCAATTTTGTCATTCCACACTTCTGAGTTTCAGCTATAAATCTTCTCAGTAAGCCAAATTAACTCATGTTAAGAGCTGCACTATCATGATTATAATGTTTCAAGAATCCTGGGTACTTGATCTGTAATGGAACAGCAGAGATATGAGCTGTTGCATCCTGTACTTACCTTCCGTCATTGAGGAGCTATCACCTACAACTAAAGCTTTTGCTAGTTAGTCCAAGAAACATTGCTGAAAATATCTCTTTCTAGTTGCTGTCAACACAAAACTGCTATTAATTTGTAGTTTGTAAGAAGAAATAATACATTTTTACATGTAAATATTGATATGCATATATTTATATTTTTAGACATAATAGATCCTTTCAATGGGAGTCAGGTGCTGAGTGCTAGAATGGCATTTGTTTATATTGTTCCAGACAATCATACTTTATAGACAATAAAATGAGTAGTGAGGAAAAAAAATCTCCCCAAAGTACTTTCACATTACAAAGCATCAATGGTGTTATATACTAAAAATTCCCTCAACATAAGCAGTGTGTACTCTGTTTACATTTAATAATGAAGAAAAAAAAGAAAAAAAACCACCAAAAACTTCTTAAGAAAATGCTATGCTTTTTAATAAGAGCATAGCATGTGTTAAGACAGCCCTGTCTTCTTTAAGTTCCTGCTTCACACAAAGTGAAGAAAAAACATTGCTTGAATTAAGTGTTCAGTTTAGTATAAAGTGACTATGTCAGAGTAGGCCCCTGAAATCAGTAGCATTACTTGGCTGTACAAGAGAGCAATATTCAAGTATATCAAAGGTAGAAAGCAAACTGCTGAAGGGGAATAAACTATACACATTAAAAGGATGGAAAAATATTTCATAAACATAAAGCTGTGCTTCCAAAATAAATTTTCTTATTTGGATTGTATCCCCAACCTATGTTTACATTCATGAAGTAGTTTGCCAAGCCCCTCAGAAAGATTTTTACAATGTGAAAGACATCATTTAATTACCTTAAAATACTTCAGAGGAGTTGCTGATGTTTGCTGTTTTGTGTTTTAGGGAATCTTATTCAGGTTAGAGGTTAAATTTTAATTCTATTGTTTGTTAAATTGTTCATTTTAGCTTTTTCAGCCCTTCCCAAGTCAGCACCTCTGAACAGGCCTGATCAATCAGGCACCATCCTTTCAAGAGGTATTTCAAGCCTGAATGCCAGACAACCTGGCATTCTTTGCCTATCTTTTAGTTCAAAATTGAATCTTGAGCATTTAGAATCCATGTATGTTCAATCATACATCATTTAAAGCTATACACATTTCTTTTGGAAACACTTCCAATTTCCTACACCTTTTCACCCTATCAACATTTCATTGAGTAAGCACTGAAAATCTTCTTTCTCTAGACGCTATATTTCTGTCACTCCCGTTTTTATTTATTAAGTGTCTCTACTTGATTTAACTGAAACTGAGATAATTCAAAGTACAACACTACCCTATTCTGCATTGCATATGTTCTTCATGAGCAATTGCAGTGGACAGACAATTAAATAGGTAAATAAACCTCAGTCAGGAGGTGAAAGAAAACATTTACTGGTTGTCCTTGATGAACTGGTTCTGAAAGCATGAAAGGAAAAGCTTTGATAGGCCTTTGGAAGCAATAAACTCCAGAGGTGATGTTTGAAGCAATTGACTGACTCCCCGTAAAATCAGACGCCAGAATCTTTTTCCTCGATAAATAATGCACTAACAAATAATTGTAAGTCTAATGTTTTTGTTTGTTTATTTAAACAAGATATATCAACAGAAGAGAGAGGAGGTGAACTCTGAAAAATGTGCAAGTAATTTAAATTGTAAGATTAAGATAACTTCAAACCCCTCCCCAGTAATTTGCATTATTTTTAGCTAATGGTAAACTAAGGAGGAATGTTCTGAGACACTGAAGTCCAACTCTGACATTTATGGAAATTTTACGTATGAAGTAGCACTATATCTTGGGTGTTGTGAGACATTTATGAATGTTGGCACCAGAACTAAAATCAGTGAGACTCATTTGCCCTTGTGCCAGCATCTGGGATTTCTTAGACCCCTTTTAGTGTCACCACAGCATTTGGAGATGCCCACGCCTTGCCCAGTACGACAGAGGAGGCTGTGGGTGACCTCAGGCTCCTGGCTGGATCTGGAGAAGCCATGCTGCTCATCCCCTCCAGCAGCTGGAGAGCAGCCTGGCCGTGCAGCCATGCACCAGCTGGGAAGGTACCACACAGGGCTGAGGGGCTTGTTTATATGTTAAAAAAATAAAAATTGGTGTTTGGCTCACAGCTAATAATTAGAGCTTCCTAGGGCTCCTAAAATGATAAGAAAGTTGAAAGATATTAGTGTCAACTTTGCAAGAATACAATTAGCTCAGTGCTTTCCTTCAGCTATTTCTTTTTGAAGTTCTTTGCAGAAAAAACTAAGCAATTTCCTTTCCCTTTTAACATCAATAACCCTACTCAGTAGAGGACTTTGCTTAAATAGTTTTCTGTTGTCTCCAAACAAATCAAAGGAAAATAAAGTTAATTAACCAAATGAAAACGTGGCTGATTAAAAAAGAGGGATTATTTAGTGTTGGTTATTTGGCTCTAAAATGTTGATTGCATTTAGACACTTGAGTGGGGCCTCGCTAACCCAAAAAGCTGCCGCTGTGTCTTACTGCGAAGACCGCTGGTTATACGAGTAAGCCTCAGGCCAACCTTAAATGACATAGCAGGCTCAAAATAAACTGTAACCTTCTCCCATGTAATGTTAGTTTCAGTTTGGGTTACGTGAAAAGCAGTGCTTGTGGGATCCTTTCAGCTTTTACTGTAAAGCATGAGGTGTGGAGGAGGACGATCAAATCTCACGCCCCCTAAAAATTGTGCCTGTGACTCAAACTCCGTGTTATCTGTATTTAGCTGGATGAGCACCTCTTGGGAAGTATGAAAATAACACTGACTTAAAGAATAGCTTTATTAGACAATGTTGTCTTTCAAGTCCTTTCTGGGAAGGAGAGGGCTTTTATAAACCAATTTAATTTTCTTTGCACAAACAAATCATATACGGTTTGCCCTGCCTTAAATATTTAAAATAAATTATATACACACTGTATTCCATTTATGAACTATATTCTACAGAAACAATACTTCAGAGGTGACACATTGGTGCTGACAATCCATGTGTTCACACTGCCCAAGTAGTGAGATATGTGGATACTTCTGGTTTTCAAAGGATGAGAAGGTCTCACCTAGAATAAAGAAGCTGAAATGGCTTCACGCTTTAGTCTGGCCTGACTCTCTCCAAGGATAGTAAAGTTTTCCTTCTCGCAAGTGTTGATAGTGGAATGTCGAATTCCTGAGAGGGTTTTCTCAAACACTAGCAGATAAGTATCTAAAAGAAGGATCTGAGATGAAGGTCATCCTGGTGTTACTGGAGACAACACAACACAACCACGCTTCCCCTTCTCCCTGGATATCCTCATGATGACTGTAATTCTCTCCACTGAACAGAGCCACAGTTTAGAACCTACCATATGCTGTGAGAGGGGAGTGAAAATGACTAAACTGCACAGGGGTGGAGTCCCTAAAACCCATCTAATGATGTTTGCCTAAAAGACTTTTCCAACTACAATTACTGAGTTCAGCAGGTCTGGGCCAGGAGTGGGTGTGAGGTTAGTGCATGGCTATTGATGACTGGAGTTCTCCCAGTGCCATACTGACACAGAGAGGCCAAGCACTGGGGAGATGTGGTGTTGGGGGATATGGTGTAGGGGAGTACTTTAGAGTAGGGTGGATGGCTGGACTCGATGATCCCCAGGGGTCTCTTCCAGCCTAGATAATTCTGTGATTCTGTGATTCTGTGATAGTTTAGGACAGGAAATGGATACTTTTTTATATCCATCCTATAATGGGGGAGAGAATGATTTAGTTCTTTCAAATCTAATCTCTGACAAAGCTTGAACAAGTCATTCACATTAAGATCACTTCTTCTAAAGGAATGCTGTCCCATGATTTTGGAAAGATGTGCTCAGCATCTATGATTAAAATTAAACTGAAAATAATGCCATCCTCATCACAACATTCCCTAAACATGGAGTCAAGGCTGAGTCAGATGAGAAAATGCATGTAATGAATCATCAGACTCGTTTCCTGCACTGCCTAGGCAGGCCATGCTTTCCTGAATTCCAATTTTTTCTACAAACTAATTCTTCTACATATGAGACAGATTGGGATAATAACTCAGGGTTCGAATGCATTTTATTAAAACCGAGCTGGTCACCATGGGTTTCTTTAAAACCAACAGAGATCCAGGAAATCTAGTCAATAAGAATTAAGGCTAAATCAATCACACCATAAGGTAGATAGCTACACTATATCAAGCAAATTGTTCCCTAAAAGAAATGCATATTCCTCTCTATTGCTCACAGGAGTCACCAGAGGAGCAGCTGAGCTGTAGATGTCTGCATCCTACACTTCTGCGGTTATCTGGGGTGAATATTCTTCACAGTGTCAGAAATGCAGTATATCTGTCACATCTCCCTTTCCTCTTGGGCTTTAGAAACATTCTGTTAAAATCAAATACCTCTGAAATCGAAAAGCGTCTCTGGAATTTCACATCTGGGGGCTGGACCTTTTTGTAGAATTCCTCCAGAGCTGAAATTTCCTTGCTAATTTCATCAAACATTTCAGCAAAACCACTTATTTTTTCCATGCTTTATTACATTTTGTGAGATTCTAGTAAAATATGCTAATTTAGATAATCTCTTTTGCATAATTTCCAGATCATAAGGCCTAAATACAATTCTCTGAGCATATCTCATTCTTTTCCTAATTTTATTTGGGCACATATGCATATTTTTATATATACCTATACAGAAACAGAGAATGATATCACAGACATCTTCTATCTAGAGACATAAAATCTGAGTTTTATGTGTTTATATATAGTTATATAAATGGTATTAGTTCTGTTATTATTTAAAAGAACAATGCCACAGGATACAAGAGAGGTAATTGTATTGGGTAGGGTGACAGAGAACAAGATATAAGGAAAACCAAATTTTAGGTGAGTCTACTGTAAAAAGTTACTAAAAATAAAAGAAGGCAAACTTTGGAGTTACAGTCTCTCCATTGGTCTATGGGAAAGCAGAACAAAAGGATCAGAAAATGTATACTTAAAGGATGATGATTCAGAGCTCATAAGGGAATATGTTATTGTAGTATGAGTAAAAGGTCTATGGGAAATATTTTCCTTGGGAGACCAGGAAATGCCTGAAAAAACTAAACCACAGGGTGCATTAAAGAGAAATGTTTCCCTGGGTCACCATTCTTTTTACAGAAGGAAAGAGGAATCTATTAAGTCAGGAATGGACAGTAAGATCAAGGGAAATTAATGAGCTGGAAGAGAGCCTTTTAGAGCTGTAGTAATGCTCAAACCTGTGGGCTGCCCTGAAATAGGATTCTGTTTTCCTGAAAACCAGTGATAACTTCATGCAGCTGCTCATTAGATAGTGCAGATACCAAAGGAGAAATTGGAACTCTGGATGTGTTAGATTAGCATTTTCCCTCTATTTCCTCCATTTATTTTCCAGATGGCATACTGTTTCCCTATTATGTTTTATTTATACAAGGCTAAGCCCATTCCCCTTCCAACTCCATTAACCTCAGTGGAACAACACCAGAAATGACTATGGCCCATTGACTACAGAATCTTATTTGATATTGACTGTTTTCTTTAGGACGATTTGATTGACACAAATTATTGCAGCAGATGTGTACTGTAATTGGTAATGGAACATTTTATCCATTTGAATCCAGATAGCCTTTCTTCCAGAGCCTCCTTTTGTAATGCTGCTTATTGGGATCTTTGAAACTTTATTCTATCAAATAGCAGGTATTTGTTGGGGCAGCTAAGAGCTGTGGAGGATTAATGCTCAATCCTCCCTCACTTAAATATCTTGCTGTTTTCATCTTGTCCTAGGTCACCAGTGGGAATGAATTTGGTCACCTTACCTTGGTACATATTTACAAAACTCACGGAAGTGCCATGGAATTTAATTCAGCTATCAGTCTCACTTCAAAAGGGTACCAGAATTGAAACGATAGAAATCTCGTGGACCAGGGTTGAGGCACTTTTCAGGGTTATGTCAGATGCTTAACACTGGGCTCCACTACATTTATTTTTCTTTTATTCTTTTTTTCTCAAGCTCTGAATTTCTCCACCATAAATATTAAGTATATATTACATGTGTAGAGAGAACTTGGCAAAGGGAATGGGATGTGAAAGGGATAATGCCTTAACATTTGGCTGTTTTGAACAGGATTCATAACACTAATCATTCCTTTAAAATTTTACAAGTATTGTAATAGCTTTTATTTAAAGGCAGGAAAATAGCTATTCCCTGATTTGATGCTTTGTGAATTGCAGGATAAGACCTTAGATGTGAGCAGAGAGAGGCAGTGCAGTCGGGCAGCTGCTGTGTCCTCCCCTGGCACAGACCCTGTGCTGTCTTCAGGAGGTGCTGGTGGTCTGGGGTGTGGGGAAACAAACCTTTACCTCTAAGAGCTGAGAAAAATGAAAGAGCTCATTATCTTAACCTCAGCTCTGTGTCGATGCACCCATCCTGCTGCCGAGTTAGCCGGGGAGCCTGTTCCAGCACACTGCTGCTTGGGGCAGGTAGACTCTCCATGGCTGTTGAGAGAAATCCCAGATCCCTGTGTGCTACGGAGATGCGGAATAACTGCTGTGCACTATAAGTGATGAACAATTTCTGACAGATGGCCAAGAGGGAAAATGGAACAAAAGGTTGTTTTGGCTTGATCCAAAATACAACAGTTTAATTCTTCTGACTTCTGTCTCACCAAAATGAGAAAAACCTAGGAGGGAAAAAAAAAATCTGAATTGATTTTTCTTTGATGAAAATCGAAATGTGTTTGATTTTAGAGAAGGATTTTTTTCCCCATTCCTCCCCTTTTTCTTTCTTTTTGATTAACTTTAGCTAAACTTTCTCTTAAAGCCTATAAACCAGAGAGAAGATACTTCGTATCAAATTAAATGGTCCAATTTCCTCCAGTGTTTTTTTTTTTATTTTTTTTTCAGTCCAATCTACTAATTAAAATGCACCTAAAATCATAGATACTTTCTATTACACAAAAGATGCAATTTCAGTGGCTTAGCAGCTTGAAGCATTATATGTTATTCTACACAAGAGAATCAAATATATCTCTCCCAAAGCAACCTCTATCATATTGAAACGCGTGCCTTTTGCAAGGATAATACCTTTTGATAGCATTGCTCAGATACCACCAGTCTTCCTTTCCTTTCCCGTAACACTTATCAGTCTCAGAGGACACATAAATATGCATTAAGAAATTTATGGCTATTTCACAATGTATTAAGGCAGCTATCCCCTTTTATTAAAAATCTTTTTTATACAAAGGGTCGAACAGAGTTTTCACACTTAAGTTTTCTACGTAGGGTATAAGTGATTAGAGGTTCTTTGTTATCCTGCTGCCTGGAAATGGTTCTTCAGTAGTTAGTCAGTGTTACACTGCACAGCCCACTTACAATATGCATAGAAATGGAAAATGTTTATGCCATTAACAACTGGTTTTGACCCTACATTATAGTTATTACTAAGCTGAAAAAAAAATAAAATAAAAAACAGACCAACATGTCACTTATGAAGCAATTTGGAAGAAAGGTTTGCATGGATCTGAGACACCTAATACAAGCAAGGAAGACTAATTAATTTTAATATTTTAATGTAATAAAGAATACATGATGTTTGCTGACAGGGAACAAAAAGTCTGCTTTTTGAAGATGGAACAGTGACTTTTTTCCAGATATCAACATTAAAGAGACCTGGGAGTTTGAGGAGAAGCTGGCATCCATACCTTAGTAAAGCATGGTCAAACCTCTGTTTTAACTTGTTTTCAGTGTGCCTGTTTTTCTTTTGAGCAAGCAAAAATTAATAAAAAAACAAGATTAAGAGTTAACATTGCACCTCTGGGTCATACACCTTTAAAGTCACTTGCTCTTATTTCTCTCCTAGTATGAATTTCCAAGTGGCTGAGACAAGTTTCAAAGGCTGGAAAATAAAGGTAGACAAAATCAAACAAAAAATAAATACAAATTTTTCACAATAATGGAAAACTTGGTGAATATCACTCCTCCCTGGGGTAAGTGATATGTTCTACCATGTTCTATGCCTACAAAAGTATAACCTGTTTTTCTAAAACATAGATATTAGCTAGTGGAAGAGTGTGCCTGGAGCACAGAGTGGCGCAGAGAATGAAAAGGGACCTTTGATCAGGTGTTGCCCTCTTGCTCTGCCTTTGCCCCCAAGCACCTGGCCACCTGGTGACAGGGGCTCTGTCACCCACACCTCCACCCCCTCGGAGGCTCCCACTGCCTGGAGTGATGTGAGCATTCCCAAGTGAAATGCTGCTGTCTGTGCTGCAAAAATAGCACACTCGGCTCACAGATGAAGTGATTATAAGGTCTCCTCTCACCACGAAAATCTATGAATCCAGTAATCTATACAGCACTGATGCAATATTTCTTTGGGAGAAAGCTCATGTTAGCCTGCTCCCCTCGTTCCTGCGGGGCAGATGCAGGACATTTTTTCTTTGCCATCTTTCACAGGATTTCAAGCTTTTGTGCTTGGTAGAAAGCCAGAGCTGAAATCCTGGGTTAATCCTGTTATCTGGTACACAGCCTAATGCACGCTTTGCAGAATTCACCTCCATGCTTTTCCCATCAGGAACAATTTCAAAGGTTTTAAATAGAAAGGATAATATCAAGTCTTCTGTCCCTCCTTCCTTTTTCAAATAGCACTTGCTTTTAGAGTACCCTATTTGTGCTGGGCAATCAGATTGACTTTCTACACTCTACTAAAATAAACATTTTGGATAAGATATATAGGTGTGCATACAGACTATCATAATAGCAGATAAGAAAAGAAATACAAATAAATTAATAATGAACTATTACCAATTTTAATCCATAAATCCTGAAGTAATTTTGCTCCAGAATTCCAATAAAAATTCCAAGATGGCCTAGACGCTTCACTGGTTTCCAATGATGCTTTTTATGTGAACCAGAATTCACTGTACCTCCCACAAAATTTCAGTGGAGTATAAGTCTTTCAAAGAAAACACGTGGGTGGAGCAGCAGGTTAACCAAAGGGTTAACTAACCAAAGCATCTGCTAGAGCTCTGTTGTTACTGGAAGTCAATTGTATAATTTGGTGGAGAGCAGATATTTAACTATTTTTAATCACCCAAGTGTCACAAATAGAAACCTAGGTCCTTTAACAGAGACTCCTAAATTAGATATTCTGGCTTAAATCTGAAGGACTTTACCTCTCGAGAGGCAGACAATTATTAATTATATTAATAATTCCCTGATCTCCATCTTCCCCTACCAAATGGTGTAAGTTTGTCTTGGATTGAATACAAAGAGGGTAGCCTTTGTGACCACTGTCACCCAAGTGTCACAAATAGAAACCTAGGTCCTTTAACAGAGACTCCTAAATTAGATATTCTGGCTTAAATCTGAAGGACTTTACCTCTCGAGAGGCAGACAATTATTAATTATATTAATAATTCCCTGATCTCCATCTTCCCCTACCAAATGGTAGTTTGTCTTGGATTGAATACAAAGAGGGTAGCCTTTGTGACCACTGAAAAATGTACAGGAACAGAATTTACTTCCTTCTTTCTTCAAAGTGAGCAGTACACCACTGACTGGCACAGTCAAACTAAAGCCACTCTCTATAAAAGATTCAGAATAATCGCCTCTTTTTCTCTCCCTGAGTATAGTGGGCAAGCAATTGTGATTGCAAAGTGCCTAGGTTCTTAGAGAGCACAGTAAACCATGGAGGCATACAAAGCTAAAATAAATATCTTGGGGTTGTGCTTTCTACTGAAGTAACTGAAAATTTGAGTGGTGCTATACAAAGGACCACATTCCAGCATGGCAGCGGACAGCTGGAAGAAGAAATGCATGTTGTGAGTCGTAATAACAATGGACAGGTGTATGAGAGATTTCTGAACTTGGGAACATGTCCCTGGAACTTGGCACCTGACGCTGTTTGCTCCTGGGCTGGCATCCAGCAGGGAGTGAGAGGGAGTGAAACTGCTGCCATTCGTTACACAGTGTGCACACTTTCAGACTCACTAGAAACCCAAGTATACTAGTGAAACATTTATAAGTCACACTAGAGCAGCTGCCACACAAGACAATAGGATCACACTATGTTTGGTGGAATATAAGGGATTGTTTAAAAATTCACACTGAGGACAGTAAAAAAAGAACTAAAGATCACCAAATCTGCTAAAAAATAAGGGTTTACTACTTATGACATTCTTAGTTTATTTGCTTAAATATATATTATTTGACATTGGGCATCTTTTCTATGCTAGTTACAGGAGCATCTCAATGTTTAGCACAGAGGGACAGGTTCCCCCAGAGCTCATATCTGACTCTCCTAGTACTACTGAAAAAAGAAGAAGCCCATAAGATTAATTCAGACATACAAGGTTGAAGCCATATAAACAGAACCACTAAATTCAAATAATATGTAAAAGAATATAATAAAAGAATAATGGTATAGAAAATCACTTTTCTCTGTGTGTACTTCCCCTTAGAGACTGTGTATCCCCAGGCTGGATTACATTCTCCTTTTATTAAGAAGTGTTTGTTGAAATTATTAACATTTGGTTTACTTCAAATCTGGCTCAGTAGACTATAGGAATTAATTTATTTCATCTACTATTTTCAGACATCTACAGTTTAGAAGTCTACATCAGGGTCAGTTCGTTCTAGGTTCTGTTTAGATTTAATAGAGTTACCTTTAGGATACAGACCATCTGATCAAAGGTAGAGGTGCGTGTTACAATGAGTTTTCTCAAACTCATGGGGTCAGGTGAATTCCACTCAAGGTATCTGTCTGTCTGAGAGATTTCAGTCATAGTAAGTGTTTTCAAACAAATGCACCTATATTTAAAAATAGATTTTCTGGTTAAATAATCTAAGCAGAATGTTTCCTGAGGCATTTACAAGTGACTCCAGGATGAGTCCTAACCCTTGAGTACTCAAAACTGAACTCTGCTTGTAATTACAGTGATCTTACAAAAGCCATATCAAATTGCACAGGGTCATTTTCCTTCTGATAGCATCAGGAATTTTCTGGTGAATAATATGATCCACAATGCATTTTTTTGCACTAACGTAAAAATCTTTTTCATCTCTGTCCCAGTGGTAATAATAAATCATTAAATACAAAAATAACTTGAAGAATATGTTGTCATATATGCTATTTATTGAAATCTAAAGAAAAATTGTGTGGCTTGTTCAGTTTCTCATATGCTTGTGCCTCTCGGGTTAAATCTGAGAAATGCTAACATTTAAAGAGTAGTATGGAAATGAGTAGAAATGATGCCTTGGGTACAGGCAAAAGTTGGCTGCAGCATTCCAAATGCAGAGAGATTTAATGTCCTAATCAGGAAGATACTTAAACCCATTTCAATTTTGAATGCCCAAAGGAATTAAAGATGTACCTAATGTTAAGCACATGCTTAAACACTCTTCCTGACTGTCATTGTTTTCTTGAGCTGAACATAAGCCTGTGTCTGGAAGCAAGAGAGTGTTGAACATCAAAATTTAAAAAAAAACCCAAACCACCTTACACATATTTTATTCTGTTCTCCTTGGAGCACACAGAGCTTTCTGGACTCCTGTCACACTTTTAAAAAAGAAACGCTGGTAGAGAAGAAGTCTCCTAAACCACAACATGAAAATCTATACTGATGATATAAATATTGAAGGATCCATCCAAACAAATCAGCAAGATAGGGGATCACACAGCTATAATCTATATGCAATAATTGTGTAAACCATCTTAGAGGGCAGTAACAACAACACAGAGAATGGAATTGTTCTGATGGGGAAAAATAAAATAAAATAAAATGTCCAAGATGCAGCAAAGCCTTTGTAATTTGTAAACACTAGGACGGGATCCAACTGGCTCACTTCTTTGTTAATCTCTGCTTCATTCTCTGTGACATTAATTAACTGCATTTGACTGGCAGTCAGATATTCCCAGTTTGGACAGTTTCCCCATTAGCATACCAGACATGTGGTTTGTACAGTAGTTATCAGGCAAAACTGTGAGTATGTTGGACTGGACTGAAACAGTCCTGGCCGTGCGAGTCAAATATCAAAGGAATTTGAGAGGGGTATGTTTAACCAGGCATCACAAGCTCTAGGAAACACTTGGTAGGACAAAAAATTAAAAATAAAATAAAATAAAAAATGAGACCCTTCATTTTATAAGTCCTTGGTTTTTTGCCTGTGAGCAGGCCATTACCAAGGCATCAGCAAAAGGGATTTTTCCTATCTTGCCACCAGAGTACAATGTGTCCCAAGATCTATTCATTAGAAAAGTGTCAGCTCCACAACTGTAAAGCACAGTCATTGATCTCCAACTCACTGCTGGCTCATAAGTATATGAATATTCATACGTATACACACATGTATATATACCACATACACATATATAAGTACGATTGCAAATTTCATCATTTTGCCTCTGAGAAAAAAAATAATATATATATATATACAAAGCAATCAAAATTATTTGAAGTAGTGAAAATTAAACCTTGGCATTGCAACTAAGTGATAGTGTTCACATTCTAGGGAGAAAAATGAAGTCACAGTAGCTTTGAAATCCATAGTGAGGCCATGCAGACATGGGCAGAGAGCTGAAGCTCGAGGCACAAACCTGGAGCAAATCACACCGTGACAGCAGCACACAAAGGAGCAGGTTGCACCTTTGAAAGCGTGAAAAAGAAACATGCTGTGTCTGGAAAAGTAAGTGTTTGACAGCACAACAAACATAGTCCTGGTTCTTTCTGAGTAAGTTTGTACGTAAAAGGGCTAAATTGTTTCTAGGAATTGTTTTATGTGTTCGCGGCTTGATATCCACAGGTTAACACTGTGGTGTACAGCTCTTTGTATGCTGATGTTTTGCTTGTCCGAAATCCTAGATCTTGTGCGCTCGCTGTAGCTTTGCCTTTCATAGGACACAGTAGAAAGAGAGTATTTTAATCTTACCGGTAATAAATGGGCTATTGTCTGCTCCATAGATTACATGGAAACCCAGCAATTGAAATTGGTCTGCTTTGTCCTTAACTGTCCACAGTCTGCAAGTACTGTTGTTTTGGACATTCTACCACTGTCACAACAAATGGAATATTGAATATCACCCTAACTGACATTAAATCACCACTAAATAGGCGTTTGCCACTATGAATATAACCAAATGGTTTTACTATATCTGGCTAGAGCATATAAACCACATTAGTTATCTAATGTGGATAAAATGAAAAATGATTTAGACACATGGCTTTCTTCAGGTTTGACCAGTTTATTCCAGCAGTGTTTCTTCTTGGTGATTCATGTACTGTTCCATCCAATGCTTAAAAGAAACACGTGTCTGGTGCGTGGGGCACATGTCGAGCGGAGAGGAGTGGAAAGATGCAGCAGCCGTCGTGCAAAGAGCCAATGCCTTCCAGAAACATATCGCTGTTTCTGGAAGTGGCTTTGTGGTGAGGTAAATTATTTAAAGCCTAATTGACTACAGATATAAATAAAGCTGGCGATTACACTGCGTTGGATGAGACCTGTGGCCCTCTGCTTTAGCCCTCCATTTCTTAAAGGGACAAGTAGAAGCCTATTTAGAAAGATGCAGGGAATTTAGTAATTAGTAGCTAACCCACTCACAGATAAATTGCTTTCTAACAAAAGTGTTCAAAGGTTGAACTAGAATAGACTAATGTGGCTACATTACTGCATGGTAGGAGGGAGGAATCATGAGCATGCTTAAGAAACTCAACTTTATATGGAGATCTGTATATGAATCAAACATGCTGGCATACCAGTTAACAAAATTCATGACCTGATGCCCATGTCTTCACCCAAGTAGCGAAAATCAACTCCTTTTGTCAGACCTGGAGAGAGAATAAGCCAAATATAAATAATGGAAATAAATAGATGAAGGGGTAAGGAGCAATTCCAGCCAGATTCTAAAGGTGCAAAATAATCAGCTGCATGGCTTACACTGAATTGCATAATTCGGGTCTGGTTGTTCTCAGCTAATATCAACTTCGTTTTTCTCTTCTATGAAATAAAATGGATACAGCTGAGACATTTGCTGCTGCAAAATCACAGGTGGTACTCACCTGCCAAATATTAGGCAGGTGTTTTTGGCACCATAACTCTCCTAGTGCCTTTACCCAGTGAGGTTGTCTTCAAGCTAACTTAGGAACTTCTGGAACTGATGCACATTAGTGACTGTGAAAGTTATATCCCTTTTCCTGATGACTCTCCCTGTCTGTTTTTGACATTGTGATGCTCACAGATCACCGGAGTGACCGTGCTTGCTAACTATATCACAAGCAAAGGAAGAATAGATATATTTTCCAAGGTTCAATGAAACTATTGAATGCAAAACTGTTCAAAGGTAAAAATCAGTATCTCCTATATCCATATAAGTTTTCAAGGAAAATGCCATATACATCAAATGATACCAGTGGTGGCAGCGTTCATCACAGAAGAGCTGAGCAGTAGATAAAACCACAAATAATCAGCATAAAAATGTACTGATGAGTGTTCGAAAGAAATGGAGACATTTTCCCCTGCTAATATAATGAAATGTAATATAATCTGCAAACATGATCTGTTTTTTCACACCTGTTTCTAAGGGTCCTTCATACAGATACCAAGCTCGCATGCTTTCCTCAGCATGAGTCCTTTCCTTTTGATAGGACTCACTTTGCTATCAAACAGATGGATCCTTAAACTTCCAGGAGTGTAAGAGAATGAGAGTCTTTCTGAGAGCCAGGTGGATGTAAAAGCAGAGGTAACAGCAAAAGAGAATGTTAATGTTGCA
Organism: Calidris pugnax; assembly: GCF_001431845.1. NCBI lineage: Eukaryota > Metazoa > Chordata > Aves > Charadriiformes > Scolopacidae > Calidris > Calidris pugnax. The sequence goes on along the minus strand of NW_015090864.1, from coordinate 12,289,475 downwards.
TGTTACAGGTTGGTTTTTTTTTTTTTTTTTTGCTTTCAAGACAGCATAAACAGCAAATTCAAGGAAAGGGGTGACTTTAGCAGAGATTCTGACATGGCAACTAGTGAGAAAAAAATCTTCCCTTTGGATACACAGCTGCTTTCATATGTACATGCTTTTGACAGGCTTTACTTCACTTACCTGCAGTTTGTTCAGCTGGTGAAATTCCTTACTTGTCCTCAAGTGAGGATTTGCCTGGAGGCTCTTCTGGATGCACTTACACTCTTGCCGAGTCAGCTCACGGCAATAAGATTATCATTACCAGAATTTCTCCCACACTAACAGTTCATCGTCTTATCTTCCCCACATGGTAACCTGACATCTGCACAGCTTTTCTGCTCCCACTACAAAATTTTGTTTGCCAGCATATGCATGTTGGACTATAAGAAAATATTCCTCCACGATAGACTAATAACCCTAGAATAAAAAAGTTCTGTTAGGCATTTCAGATTGCTGTTAAGAAGACTGATCAATTACAGACATAACTCTGGAAATACTTCTTCGCAGAGGCAGAAAATTATTAAGAGAAATAACACAAGGAATGGAAGCTGATTTCAGAACTCCAAAACATAAACACCAAATTGTTTCACTACTTATTTACACAACATTATTTAAACATTTTTCTCACTGCATGTTTTTGTTTGGTTTTTTAATATATTCTTCTCAAGCAAACTTTTTTTTTTTTTGCATTATGTCTATTCAGCATGTGCTTTTTATGTAATCTGGGCTCTACAAACTGTGTAACGAATGGAGCCAAGTTCAGTAACTTTCTCAGAAAATAAAACTTGATGGAATATTTTATTAGAGATTTTCACTGTAGTGGAAGCCTGGTGTGCTCTAGTGTGTAGCACTTGGCACATGTAAATAATAAAGCATAAAAGGGATCACCAGCCACTAATTTTATGAGAGTCCACTGGCACAAAGTCTAGGAGCAGTATTGCTATCACCAAACTTCAAGGATAAAAGCAGTCTAAAATGAAGGACTCGTTCCTTTTTAGTAGAAACAACTTTTGTGATAAAGGTATTTTAAGTTGAAAGATTATTAAGGAGAAATGAGAGTAAACATTTTCATGTTCAGAGCTGAAAAATGCTGCTTAAAAAGCAATATTTTTGAAGAAGTTCAGGTATTGGTCAGGTACAAATGCTCTGGGCAGCCATTTACAAAGGGTTTATAGCAAAATAGAACTAAAATTTGTCTCAGACTGATAGACAAATTTTAGCACTATAAAGACATTGATAAGAGAGCATGCTTTCCCAGAACACTTCTGTCAGCAGGAGGACTTTATTCTTGGGTTTTGCCTTGGGGTGTTTGTTTCATTTTTGTTGCTTTCAACAGGATTGTTCATGCGAGTCTGGGTTATTCACATGCCTTGGAGTTATTGGTCTCACCTAGACTTTGCAAACAGTGATACAGATTCTGATACAGCCGACCGCTCACACAACTGTGAAACTGAAAATTCATATGCATATCAAAATATTTTAGACAAAGCAGACGATCTTCTGATATATTTATCTGGCTAAAAATGGAAACTGAGGCTCATTAATATCTCCCTGGGAGAAAGGTACTCTCATGTTTCAGAAAATTCCACTAGATGCCATTCTGCCCCTTTTAGTACCTAAATATGCCTGAAGCATAACTTAAAATCAAGCTATATAAGTGCTTTCAGGAATAAGTGTGGCTTTTAGTTCACTCCTGTTAGAAAGGGGTGAAAAATGCTAATAATCTGAGGAATGGACATGTGAATAAAGGTTCATGGGTTGAAACATTTAGATGTAAATATGCAACTGATTACAAAAAAAAAAAGATGGCTATTTAATATTTTAAAGAATTCATTATGTATTTCTATATATAATGCTTTTCAGGACTGTGTTAACATCTTTAATTTTATTGAATTTTCTTATATTTTGCTAACAGTGGGTAGATGGATGAGATCAGCGTTAGCTTGCCTGGGAGGAGTTTGTAGAACAGTATCCAGCAGTGGAGAGGACAATCTGTTTTTTCTAACTCACACAGGAAGGGAAATAAGCACATTAGGTCAAATTTCACCTATTCTGGATTAATATGTTTCTTTGCTGATTTCAAGGTTTCTACTTTTAATGTCAGTCGCCATAGAGAAACCCATATAACAAGGACCATGATATGCCGCTGTATTTAAGAACTCTCCCTTCTTGACTACTAAAAAATGACAATTTCTCACACATAAAACCGAAACAAACAAAGAGCAACAACAACAAAACAAACAAACAAAAAGCCACCAGAGGCTGAAATGTCTATCAACATACCTTTTTAGAAAAGCACATTTTTGTTGTGGTTTTTTATTTATTTATTTATTATTTTTTTATTCTGGATCTGGAATTATGGTCCCAGTCTGGTTAAACACTTCCAGTTTACTGCATGTGAAGTAGGTTCAAAATCATATTGAAGATCAGGGAGAGCCTGTTTTAACTTCACAGGAATATTTTCTTTCTTTTTTTTTAATTATTTTTCTCATGCTAGAGTGAAATGAAAATAAACTACAATTTACATCATTTCCAAAAGTGGAGATCTTGTTTTCAGTTAGTTTTATTTTTAGTTTTGCTCACCACAGTGTCTGATTTTCTAGTTAAGGTTACATCTGTCAATTTGGAAGTTGTCCTAAAACTCAAAATGAGTTTGATATTGTGTTGCAAACACTGTAGCTTGACCTCACAGAAGCTTTGTTTCATTGCCAGATATGGAGAGGTCTCTCAACTTTCCCTTCTGTGCTGTGTGTGTGAAATTGATGCAGATGTAGCTCTTGAGGAACAGGATGTCTGCAGTTGGATTCCTGTCTTCCCTGTCCCTGATGAACCAAGGTGCCATCTTTTGTGGATCATAGTAAGAGAAAAAGGAGCCATACTATGACTCTGTGACTCTAAAACTCCCAGAGAGGAATCAATTCCTACAGCCACACCATTCTAAATACAAAAGTACAAATGGTTTTGATATATGCTACAAAATATGCTATGAAGCTCATGTAGTTCAACCCAGTTAATGTGATCCCAAGGTAGATCTAAAATAGCAGCATAGAAATATTGTATATGATTTGACCATCTTTTATTGACAGCTTCCTATTTAGTTTTATCTCAGTCTCCTTACATATGCAATGTTCTGTGGGACTTAATCAGGACCTATTGAAACCACTGAAAATATAACCATTGGCATCAATATCCTATTACCAATTCCTTTAAAGAGTAATTAAATGTTTTCCAAATTAATAATAATACTCTATTAACCATTACACAGGTCAGTCATCCCTGTTTCTACAAACTAAGGCATGAATCTCAAAGCACTGTAGGCATGGCAGGCAGAAGAACTAACCATGATCAATAAACAGCCTCTCACCCAGGATTCTCTAAATATTCCTAATTAATTCTGTTCACAAGATACTGAACAACGGAAAGAGAAAAAAAAGGTTATTTACATCTCAATCACAAACCCCTTCATTAGTCCTTTTTCATTGTCAATAATGTTGCTTTTACATTGCTGTTAGGCATTATTGGCAAGTGAGCATTTGTCTGAGTCTGGTCTGCTTTTCCTTTGTTTCAAAAGATTAATGCTGCCAAACTTCCCTTATGAAGCAAATAGATAACAACAGTCACTCATGATAGAAATGGCTAATGTGACCATTCACTTTTGAGGTATTTTAGAAGATTTCTTCTTATACAAAGGGAATTCTTAATGGTGAACAAAACCATAAAAGCCAGACATAAAATCTGCCAGAGATCCAAAAATGTTCTGCCTAAATCTATAACCTTAATCAGTTCAGAAGCTTCTTCCACTCCCCCCTGCTGATACTCCCTCTATTTTGGGGGGATTTCATCCAGGATTTAAAGCAGATAACCATAAAATCTTACTGAAATAACATTTTTTCCTTATTTTTTATGCTTGGAAGCCATCAAAATCTTGTGAGAAAGTATCTCTTCATTAATTTTTTTTTTCTTTTTTGAGGAACTAATAACATAGACGGGCAGTGTTGCATTTCACATGAATACTAGAAAATTTTTGCTACATGTCTGAAAAGCATCTTGAAACAGCCTATTTGAAATTTAGCCTCTGTGGGGGGTCACATAAATATGGCTTTGAACCATAAAGGATATAATATACTGTATAAGATGGATGATTCATATTTTCCTCTTTTTTCTTCCAACTCCAAAATCACTGCATCTCACTTCTTTTCTGCTCACATTTAAGTCTAGTATCTTGCCAGGCAGCTGTCACTTCTTACAGCTACTTTCAGAGATCTGTGTCGGTACAGGACTGGGCACAAGCACGCTGTGATTTATAGCAGCAGCAGCCAGTTGGCAGAATTCATTTGACTTAACTTGCCCATCTAAAAGGTAGGGCCCTCCTCCAGCCTTGTCCCCATATTGTCTTTGGAGAGAAGCAGACTTCTCTAGGAGGTGATTTATCTAGTACCAATCTGGGCATTATATCACTGGGGGAAAAAAATTACTCCTTTTCCTTCAGCTGTAGCGAGAACACAGGCAGTTGTCCAAACCAGTCACGTTACTTTTACATGGCTGACATCTGATGAAATGGATACAGATGTTTTTCTTATTCAAATGGCTAGGAGTACACACTAACTGCTCTGAGTCAGAAGTGAGACTACACCAGGAATTTTTGGGTGAATATCTCAGTTCAGGGCCTGCTTGAATTTCTTGCATGGCCACGCAGGAGAGAGTAAAGTTGCCTTTAAATTCCTTCCATGGAAACATGATGACAGCAAGTTGTGAGCAGACCAGAGCTCCTTCTCTTACAGAGGAAGGGGAAATTTTGTTTTCTTTTCCATAAATTGAAGCAGTAATGTAACCCATGAGGCCCTTCCATCTTCTTGATTGATGAGTTAAAAAAATGTTTCGGCTGTATTGATCTCCTCTATCTGCTAACTATGAGGATGTGGATCAGGGGAACATTGATGGGGGAACAACAAAGCGTGAGGAATGAAGAGGCCCTTCTCTGCATGCTGGGTAGCAAAAGGATGGAGCCAGAAGCATTTATTGTATGCTTGTTGCAAAATATGGAACAAAAGGGGAGCCAAAGTTTGTTACCCAGTGTGCTGGGAGCCTGGGCAGATATTGAACAGGCCCCTGTGTTTGGCTTATTCTGAAAGTTCAGGTCAGTCTTTACTGAGCAAGTGCAATGCCCACAAGGGACCTGAGCTAAGTCATGGAGCTGATTATGAGTCTGTTGACTTCAGAAAGCCTTGGAGCTATTTCTTGAATTTTACATCATTCCTGTTTACTCCTGCAACATTCAGACGGGCAAAGAGGGAGTTGTGGGCTCTGCACCATGCACTCCGTGTATAGCTCAGACAGGTAGGTCTAAGTTAATTATTTCTCTCTTCCCCCAACACACCAAAACAGTGTGTTACAAGTTCCTCCCTCCCCTTCCCCCATCCTTTCAAAAAATCTACCACCGCTCTGTATTTAAAAGGCTCAAGCATGGTATTTCAGGGGTGATTACTATCCACTGGTCACCTGTGACAGCCTGTAGCCTGCTATTATCTGCAATTTAGGTCCCTCACTGATATTTTATGACTGCGTCTGCCGTTACTGTCAGCTGAACAATATTTAATTGCTTAACTCACAAACTCTTTCTTGTCAACAAATACACTTTCTCAGGCCCCATTATGCTTCCAGTGGTGTTTGCAGCTTGCTTTTTTTTTTATTTGTTTTGCTGCAAGAAATCAGATTTTACTGTAAGATGTCCAATGCTCATGAGCAGTAAAGTAATTAAAAAGCTTAAAAAGGTGATAACCAGAAGAAAATCTTGGCTGGTACGTATGTTGTTTAAGAGAAGACAGTGGGCTTCATTTCCACTTAAAAAGACATGGTGTACTTTTGTATTAAAAAAATAAATAAATCTGTTGGCCTGTGCAAGCCTTCCCCCTACCCTCATCATCTGAAAGTGATAACAGATCTAAATTTTAGAATACATGCCATTACAGATTTCTTTGAGTATCAGCCTACAGTTAGAAGTGTTCTAGAACGTGCTAAAATTTAAGGGGTTATACCTATGTTTTTATCTGTGATAGTACTTAATTATGATAGTACTTGGCAGTTATAGTCATAGCCTTGTTTTCAGACTTAAAATTAGAATTTGTATTTTTGCAGTTGAGTTTTAAGCATAGTTTGAATGGTAAATGAAAAGGCTATCTTTAACAAGGTAATTGGGGCAAACGAGGACAGAGACCTTTGAGAGGTTTTATAGTCCACTGGCTACCAACTGATGGGCCACAGGACGTGAGAAACGGTCCACAAAAAAAATTAAAAATACACAAGCTCTCCTTATAGACTCAAGTAATCAAATGAAAGAAATAGGAAAAGTAAAAATAATAAATGAAGACTCAAATCCCAACTTTTTCTGATTGTAAGTGAAGTTGAATAAGGGAATAACATGCAAGATGCTCTATGGCTATATGTGAAAAAATGTTACATAGTACTTAAATGATTTTCAGAACATTTATGTGATACTTAGATTGACTGAATAAAGGCATCAAGCTATGACCTTTTACTGCCTAACTTATCTTAAAGATCTCCAGTGATGGCATTTCCAGAAATTCTTTAAGCAGTCTGTGCCAGTGATTCAACATTTCCTAATACACATAAGCTATACCTCTCACTCTCTGTTGTCTTTGTTCTATGTCTTACAGATACAGAGAACAGGTTATTCCCCTCTCCTTTTGCAACAGCCAAAACTGAGCACAAGATTTAAATTACTCATGTGGCTAAAAATGAATATTTACCAGAATGTAATTGCAAATCCCGATTTTGTATCTCATAAGCCTAGTACTAGCATTTGTCTTAATGTGACTACAAGGGTGATAGAAGATGAAAGGTTTGAAACCTGATTAACTAGAAACTGTACATTTAAAAATAAACAATCTGCTGCCTTTACAGAAGGATTCACATTTGTCTGGAGAGAAGTGTAAAGGTGTCAAATCTACTCATTTAAAACTTTTTTAGCAACAGCACTGTGTTGCCTCTGGCAATATTCTTATGACTGTATATATATTAATATATATTTTTATTTCAAATTACTTCCTCTTCCCTCTAATTGTGTCCTGCAGATTCTTATGCCAGGTAATTGCTTCTCTAGATTCGTGAAAATTGTTGGGTTTTGTCTAAAAATATGTTTAATTGTAACTTTTCAGAAACCTTGCTTGTTACTGAAAAATTAATCAGTAGAATCAGGGAACTAATTTTAATGATGATTGCTATTTTAATGGGTGAATATTTTTAGCTAAATCTAAAATGCAAAATGGCTTTATGGTTTGGTGGAACTTTGAGTACAAAACTGTAATACATCTACCAAGCACAGATAACGCATTATCTTAATTCAAATTATGAAGGTATTTATAGAACAGACCAGCAAGTGGCAGTACATGTTGTGCATAAATCATGAATGATAAGACTAAAATCTTTAAAATGAAACTAAATAGACAGTCAAGCAAGCTTTCATGTACAGTCTTATTCATTTTAACTGCACTGCCAAGAATTGTAAATGCTTCATTCTACATGACCTTATTTATTTTCCTGGAAATAATAAGGATCTCTCAATTTTAGGAAAGATAGGATCAACTCTTCTGTAACTGCTGGGATACATTTGTGTCTCAGTTAATCAAAATGTATGTACTGTAAGCCTAATGTTGGCTCAGAGTGGAAAATGGAATTTTCCAGAGTCCATAGTATTATGAATTGCCATGACTCATAACATATTCCAATAAATAATCACTGCCTATGGGTAGTGTATTGTAATGGATGCAGAATGTCTACTCCAGTGGTCTTTGACCATGATATCTTTTATGAGAAGTCTATTTTATTCAGTTTATTTTCATAGTTGAAATGTTAGATGAAACCGTAATATTTACTACTGCAGATTTGTTCAAAGTCAGTGTAATATATTACTAAGCAACATCCAGCAAGGAAAAAAGAAAAAAAAGAAAAAAAAAAGAAACGTTACCTTCATTTACCTTCATTCAGTGTGATAGCTAAGAGAACAAATATTAATTGTGTATGTTTTGATAATATACCACTTCTGAAAATTGGTAAAGTACTACAAATAGAAGATGCTTTTCTTCTCCAGAAATACTCCAGATGAATGTACTGTGTGACTGCATTTTCATCTCTGGGTGAAAATAATCTCAATACCCTAATGACAGACATAGGGAGAAATAACAGAGGGCACCTTTGGTATTTTGAAAAAGTAGATCATCTCTGACCCAGAGATACCACTAGTATGGGCAAAAGAGGGATATTTGTCCTGGGGGCCTTTTAACCCCTTCCCTGCCGGTTTAGAATATTAGCCAGAGTGCTAAATACTGCTGCTTGTGAGTGAGTGTTGGCACATTCATACATTATGTGTTGAATCCAATTGGCAATCTTTACTTTGTATCTGTCATGGAGAGGCACAGAAATTGCCTTCCTTTTGCATCCCTGTTCTGGGTTTGCTCAGCATGATGGTTCCACTTGTTCCCTATGTAAGATGAGGCTGTTCAAGAAGCAGGCTGTGGCATTTGTTAGTGAAATGCAGTTAGAGTTGACTCAAAAAATGTGAACTACATTGTTTGAATTTCAGAAATTCTTCATGTTTAGGTTACATTTGCAAATGGATGAGAAGCAGTGGGTGGTGGTGGTCTCTGAGGCAGAAGTCCGGAATGGAAGGAATATATTCAGGTGCTAAGATTCAGTTCCTTTTCTGACTGACCAGTATTATTTCTTCACTTTCCCCAGAAAAATGTCTTCTCTGGTGTGCTTTAGCCTTTTTTCTTTGTCAGGTGTGCTCTCAGGCTCTCCTTCTAAGGGTTTTCACCTCTTCTTGGAATGACTTTTGAGAAAGAAGACCCACAGCTTTTCACAAATGGAAATCATTAGGCTGAGGGGTCATTTCTACTTGCTCTCTGAGTAAATATACATCCCTTGCAGAATGAAATACACCCAGAGGGAGGAACCAAGAGGCACTGACCTGTATATACATAAGCGTACTGAGTATATGCGCTTTCTCTGTGCGCTTAGAGATTTAACTCTGTCTCACAAGCTTTTAGCAGAAGATTCCAAGAACTAGATGATGGGAGTGGTATTTGGAAGAAATTTTGCTTGCTGACTTCTACGGGAGTTATTCCACTTGGTTACAAAAAATACTTAAACAGCACCTGAAGGCATGTATGAAGCACAAAGCATAAAACACAGGCACAGGACAATGATGTTCTATACTGAGTCTTGCCCAGCCTGGCTGAGAAGCTAAAGCCATGTTTCGTAACTGTAAAATCCTGTTGTGTCCACAAGAGACAGGTAAGGCTGGCTGTCTCATCTGGTACTTAGGAGGTTCTTCTCCATAAAGCCTATGAAGGTAACCTTTTCTACAAGGTTGTTTCTTAGCCAGTCTCTTCCCGGCCTCTCCTATTGCATGAGATTATTCTGCCATATATGCAGAACTTTGCACTTTTTCTCCTTGAATTTACTGCAATTTACGTCGACCCGGTTCCCAAGTTTATCAAGGTCCTCTGGACTAAGTCTCTGTTGTGATTTGATGATATTTGATGGTCCCAGGGCTATGTCTGATCAACACCAGAAATTACTTCTGAATTCAGGGTTTATATCTTGTGCTGAAAGTTTCTGAAACACTGGTATCTTTGTATTCTCAACTTTGCTACACAAGTTGAAGCTACATAGCCTGAAAAACTGAGAGAAGGCTGTCTTGAACCACATTTCATAATATCTCCCTTAGAAGAGGAGATTCTATTTCCTTCCTGAGTAACCTAAGAAAAAACTCAAGTTTCCCATTTGACTCATATCTCAAATAGTTATATGAGCTCTCTAATTAGAGGGCTGTTATACAAAAAAGTTGGCAATATCATGCAGTTAGGTGCATTGAGAGTATTTCTAAGAATGTAGACTCTTCAAAGACTTTATTTAAGATCCCACAGAAATAAAACACAAGGAAGAGGTCTAGATGATCGCACCAAGCATGAAGTAGAATTTTATTTATTTACAGGAATATTTACCTCCATATTTGTGTTGCTATTCCATTTCGGATGCTAAGGAAGTTAGGAAGGGTTTAGGCTTTATTTGGTTATGTCCTCTGAATGTGGGTCCCTGAATGTGAATGTGGGTCCCCTCAATTGCACTTCTGTTGTTTAAGTCCTATGCTAGATCTTTGCCTAGGAACCTTCTCAAATTGAAGTTTAGTGTTACATCAGCCAAGTCCTTCTTTTTTGGGGGCTGTGTAGACATGCACCTACTCCTACCAAGGTCTTTGGCTAAAAGATAGCATCAAGTCTGCAATGACTATATTTAATGGGTTAGAAAATGTCAACATAAATAAGATTCAGATGAAACTAATGCAACTCTGCCTAGGGGCTTATCATAGCCCTAGTTACAAAACACTGGATAATCAGTTACCATGGCTGTAACATCATAGTGAGGATTCCAGTCTTTCAGAATGGAAGATTTACAGCGCTGTATAAAATCTTCCGCACTTGCTGTTGCTTTTGTCTCCTATTACAAAGGTAAGGGAATCCCCTGAGCATGTGGTAACTGGCAGTGTTTATTTTGGGATATATTGCAGACAGTATATCCAGATGGTGTTTTCTGATTCAAAGCTGAGGTCAACAAAAAGTGATGGAAAATGTTAGAAAAGTCTTGGCCAGATTCTCCCTGTGCCTTTAGGAATCTGTATAAGACTTTCCTACCAGTACAATATCTTCGTTGTTCTTCCTGGCCCAGCCTCTACCCACCCTCTTATTACATAGCAAAGGAAGATTTAAAAGCAGAACATATTCTCCAGTTATTTTCCTCTGAAGCATTGGTGTAATAGGGAGAAAAAAACAAATATTGTGGATTGGAGTGAAGCAGAAGTAGGAAAAACATACAAAAATTTGGGATCAACAGTAAACAATGCACATAACACATCCAGAATCTAAACTTTCTGGTAGTAATGCCAAAGGTACCTGATTACATTTAAGCTCCTTTTTTTTTTTTTCAGTATAAAACAGAATGTACCTTTCTGTTCAAGGTTGAGTTCTCCCAGTACTGTAAATTGGTGGACAAGAAACAAAAATGTTAAGTTTATTTCATGAATGAGAGACTCAGCAACAATCCACTACTATACTAGGAAAAATAGGAAGCCAAAACCACAATCCCAAGTACTAACAGACCTCGATGAGCAGCTCCTCCAGCCTGTGGTGTTCTCATTCTTGCAGTATGCAACAATTGTTACATGAGCTCTCAATAGGTCATAATCTGAAACTTTTTCATCAAGTATATTCAGCACAAATACTATGAATGCAAAGTAAAATCACAATCAGCTGAACTATGTGATTCATGAATCAAATAAAAAGCAGACAAAAAAATGTCATCTTTTAGGTCAATATATAACAACTGTAGTAGAGTCTGCTGTTTTCAACTGAAAGAAAAATAGAGGCCTAGGAAAAGTAAATTGCTGAGGGGCAGGAAAAAAGTTATTCTGAGCCTCTAAATATAGAAATCTCTCCTGTGCTTTTTTATAAAAGATATGACCAGCTGCAAGAGCCATCCAGATCAGCACATTTTTTCATGATGTCTTGTTGACCTTTTCCCTTATATTGAACATGAGTCCCAAAGCAGAAGGGATCTGTATCCTTGCACATGTCTAATAAAACTGGGGGAAAAAAGCCACAAATGAATAATGATTAAACCCAAGTAGTAGTTCAAAACAATTAATTATTGATATATCTAAGCCCGTAAATTAAATAGGAAAAAAAAATAATGTTAATGGCTATTGCTAGACAATCTTTCATTCTGTGTGGATAAAGATTTATTGAAGTAACATATTATTAGTTACAGACATTTACATTCTTTTTTAAATTTTTTTTAAATTTGAGACTGTAAGTGCTATATTAACTCAATGATGTAGATTATCTTGATATACTAAGACTTCTGGACATATACTCTCTGCTTATTGGATTTCTTTTGTGTAGTTAGAACATCCTGAATTTCTGCAGACACTCCAGTAACGCTCTTAATTTATCTGGAATATTACTTAGAGCGACTGGCATGTTTTCAGGAAACCCACATTCCAGTTGGGTAGGAATTTAAGAATGAGAAACCAAAGCATGATCAGTTAGTTACTCAAAAGTTTATCTCAGATCTTATTCTCAGGGGTACATACTTAGTTGTTCAAACTGAACATGCATATTAAGCAGGTGCCCATGGAAATGTTAATATAGGTATTTCAATATTTGGAAAATGTAGTAAAAAATCCTAATGGCATACTGACAATTATTTGTGGAAATGCCAACAGATGAATATAGGTTAGTGTGAACTGGGTTCTTGACTTTCTTTGGAAAAACACTGCAAAAAAAATTCTCTAATGAAGGTATAAAAATATACTGAAATCATTACAGAAAAATAATCAAGTAAGCTATGATCATATGAAATAGAGCAGAAATTGAAGCCCGTTTTAGGTTGGGTCAATACGGTAGCAATCCAAATTCTTATTCACCATCTACTGTGTCAGTTGCAACCTTCCATTAATGTCAGTGGTGCAAGATAAAACTCCTGAAGCTTAAACACTTCAGTCAATATGTTGCTAGTGATCTATTTGTGTGGATAGCAAACGAGCTTAGATGAGGTGACCACTGAAAAGCCCTGTTATCACCTCTCATCTTTTTTACTCTATAAACCAATGTCATGTGAACAAAGAGTCATCCATAAACTGGAAAAATTTATGAAAAGAGGAACAGGGAAATCAATAAAAATGTAAGAAGGCAATAAAAATCAAAATTGCTTAGAAAAGGAAAGGCTGGGGAGATATAGTAAATACCTTAAGCACATCAATAAAATGAAATGTAGACTTCAAAATAAGAATGAGAATAAAATAAAATATAAGATTAAAGACATATTTCAAAATACATATTTGAAAACTAAAAGTGTTCCTGTATTTTCTGTCAGGATCCAATAAATGTGGTTGACTTCATTCAGTGCAACTTTAATCTACTTCAAAATAAGAATGAGAATAAAATAAAATATAAGATTAAAGACATATTTCAAAATACATATTTGAAAACTAAAAGTGTTCCTGTATTTTCTGTCAGGATCCAATAAATGTGGTTGACTTCATTCAGTGCAACTTTAATCTCCCCAAAATATATTTGTTTTTTTTTTTTTTGTTTGAGGACTGGGTTTGTCACTTTGGACTTGAGATGTTTGTTTGGTTTTATTTGGTTTTGGCATTAGGTGACTTTCATTTACAATTTCATACTGCCAGAACCTTGGACTTCAGAAAAATGACAACACTACAAATAAAGTGCTAGGACCTGTGGAAGTCAACACAAATGTTTTGACTTCACAGCAAGTACTGCTAAGTTTGTGGTAAAAATGCAAGACCTAGTAATATCAAAGCTCCTGATTTGTTTTCAAGGTTTTTTTGATTAGCAAAGTGCTCAATTTAAAATTGCAGATTCTAAACTTTCTTCCTAACTTTCTTTCCTAACAACTTTCTTCCTAAAGAAAATATTTGTTAGGGCTTATTTACTGAGAAGCCTGTGAAGAAAATAAGTTAGGAACTTGATTAACACAGAACATGATGTCAGTACACCAGTATAAAATGAAAAAAAAACAACCCAGAAATAATATCAATAATCATAATAGACTATTCACAGTGTATTAGTAAAGCCAGACTTCTAATTGAGTAAGGTTTATTATTGTGTCATTAGCAAATATCATTAGATTTTGGTACAGATTTCCTTAAAAGATATTGTGTACCATATCATCATCAGGAAGGTTCATGACCAGTGGGATTTTTGTATCCCACAGAAGTCTAAAACTGGCAAATCTTTTTACTTATCCTGTATCAGCTCAGATGTTAAATTGAGATCAGTGGAGATATAATAACTTTTCAGAAAGAATCAGATCAAAATCAATTTCAGGAAAAGAAAATGTGTATATCTTGAAGACCAGCATGCCAAGACAAATTTTTGAATTATTAGAAAATAGACTATAGATATTTGTTGGACAAACTATGTAGTCTAGATGTATTGACATGAAGACAGACTAAATGGCAACTTATGATGGTGTCAGTCTGGAATGTCTATGAACTTCTGGAATTATGACACCTACTGCATGAGATTTCAAATAGATATATACACATAGGCACATATATATATGTACATATTTTTAAAAGGACAGAAATTGAAGCCTAAGACTTAAGTCTATAAGAATTAGGCTTTAATTATTAGGTAAAGCCTTATATATGACCAAAAAAACAGTTGTGTATTGCAGTAGTATATTCAAATTAGGCATACAGAAAGCAATAACCCACCAAAGTCACCAAAGAGCCGTTAATTGTACCCATCTAAACCAAATTTCAAAAAGGTTATATATAAATAAGGTATGTCTAGTGTATCCTTGAAATTAAATGAGAAAATCCTGTTCTTAAAGTTATGTTTGGCAAAATTCTCAATAGTACAGCATAGACCTCCACATGTGCAGAAACACACACAAAAATAGGTCATTTATACCTCTATATGATACACAAAAAACAATAAAAACCCCACATATTTTTAAAAAAATGCACTTAAGGCAATATTCACAAAGACAAGGTGTCTCAGTGTCTTGCTAAAAAAAAATGGTGACAAGTTATTTGCTGATGGCAGGGACTGAGATAGCAGTCTGTCACCCAGGAAAGGAACATTTGCAAGTGTCCTTGTCCCTCTGGAATTATTTTTTTCCCTGAGCCTATTTGTGGTGGAGGTGGAGGCAAGGGAAACTCTCATACCTGTTCATATCAGTTTAAAAACAAAAGAAAGGATTTTAACTGTGAAAATTAGGAAATACCATGCACTACACACAAGGGATTTCTTGTTGGAGGCTGCTTTTGTTTTTCACTTTTACTGTGAACTGTGTAGCCATAGGTAATATGTCCATGTGCAGCAAAAGAAGGAAGGACATATCTTCTCACTAATATACCTTATATATATATAAAAATAAAAATTATATATTAAAAATATATACTAAAAATACATAAATATATACAATAACTTCAGCAGCAAACCAAGTTAGGATTTATTTGACTTAATGTACATATCCATGATATAGTCACCCTAAGCTCTCTTTGCTGCTATTGAACATCAAGTCAGGAGAATAAGTTGCATCTAAGACACAATTTATCTGTCTTAAAGTAAATGCCTAAAACACGTTATATGAATCATGCCTTACAACCAAACTTGCTATAAAACCAGCCTACAGTGTAGTCATCTGCATGTAAATGTGTAAAGCTATGTTGAACAAGTATATAATAAAGCACATGATGAGGCATCACTTGATTCCTTAGCTTTACACCTTCAGTAAGTGATTATTTGTATGATGAACTTTTTGGGTTTTTTTCTCCTCTCTTGGATTTGCTTTTAAATTAAAGCTGGATGTGGTTTGCTTCTGTTTATCAAGAGCACATGCAAAGTTCTGCCAGTTACATTCTTTCCTGGAAAGGTGACATAAATGGGAAAATTTACTACTATTTTTTATTGGAACATATTTTTTAGCTGTGATTTGTCTTCCCTCTTCTGTCGCCTTAACAAGAGAGGCTGTGAAAGTGTTGCTGTTCTGCATCCCAGTGTGTTGAATGAGATCCCTCCAACACTCTCCAATCACTGCCAGTGGGGATTCTGCCAGCCCTCAGAGCTTGTACGAATGATGTACTACTGTCTGATCTGGGTATCAAACCCAGCCATCAGTCATGCAGTAGCCAAATTATGAACTGGATACTGCAGAAGACGGAAAGGAGAAATATAGCCATCCATAACACTTCTCAGTAGTAAACCTGATGGTAATGTATTTTAAAGTTGAAATGTCTTTGTCTTCACCTTCACAGAGGTGAAAGTTTGAGTCCCAAAAGCTCTGTGTTGCAGACCCATATAAGTATCTTCTTGATTTAAGTAATTGACAATCTTGCGCAAAATACACACAACGTTACTGCTGGGTCTGCCCTCATTTAAACAATATTCCACAGCAAATGATCTTTTTAAGTTAGAAAGGATGTTTTAAAGAATTTGGCAGTGAAGTGAGGACTCAATAGACCTGTGAAACCTACAAAATTAGGATACACATGTTTTTAAAATTAGGATAATATTTCCCTGCTTCACAGGAGTACTCTTTTATAATTAATTGATAGTGTAAGGTGATGAGAAACTTCACAGGAACCCAACAAATGTGTGGAATTATCCCTTAGTTTTAGAGTTTTGTTCATAAAATCAAGATCATGCCTGTTAAGTTACCTCTCTTATTGTTGCTTTTATGGGAGTTTAATTTTGGCAAGCATTCCTTACCTGAGGGATAGCTTTTTAAAACACGATTGTTCCTCTCTGATTATTAAGACCACAGTTCACTTTCAGCCAAGATGATTATTGAAAAAGGTTTGTTTAATTTCCTGCCTCTAAGCTGTCCGCATGGATTAAAAAAAAAAAAAAAAAAAGAAAAAAAGAAGAAAAGAATCCCTTTGCACTTAATTTGACACAAATCAATATGTGTCTAATATTAAACACACGTGCTGCCTGAATTGGCCCTAATAGTCTGTGACTTAAGTTGGTTCCAGTCAGGCCAGGCATGTAATTTCCTAAGGAAGGTAGATCATAGTTTTAGCACTAGACCTAGTTGGCCAGATTTCCTCTTGCAAGTCTCCAAATGTAACACCATTTCTAAAAGGGCATAGTCAAATTGGGTAGTTCTGAATGAAAAATCTTTTTGCAAGGTCAGAGCAATCTCTTCCTAATGGAGCATCTTGGAAAGAGGAAGTACTGGAGGATGGAATATGCAAAAGCATATTGAGCGATGCTTAGTAGATGCATAAGGGGAAGGATACAGAGAGAAATATAAATATGGAGTTGCAGAGCTTGAATTATTCAGTACAGAAAAATAGCTGACACTATTCAAGTTATAAAAGAAAGAAGGTGAAGATGTAGGAGAACAACTATCTTTAAAGGAAAACTAGAGAGCCTAAGGAGTGAGACGAGAAATGTAGGAGAAAGAAGAAAAGTAGGTGAAGGGGGTGAGGGAAGAGAAAAATGCAATTGCTGCGGCTAGAGAATGTCAGATATTTCTTGAAGAATTTAGCAGTTAGGCAAGAATAAAACAGGGAGATTTAGCTAAAAAAGTACACCCAAAAAAGAATCCAATGACAATATGCTGCCACTGATTTAATATGAACAATTCTGATAAGTTGTGTAGTTTCAAGCTACTGCCTCAAGATTTGACTTCTTTGGAAAATCTATTAAAACATAAGCACGCAACTTAAGCATACCCTGGAGTCTGACCCACTATGCCTTGGTACTGACAGAGAGCATGGGTAAAGCCCTCAACTCCCTGTGTGTACCGGAAACACACATAGGAAAAATTTATCTTAGAAGCCTACAAAGGAGAAGTTGGGGCCAGGAGTGACAAGGGACTTATTTTGCACAAAGTTCCAGGCTTGCAGTAGCCTGTAGACATACTTAAAGAAGTAACGACATTTGATGCACTCCAGTGCTTTTCAAAGACTAATCAAATTGCTCTTTAGAAGAATCTTTATGAATCGAGGAGGATTTATTGGTAGAGGGAGTATGATCACAATCAAATGGGAAATCCTCTCATTTTTCCCTCTCCCAATGCTTTGTTATGAGAATACTGTCAAGTTGAAAATGGAAAGAGCCCTGTTCTTCACTGAACCTCTCTTGTGTTCTCTAGGCATAGAAAATATGCTTTGGGAGAATCAGGTTCACTTTTTACTTGTGTCTGGCATATTGCTTTTCATACAAAAGTCATGATCTCGTCTTCCCTGTTGTAGTACCAGTTTATCACCAAGGCTGTCAGTCCTCCAGCCTCCCTATGTGTAGCTATACAGTTCACGAGGCCATTGGATTTCCTGTGTTATGTTGCAATATACCAGAAAGCTCCATTAGCAAACTACCAGGAATTACGCTATGGAGTAAAATTTTGTTCAAAATTACCCTGTCCCTACATCCTTCAACTGTGTTCCAGGTGGTTTTCTTCCTGACTTAGTTATAGAATAAAACATTCCTGCAGGAAATGGCCTCTGCTGATCTATAAAGTCGCATAAATGTCCTATTGGCAGAAGCAGCAGCTACAGCTGTTATGATAAAATGCTTGCTGCAGTAACATTTCTCAAAGAAATAAGATGATTTAAATGTATTCTTCTCTGTCATTCATGTATGCCATTAACTGCCTGAGAAAAGATTAGATTACAATGTGTTCTGTGGCATTTCTTGATCAAATCACTGGCTTCAAGCAAGTTTTTGTTCCAAGGACTCAAAAATTCCATGTTATTTTGTAGCTATGTAACTGAAATTATTCATAAAACAGAAGTTATGAATGGAACAGTTTTAGAAAATACCAAAATTGGTTGCTTTTCTACGCTCTCTTCCACTTTCCTTTTCCCTTTCCACTCCCGTTCCTTTTCCCTTCCCCATTCTTTTTCTCCTTCCCCTTAGCCCTTTCCTCCCTTCCCTCTAAAGACAAATTCTCAGCTTCACAGAAAAAACACCCACAACAAAAGGAACAAACAAAGTCTGTGCTGTGATGGCCCAAGTGCTTACTAGAAGGCTGGAGAGTGGCCTTGAGGCTACAACTGTTTGGCTGTTGGAAAGCCAGGCAGAAGAAAACCCAGGAGGCCACATCTGTGAGTGTGAGTGTGTGAATGGAGTGGAGCCACCCTCCCACACAAAAGGAATGCCATCAGAAATATGTGCTCTGTATAGGAGGAGAAAGAATAATCTGTTTGCTAGATCACTACGGAAACGCAGCTCCAGTATCACTGCCAAAGTACAGAAGAGAGTACAGTTTGTGACTATGAATCAAAATGACTGAAGCAGAGGTCTTTAAATGATGTTGATAAAGCAGAAAAATATATAAAAAAAAAAAAAAGGAGCAACATGCCTTTAAAAAATGATCTAAAGAAATATAATACTCCCTTTTTGCATCACCGGGAAATATAAGTATAGGTTATTTCATGCCTGCAGCGCATTGAGGTTACAGAAACTAGAAAGAAACGTGCTTCATAGAGTATGCTACTACAAATTATGTTTCTCTCACAATTTCCAACTGTAAGCAATCTGTCTATTTAGAGATTCTGTTTCAAGAGGTGGTGTCTTCTCTATGATACATTGAAATTGTAACAGTGTGGAAAGGGGCATTGCATGGATGCATGTGTAAATGCAAATAAATTTCCTTTGGAGCTCTGCTTTGCCCTTGGCTTTTACCAGCATTTTCCAAACTGTCAAAATTATAAGGATAAAAACTGCAAGTCTGCAGCCGCCCAGTTGTGCCACATATAGGCTACTGCCATAGTTTAAACTCAGACAGTTACTGGATTAAGATTTGTATTCATAATTGTAGAACAATCATTCTCTGAAACACATGACACATTCTGGGGTTTATAGATCACATATAGCTTGCCAGAAACCATGATTTCTGTTATTATTATCTCACACTCAAAACCAAACCAAAAAAAAAACCCAAAACAGAGTAAACACAGCAAATTTACTTATATAAGAGGTTATTGCATTCACTGTAAACTCTTTTTATTAAGGCAGTTCTGCTCTGTAGCATGCAATCTAAGAAAATGGTATTTCATTACGGAGGAGATAGGAATATATCTTTGGTTTTCAGGCTATAGTTTCACTTCCTTTCCTGCCCTCTCCCCCCTCCCTCCCCCCGGCGTTACCATGTATTATTTACTGCAACACCTTAGCCACAACAATCCCCAAAGATTTGGCCATTTAAAAGTTGGCAATGGGAGGCAGCATGTAAATACAGCTTTTATAGAGTTCTTTAACAGCAAACAGATAGCAGATTATTGGATCAAACTTCCACCAGTAAAAAGCGTATTGGCCAGTGGTGGGTCTGTTTGTCTGTTCTTGTTAACAGAAGTGCAAACATCCTGAAAAATATTGTTCTGTACCTTGTGACTGTGTATATTGTACATTTTATTATTCAGTACTTTTGGCTGGTAGCTTGAAACAGATGGGACTCCTAGAAAATAAATATTTAACCCAGCAGGCCAGTAGCTAATGTTTGAAATCATGTTTAGTGAAAGTATAATGGCATTTATGCCACTGATAGCTATACAAACTTTATGCCTATAACATTTCTACCTAGCCTTCCATTTTCATTTGTTCATAATTTTATGAAAATGTGCCCTTTGCAGCTCAGAGTTTCCTTACTTTGTTGACCTCAAATGTGTTCTTTATGGAAGGTTAGAAAAGAAAGAAAAATATTTTCAGCTGTTTTTAAGAAATATGAAGTTGGAAAAATATATTCTCTTTTATACATTTTTTTTTCTTTTTACATCTATCAGAATTACTCCCTTTTGAAATTAAAAAAAATTGCACTTGGTGAAATGGCGCTTCTCCTAGCTGGAAAAAAAATAACTTAAAGGCATAATTTAATAATAAAGTTTTGAAACACTGAAATTCTCATGCTGAGCATCTCAGTGGGTTCAAATGAAAGGACAAGTGTATTAGCAAGGCCAGCTGATGTAAAGCACTATGACTACAGAGGTCCCACAACAAATATGTCAATTTTCCTGTTGAGCTGAGCTGGGTCCAAGGGCCTGTTGAGTTTCCTCTCGTTTGAGAACATCATATTACATCTCCTCCTTTTGAACAAAAAGGCTGAGAGTGCTTCCATATTTTTAGGATTTTGCATTTGTGAGGACAGGGTTGTGAATGGTTTATTAAAACTCTTGTGCAAGTTTGTTTTTTTTTTTTTTTTTTTGAGAGGGATTTTTTCAGGTAGCGTAGGCCTATACCTTAAGGAATTGAGTTCCTGCCCCACACTATGACACAGCTGCATCATCCAGACTTCCATTTTTCCTGGGTGTAAGACTTAACTGTGGAAAGAAGCTCTCATGTAGGTCATGCATGAGGCTAGGAAAAATGATGGCAGCCAAGGAGTGCAGGAGTATTAAAAGAATTGTGGTAGGTTTCTTCCAGTAAAAAGTGGCTACCCAGTTCTCTAATAATTGTAACCTCTTTCCTAACTCATGTGGCAAAAAAAGAAGGAGACTGGCTGTGGAAATCATTAGCATTCCTAATATCCCCCATAATGCAAAGGTTTATCCATCTAGTGAGGTCAAACTTTCTGCCTTCCAAATACAAGCTGGGTCTAAATGTCTAAACACAAGACAATAGAAATTCCCCAAGTTTCCTTTTTCGAGTACGCCTTGTACTTTGCTCAGATGTTACCACAGTACTGGAGTTGCTACAAGATTAAAACCTTCACCATGTTTTGAACACTGCAATAAAAAATTTGATTAGTAATAGCAACTTCAAAACTTCTTATCTTATGAGTTTGACAATGCCAGATTTTGTGACGCAAATGTTGCCGATGTAGAACCCTGTATAAAAGTCACTTTGATTACTTGATTGCAACAATGGGCCAAAAAGTGTGGAAGGTAGCAAGGAATCAGTCTTCTCCCTTGATCACACAGGGAGTGCTGGTTGTAATTACAATTACTATAATCTAGTTTCAGATTGCAGAATAAGTATCTGGATAGAATTGGTAGTGAGCCCAGGGCTACCAACTGATAAACTCATCACAGCTACCAGAAGAATTTTAAATATATAAGCACCTCCTTCTATTAAATGTGTTGCACAGCAGCTGGAAAAATGCCTTCACTGGGCATAATTCTTTCTTCTTGTGTTTTCTTTGCAATAAATAATGAGCTTAGAATGAATGCCTTATGTTTTCCTGTCTCATTCATGTTTTGAATTATGGAATCTGTACACCACCACAGCACTTGCATATGCAGTTTACTGTGCAGTCATGTAAAAACTCATTTGTTTACCAGTTAGTGGAAAGCTGAAAACTTCAATATACAGAAATATAATGCAATTGACACAAAGAGAAAGAGAGTACTGTAAAATAAAATTGAGGCTGCACAACTGCTCAGCCAAACCTCAAAGGCAGCAAGAAACCAAACTGGTGGTTGTGGCTCTCTTTAGATTCTGCCACTGAATGGTAGAAATGGATGCACAAATATAACAGATCATTAGGTGTGTACAAAGCTCTAGCAGTCTGTATGAGCAGCAAATTCAGATCAGTCATCTGTTTTCTACCTTTTCAGGTGATGAAACATGTGACATGGCAATAATGTTATCAGTGGTTTTTACTAGAGGAAAAAAAAAAAAGTAGAGGAAAAAAGATAAGAAGCCATTATCAAAAGTTAAATCTACACTAGTTAAAATACCTACAGAAGTCTCAAAAAATTCCTGCTTCTTGTTGAAATCTATAAACTGGCATTTATGTCAGTAATAATGGAATTGTGCTGTCTTCACTTACAGCACAATGCTTCAGTTCTCCAGGGTTATACTTCACTGTCAATTCACATTAGGCCATTAGACCAAAAAAGCTCTACTAACTTTGGATGGAAAATAATTTTCTACTGTTGTTTCTATGGCTAATATAAAATAAAGAGTTTTTCTTTGGAATACGGTACCTTTTTTTCATTGGTGATTGATGTTCTCTGCTGTATAACTAGCCAGATACAAAAAAGGTCACTTCTATTGCCTCTTTTTTGTGATAGCGTCACATCCATGAACAGTCTGTGACATGTCAGTCCTGTCTCTCTTTGCATTAGCATCTCAGTTCTTATTGTCTCACGAGAGAATATGATACCACCAGTTATTTGAACCGTAGAGAATAATAACTCTAAATTCTACATTTGTTTGTCAGAACTAAGTTTTTTTTTTTGTGAAATCGTTATTGCGTATTTGTCTACATCATTATTGCTGTTGAAAATTTCTGAGTGAACTAAATGAAATTAAATATTTTTGGTGTGATCTCGGTATGTTTTTGAAAGTTTTTATGTAGCATTCTCATCATGCATTTTAGATTGTCATAGATCTTTTATTTATTTTAGCAGTCATTTAGACCTCATAAATATAATAACCATAACAGGACATGACTCATGACTGTAAGGCTCATAAATTAAGATAACTTATCTTTTCACCCCTTTACAGGATATCTGCTTCTTTAAATCACTGTACCAAGTTTAATTCACTGTATATTTGTATGTGTTTTCACAAAAAAGTATTTTCATGGGGATGAGAAGTATGTGAATGAATAAATTAACACAAACAACTTGCTTCTAGGGAAATTAACAATTTTTTTCTTGCTGGGAATAATAGAATTTATAACCTTCCTAGACAATCACATGTATTAGCAGTATATCCTAAATTTACTGCATATAGTTCTGCTCCAAGTTTTAAATGGAAATGAGCAATTGATTTTTATGTTTGTAATTTTTCGGTCTCATGAATTGCTTTAGAGAGAATTTATTGTGCAGCATGTGAAATGAAGCTTGCTTTACCAATATGCTAAAAGTAAACCTGGATAAATTATTCATTGTCAAAATATTTAGTTGCAAATGTAGCCCTTTTCCTATTAATTAATCATAGACACAGTAGTCCTAATTTGTAAAATATATGAACTCAGCCTAATTCCCCATTTTGTTATACTAGCTGTAGGCTGATCTACTAAAATAGAGGTATAGTAGCATAAGGCTGCAGAATTATTTAAAGGAAAAGAATTATTTTTGTTCATTAAAACTTTCTAATTAATGCTTATTGGGCTTATCTGTTGTTTACAAACTGTTTAGTAACAATGCTTGCAAGTTAGTGCTTTTGGTGAGTGCAGCTGTTCGCTTTGTCTCCATAGATGTTGTTTCACCCTATGGATTGTTGTTTCTATATGAGACCTTTTAAAGCTAGAAAGAAGTCATTAGGTCCAATAAATACTGTTGAAGGTAGTTTTCACATGGATAGACTTTATTTGTGTTTAACTCTAGGATTCAAGGCTTTTTCTCAATTACAGAGGCAGCTGTGTATAAATAATGACCATTACAATCTCCCAGAGCAATCAGAACCTCAGTTCCTGCCTTTGCGGAAACATGTGTGAGCCAGTTTTTACACTGTATACAGTTAAAAAGAGAGAGACAAAGAATCTGAAAATATAGGAAAAGATTGAGTAGCCTGTTATTTGCTCTCTGTTGGCGTGTTTCATATGTAATCTCAGCAGTTGTATCTCAGATGCTTAGCTGTCAACAGCTTAATGAAATATTCAGTAGATCAAATTCTGTCTGTACCTTAGCACACATTTGAGCAAGGATTGGATCTATATCAGTTTTACTTGCAAAAATATGGGTGTTTTCCTCTCTTGCACTTCTTCATATTATTATTTTTGTTATTATTACACTAAAATGAATGCTATTTAAATTAAAGAACTTAATGTTGTAGGAGTTCTTGGATATAAAATAGAACTGATTCTTTCTAATCTGTAGACTTTTCCACAAGTACTATTTAGGAACCAGTAAGTATTTAGGCTGTTTCAGGCATTGGATTTTGACTTAAACCTCATCCTGCATCTGTTGACGGTATGATGAAGTTACCAGTAGTAAATGCATGAAGCACTACACAATCAATTCTTGTTTTCCCCTTTTGAGGGACTGGGAATGTGCCTGCAGCAGCTTGCCATGATGCCCAGCATGCACCACTTGCCCTGTAGAGAATGAAGAAGACACTGCTAGACCTTTAGCTCCTTCCTCCCTCTTCTGAAAGTAAGGCATGAGTAACTTTGCAATTTCTTCTACACTCCAACTTGATTTTGTGCATTATCAAGATGTATATTCACGCGAGAGGAGAAATACTGGCAACACCTCTGCCTATATTTCTCAAGAGTAAAGAACTTTGGTAGAGGGACAAAAAATGGACTATTAATTGCATTGTTAAAGCAAAAATGCCTGAGGGTAATTTAACACCTAACAGTTGTTCTATACAAGAGCAAGAATGTGAACTTTTATTGTTTGCTTTAGACTATCAACAGTTCAAACAGCTAAGAAAATGTACTACATTGCACCTGAATATAGAGGGTGTAAGTACACATTAGACACGCACTTTGAATTACTGATAGCTTGGGCTTGAAAGAGCTAAAGAACAAAGAAACACAGTGAGAGATAGTCTGAATCATGTTCAAAATAAAACACTCCCTGTACTTGACCCTAAAGATTTATAGTTGCTTTCTTTACTTTATCCCAATCTTTGGCTACATTCCTAATTTATGAGTAATACCCCCTGCAAAAACCTTGAGCGTCCTGCTTTTATGCAGTAAGGTTAGTCAATAATTCATGAAGGGGATTATTTCTAGCAAAGGCAAAATTATTTTTTCCCAGGACCCAATTTTAAAACCAGAAATATATGAGATTAGAGATTAACTAAACCAATATAAAGATGTATAGCTTTTTGTGCTCATTTCAGGATTGTCTTTATAATTAAAATATCCCATAGCAACATAAACCAATGTTTTGAAAGTACAAAGACACTTAAATAGAAGTTTACTTTTCAATAGCACTGCGCAGTTACAATATAGCAACATCATGAGAAGTGGTTGCTCAGTACTGTTGCAATAAAGACTGCTGAATTCAGAGACTGTTTGAACCTGTCCCTCAGCATCCAGATGCAAAATTGAATTAAAGGACTCCATCCAGTGAAAGAAACCTCTTGTAGGTCTCAAAGGGATTTCAAACCTGCCATTTGTGTGACAACTTTAAATACCCCAACTTTTTCTCCTCACAGATGAAAGGGAGCTCTGAAGCAAAGCTGAATGTCAATGATGGCACCCTTCCTCATTTAGGGCCATTAGTTATGAACTTTTGCTTCCATCGGGAACTTAAGCAAGTTGATCTTTCCTATAGAGATAAACAAAAGACCCCAAACACCTGCTTATCCTATTTTCTTCACTTCATTGTGCTCTCGTTGATAAGAGGAATAGAAATCACTAAGGAGATATTTAACAATTGTCCTGCACTTTAAATCCCCATTTCACCTGCTCTCGAATAGGAATTTGAATCCAAGTTTCAGATGTCCATTTTTAGCAATTTAATCTGCAGAGTATCAACTATTTGAGACTCCTGGAGTGTCTCCTGTTGGATTTTTTCAACACCATATACTAGATAAAATACTGATTGGTGCAAGAATTTGAAGATTTCATCTTGTTAATAACTTGCCCTTACATCATACAGTTACATACTTTCTTCCTCTTCTGGTTACCACTCTTCCCTTCTCCCCTCATTTTGCTCACCAGTGACTACTTGTTATTTTGTATCAATGTAAATTCAAGTGGGATTTGAAGAAAGAAGTGTGTGCTATGAGCCACTTAAGAAAACACTTCTTGCTTAAGTCACTCTGTGGATTTAGCCCCAGATGCCTACATTTCTACTTAGGTACCATATTTGAGAGGATCCTATACGAAGGATTGGACTATAATTACTTTTTTAAGTGGCATATTTCATATTTAGTTCTTATATTGTTCATAATAAACCACCACAACAATATAATTTTATAAAAAGTTTGAAGATAGCAGAATTAAAAATATCAGAAACAGATCCCACTGACATGGAGAGTAGATTAGCATTCTTTTGAGAGGTGTCTCACTTCCCATTTAGTACTGGCCTTTGACAAGTAAGGTGGTGCTTTGAATGAGAGAATATATTACGATCTAGCAGATTATTTGAAACAACGTCTGAATTAAGTTCTTCTGAAGTCCATTAAAAGACTATAATTGCCTCAGAACATTATGGATAAAGGTCCCCAAAGCTGCTACTGTTCATTATTGAGTTCAATATTTTTTTTCAGGTAAAAAATGGTAATGTTTCTATTGTTATTTACTGTAAAAATAGAGGATGATTGACTGTACTTTTAGGGATCTTTCCTTTTTCCTTGAATTTGGCAGACTTTCTTTACTGCAACTTTTAGGCAGCATTCAAGGTTGTGCAAACAGGCGATCTCAAAACTGATAAAGCCCAAACTTCCATTGAAAATAACAGTAACTTTCTTCCATAAGCCCAAACCCCTGAAACCTGTGTCTAGAATGAAAACTTAAAAGGCTGATCTAGTCCTGGAAAAAAGCAAGCAACATCAGAATACAAAACTCCCTAAAGTCCAGCTTCAAAGGCTTCAATACTCCCTGTTGTATGGAAACTATATCTGACAAGTCCAAGAGCTGTTATTTTGTCATCTGCCTCTAGGAAGCTGCCAGAGCAACACAGGATTCTCTGAAAGCTTGCCCAAAAAGAAGACACTCCATCTTCTGTTTTCAACAAACTGGCCTTTTAAAAAAAAATGAAATGTCATTCTTTTGGAAAATTTCTATCTATTTCTTGTAAAAAGATTGCCATGTATCTTTATTAATTTTCCCCATCTAATTAATTTAGACTGAAAACACTCACACATGCCATTGCTATTTATTGGTCTTCAGGAAGGTTCATGAGGTGTTGTAATTAAGTGGGAGATCTAGTAAAATCTTTGAGGAGAAATAAAGCAAAACCAAAATAAACTAAATAATACTGGTTTCACAAATAAACAACCAAAACAGGTAAGCTTGATATGGCTTTAATTGCTGAGCTCTCTCTCATCTTCTTCAGCATGGGTGTTCACCATGACTGGACTATACTTCCAGGATGGTCCAGAGCAAGGGACCCATTGCACCAGATGTGGTAACTAATACAAATGAACTCAGTCCCCAAGGAAGAGTGGGAGTGTGAGACACATGAGTCGCAACTTTTAGGGCACACACAGTTGCAATACGGTATTGCAGAAAAAATTTGGAATCGAAAACATAAGTTTTCAACTGGAAAACAGGTAAGTTTTATCTAAATTTTCTGTATTTAATGTTTGTCTCTAAAGAGTTAACAGATATGTTAAACATACTTATTTATTTCCATCAAAATATTCTACATGAATGATAATAATAATTCCAGTCCTCTTCAGAGATCTGAAAGTGAATAGTAGCCATCTAACTCTGCTTTGTGAGAGTTTTGCACTTGGTATACAATGGGTATTATCTAGACAACTACATGAAATATATTTTTTTAGTTTATATTGACCAGTAAGTGCTCCTTTCTTGCCTTTCCATGAAATTGGATGTTAGCATGATGATTCTATCCAGAAATGTATGTATATAGCTAAGAAATAGTATCAAAATCACCTAAGAAATCTAAATAAATTTATATCTATTTTCTAAGCATTCAGTTTCTTGTAAAAAGTGGCACAAGCCGGTAACAGCAATCTATTTGCTTCCCATTTTGTTACTGTTTGATCTGCAAATACATGTTCATAACGGGTCTAGATTTTCCTGGTTTGAATACGAAGAAAATACAATTCTGTCCGTTGCCATTTACATAACAGAAGAAAGTATTTGGAAAACTACAAGAATTTCCTAATTTAATTGTAGCATTTTCTGTCTCATGAACTTGCATGGGATCAAAACAGGATTTGAAAATCCTAAGAATTATTGCAAACATTTCCTCAGCTGAGTCTGCAGTTAATTTTGAGCATGTTTGCTTAGATTAAACAAGTTAGGAATTTCCTAATATACGAAATGTAAATCTAGAGAAATATACAAAAGGAAGAAGTTTTGTATCAATTTCATATGGACATGTTTCCTTATGAAAACTTTTTAGCCTAGAAATTACTATGTAGAGGACACAGTTACTTAACAGAAATATTTAAATGCACCAGAGTGCTTTCCCTTCGTCATTACCAAATAGTTGTTGCCAACAGGTTAAACAGCAGCCAATGGTGTTGAAATGTCCTTCACATAACTGAACCATTGTCTTTCTTATTTGTGCTAGATTGTTATTATATGAACCAGAAGTGTCATCCTAACCCTGCTTCAGATAAATTTTTTAAGTCATGTCACTTTTTTTTTTTTTCACTTCCAGCCCTTTGCTTCTTTTCCTGAAATTATACAGAGCCATTACTTACCTCATGCAGAAAGGTGGCAAAGGTGAAAAGCTTGTTCCAAATCCAGGCTCTACACTTGAATCTGACAATGAAATGTTGCTGCTGGCCAAGAATAGAAGATGGAGACTCATATAGTAGTCACTAGAAAAAAGCTGTGTCGAAGGAGGCCAAGTAAGCAGGAAAGGCAGATGTCAGAGTATATTGTGGCAATTCTGATGTCACATACAAGTTACTTTATCACTTAATTCCACTTGTGCTGTATCATGTCATGTTTCCACTGACCTGAGTGGCTGACTGACACCTATAAATCAAGTGAGTGAAATCCTAACCTTCAGGTTGAGCACTTTGAACTCAAAATCACCAACATTATAATTAAATAGTATTGAATCTGTCCTTGAAATGGTTCATCACCTCTGAGGCAACGTCTTTAACTGATCTACATAAATCTTCGCAAAGGTATTCTCAAAACCTATTCAGAACCACAAAGATGGTATCTGAGGGATGTCCCTTTCACTTGATTTTAGCCACCTAAGTGTTTTTTGTCTATGTCTAAATGAATCACCTTACCTCCACTGTAGTTAATGGAAAAGAATATTCACCTCCAGAGTGCCATAGATGACTTTGTAGAGCTGTTGGCATCAATTGTGTTCTGAAAGCAACTTTCAGTTGGCTAAAATTACTGAGAAGAATGCATTGGTTTGCAAATCCCAGTCCTTATGATTTCTGTTGAATGTAGCAAAATAAACCAAACCTAAATTGAGTCATTTGACTGACGTTCAGTTCATTTACACTTATGTCTTGGCTCATCAACCTGAGCCTTTTTATAGTCAGTGGAGATATGAGCATTGTGAAGGCAATAGTCATTATGACTATGCAGTTCATTCTAAGTAGGCAGATAAAGTGGTTCAAACGGATCATGGCCTAACAGTACGTGTACTTATAAGGGGAACCTGGGGAACCTAGGTTAACAACTTCCCAAACAGTGTAAACCAACATTTACTGATATTGCTGAGCAATTTTTCTTGAAAACCTTGTTCAGATCCTAAATACTCTGACTTCCTCCTGGGTCTCCCACATACCACTCCTTTTTTCATGTTCAGTCTAGTTAAGATAACTAAATAAGATGTGGAAGGTGTGGTATCTAAGTATGTCTAGACTCAAACACAGAAAAAGCTAATGTTGAAAAACATTTTCCCCTTTTACTTTTAGTACTACAACTGTTTTGAATACCAACTGACAGACAATATAAATGCTTCAGAGAATCCTGGTGAGTACTCTGAGGATAAATCCACAGCACATGGGTATTCCTTCTTGGATCTCTGTTTCCTACTCAAGTTATTCTGCAGTTAAAAATCATTAGGTAAGTAAGAACAACTGAATGAATGGCCATTTGTACAGGATATGGAAAAGAAATATTCAGCATTATTCAGGTAAATATTTACTTAGATATTCAAAATTGCTTGCAGACAGAGAAAATATAATGCCCAATGACACCCTTTACAATTGTCAAAAGTGCATTAAGAGTGTTCTAAAAGCAAGCAGAGGTCTGTTTTTTAAGGTCACTGATCATATTTGGGAGCAAAAGTATTGAATGATGGTACTGACAACTACTCCTTTCAGGAACCCAATTCTAACTCGATAGAATATCTGCTAAGGAGACTGTTTTGTGTGCTGCTGGAAAGCAAAGATGCATAAGCAGCAGATGTACATTTTTATATTTGTGATGCCTTTCTGTCTGAGTAGTGATAGTTCTGATAGATATTTTGACATGTCATACTGACAGAAAACAGGAAAACAGGCATGCTAGGGATGAGCTGGAAGACCACTCAAGTAATTTAAAAAAATAAAGACTGTCAAAAGCAATAACACGAATACACTGATCTCTATTACAGGTGTCACAAGACAGTTGAAAAAGATTGTGTGACAGACATCCAAAATAAACTACTTATGGCACCGTATGAGGATAAACAACCACAATGGCAGTCTTCCAAATGTCCTAAAGGTTTGCAAGGTTGACCAGCTGCATTAGCAGGGATAACAGTATGAGCTGATCTGTAGGTGAGTTCTACTTGTGCTGCATCCACTTAGATAATCTTGCTTTGGTTCTCTGAGTTCCAAGAAAATCAAGGTGTTTTGAATATCTTTTTTAAAAAAGCACATTATAGTTGAGAATGAGAATTCATAAAATCAAGAAAGCTTTCCCGAAGTCACTGGTATTATTTAAGCTAAATTCTTAACAAAACAATAATATGTTTTAAGTTATTTATTTGATTTGTTTAATTTTCTCTTTTCTTGTTATTTTATTTTCCTTGCCTTCAGGAAAAGTTTACAATGGGGAAAAAGTAAGGGGTTTTTTTAAAATGAAAACAAGCTCACTAATAAAATTATTCTAGAAACAAGGTTGGGAAAAAAATTGCAACACTGTAACTGAAACTCTGAACTCACTGTTGAAGTTTTTTATGGGGCAAAGTAGACTTATGTACCCTAAGCCCTATTAATTTTCAATGAGAAGTGGATAGATAACTATTCTTGCTGCGTTTGAAAATGTTCCTGTAATCAATCCTTAAAAGAATATGCACTCTCCTGCAAATTTTACTATAAAAAGCAATGTACTATGTACTAATTTCTTGTGTTTTCTCTGCAATTATTTCATATATTTAAAGAGCTTTTCCTGTCTGCTTAACTTTGCAATAAATTAATGAAATGGACTTGTTCTGAAGGAATCACAGTTTAGTACTTGGATTCAGGTACTCAGGTTCAAATGGAAGTCAAAGATAAGGAGAAAAGATTCCAAAGTTCCAGTGAATTTTAGACACCAACATCCTAGAAAAATCCAACAACGAGGACTCTTAACAGTTTTAATATAAGAATAAAATGTTAACTAATTGGAAAAACTCTTGTTGTCTTCAGAGAGCCAGGATTTACCTTGTTTTTTATTTCCTGATCAGTCATTAAAGAATATACTAAAATAATTAATTTAACAAAAACTGGTCTTGATACTACATCTATCTTACCTGGTCCTTCTTTCAGAAAGGAAATCAAACACTTTTGAACAAAATAATTGAAATTTCATTTAGGCATGCTTGTGGCCAGGATGGTTTCTATGGCATGGTATGGTCACAGAATTAAATCATCCTAAAATACTCTTAAACACTCTGTGAAAAGTGTTGCATAGACGACAGAGGCAAAGCTTCAGTGCTCCATGTTAATGAACCTAATGGAGAAGATGCCTGTTCTTAGCTAGCAGGTGGAATAGGTATACACACAAGACAAAATTCTCCGAATGGTAGAAAATGGAATTGGTTCATCAGTATGTAAAAACATATTATTGCTTTCTCTCTCTTTGGCTGATTGACTGCTTTTTATCAGCTGAGGATTGGGCCCAGCAATAGTAGCATGCATACATAAAAATCAGTAAATCAAAGAAAGCAAGGGAACAGATTTTTATAACAGATTGTGATATCCTATTTGAATATTTCATAAATCCTGCTAAGAAACTTCCCATGTAATTCTAGTCTATGATCAATAAAAAGAATATGACATAAAAAGTATTACAAGAGATGATGAAAATGCAATTTCTGTCTTAGTAGATGGATGAGAAAATTTATTATTTTGCCCTTAATTTTTAAAAAGTCACAATGGCATGCTAATAAATTGGTGTGGTCTTCGAAGGATACATAGAAAACTTGACTGCTGCGGTTCATAAATCTCCCAAGTGTTTTGGAATTACCAGTGCCTTCAGGATACAGAAACACAAAACGCTGGTTCAGTGTCAGCTCTGCAAAAACTGCAAATGTTTAAACAAATAATGAGATAAAAAGTAATGCATAATTAAAGGGTTTCTTCAGAAGAAGTCTGGGTTATATTTATTTTAAGTGTGGCAGTGAAATACATTTGCACCTGTGTATGCTCCAAAGGTGTCATTTTCACAAGTCTTACTGCACAAATAGGACCTAAGCACATAATACATTATTAAAAGGGTTATGCATTTCAAAGAGAATAAAACTACATGAAAATAAATCTAATATTTAATTTTAATAATATATCAGACTTGCTAGTATATTGGTCCAGAAGAAGAGATGTAAACAAATGACCAGGAAACACAGGTCAATATTTTGTGTTCTGTTTTGATTTATTTTGAAATTACATTTTTGAACAGTCTAATAAAAGACCATTTTGCAGCAGTGTAATTGGCCCTATTTAAGGGGAGACAAAGGTAAGATCTGTTCTCTACTTCATGGTTTCTCTGATGAAGATACAGATTTGAAATTGGTCCATATTAGTACTGCAGCAGCAATATTTAACTTCACCAGGCAACCCAAACATATTCTAATTAGTTCAGTATCATAAGACAAGTGTCTTAACATGCTATATATTTGCCATAATACACTTTAGGCTCAGAACCCTCACTCTCTCTCTAATGTAATACATCAGGCAACAGAAAGTGGCTTCCAGGCACAGTAAAGGGCCCTTCTGATTTGGGCAAATCACTAAAACGCTCTGCAAATTCCTTCAAAATGTGATGTATGAACCACATGACTGTAAGTAGTTTAAAGGACTTAACTGTGAAGCTTAAATTAGGAAACTAGTTCCTTTAATTACTTTACTTCTAAGTAGAAAACTGCTTTTCTTGTTCAGCCCACAGACACAGAGAGGTGATATATGTATGCCAGCAAGTAGTGCACTACACTAGGAGGAGATCTGGAGAACAAAAACAGTTCTTGCTGAGACTCAAAAATCCAGACTATCTGCGTTTTGGGGCTGTGGTTCTGATTATCTCTGGTCTGGTTCTGCAAGATATGGGCCCATTAGGAGCTGGGAATCATTAGGAATCTTCTCTGTTTTAGTTTCCACCTGAAAGGAATCTGGTGCCTGAGCTCTAAGAATTTCTCTGTGACGCAAGCATAAGTATGGTAAAACTAGTTTAGCTGGGAAATTCATTCCAGCAGTATATGCCTGACTTGAACTGATGTTCCCATGTGAACATTAGTATAAGCAATCCCAGCAAATGGCTCATTCTTCCTAGGAGTAAAGGTGGTATTTCTGTCCTAACTCAGGGACTTCAAGGTCCTTAGATTTAAGTGTGACGATTCTGGCCAAAATCCTGAATTCCTACATTCTGGACAAACGTCAGGAATATACTTATCCTGCTCTTCCATGAGCCCCACCATACCCACTATGAGCTGGTATGATGGATCCTATTTTTTTGTGACAAAATACACATCTAAATTTGAACTTCCTGTTAATGAACAACACACACATTCTCTGCTCTACCTTGCAGTCCATATAATTCATATCAGTGATAGCAGAGTTGGCAATGCCAATGTACAAATATATGTAGATACAATTTTTTGGTTTTACCATGTGAGATTCTGTGGAGTGTAATCACATAGTTAGGAAACTTCATTCACACGGTTCAATGTGAACACCTGTCTGTTACACCTGTCTGCATCGAATTAATACAATTATTGGCACAGAAAAGAAGTGAAAGACTGGAGTAGGAATCTGAATTAAGATAATTGGCTTTATTTGTCTTCCCTTTTCTCTCTGAATGTTATTAATACTATATTTGCTGAAGTTGACTAGAAAGCTAATGGCAGAGTACAGAAAATTTTGTTTGTGGAAAGAAACCTTAAGAAGATGTGTTTCCATTCTTCTCATGAACAAACATAAATAACAAAGTTATTGAAGCCTTTGAGCTGACCATCTTGTACTGGACCTATAAGGGTCGGATCATCTGGCTGTTCTGCACTGCAATGTGTCACCAAATGGCATTACCTCCTACTGTAATTAAAATTCTGATAAAGGAACATACTCAGTTTTTAACATTAAATCTTGTGTTTTAATTAAAAGTTGTTTCAAGAGGCCTCAGTTGACACTGGCTGAGGCTATAAATGTTCCATAGTTTAATTACAGGAAAATCTAAGATTTCTCCTCCTCAGTAATCCATCCAGCTATGCAAGATAGTCATTATTTCTTTAGATACCAGTAGTTAAAAATTAAGATTCAGTGTTACTGTCTTTCATGCTGTTTTCAAAGCATTCTCATAATGCCTCAGAAGTTATTTTGCTTTCTAAATATCCTTTTTTGCAGGTTCCAATTGATAGCCTAAGTAGTTCCCTTTGTACTATTTACTTGAAAATCAACAGACAGATTAAGCCAATGCATAGGTGAACTGTGTTTCTAACAGAACTGCTAGTGTTAGAAGTTGATATATTGTCAAAATGTAGGAGGAAACTGATGGTGTCTTCAGGCAATTGTAAAAGGAACCATCTTTTGCATTAATACTCTGCATTTTGTGCTTATGTCAAGGCTTTACATCTGGGACCAGTTTCAACAGATTGCACAACAGAATGACACAACGGACAAGGAAGGGATTATTTCTCTAACAACCACAAATTATTTATTGCCGATTTGAGATGGATCCAAATATTTCTGGAAACGCTGTTGCTGGAATCAGGAGTCGCTTTCCAAGCAGGAGCCATTGACATGAACCATGTATTGATTCAACCACTCAGATTATAGCCAACCTCTTCAACATGACTTTTATATGAAGTGTCAAAATAGGAAGCGTATCATGCCCTTACTCTGTTTGAAAAGAAGCCTGAAGTCTAAAACAGACAGTAGTAAAGTATCTGAACACCCTCAGTATTATTGCCTCTAACTAGGCCAAGTTATAAATATACTACTAGTAGCAGAAGCATCCGTGCTTTTCTCTTTAAGTTTCTATTTTTTTTAGGAAGGTGGGTGTTTGTTTCTTGTTTTAAGAGTGTATGTGAACAATATCAATCATGACAGATGATGGTGTCAAGGAAGACAGAGATCATTAAAACTATGTTGTTGTAAAACTTTAATTTTAGTGTTCTAAACCCTTTCATAAGTGTGGGTGTTCAAAGGATTCAGATATCAAAGCCAGCTGTATTATCCTAAAATTCTTGGATCTGGACCACACTGTTTTCTTGATTTTGTGGCCCTGATCCCATGGGCACAAAAGTAAACAATACATTTGACTTTTCATACTTTTTTTTGGTATCATAAATAACCAAGAAATCCCATATACAATAACTCCCTCCTTCTCACTCACATAAATAAAGAAGGGAAAAAAAACGTTTAGCTAACCTGAGGTCCCTAACATAATTATTTCTACACCTAACTGCAGAGGAATACATTCAAACACTGAGGTTCCACAAAATATTTTCCTCTGGATAAACAACCGTGTTTCTGCTTTCTGAAGGGTTCATAAGAAGGTGAAAGCATACAGTGTTT
This sequence comes from Calidris pugnax, assembly GCF_001431845.1. Classification (NCBI taxonomy): domain Eukaryota; kingdom Metazoa; phylum Chordata; class Aves; order Charadriiformes; family Scolopacidae; genus Calidris; species Calidris pugnax. The sequence continues at coordinate 12,253,383 of NW_015090864.1, read as the reverse complement.
TCCTGTATGGTTTTCCTTGCATACCCCATGAATACAAAGCATATCTTAAGAAACAAACTCAGTTTGTCTGTTTGTTTATTTACATTTGAATAAATTCTGGAATGTATGTAGTTTAATAATGGGTACGTCCTGAAAGTGAAAGGCAAGTCTGCTTACTGGAGTTGAATTTACAGCCAGATTTATTGAGAACATGTGAAAAAATGGAACTTGAGGTACATAACATACATCCTCAGGGAAATGTGGGTCGTTTAACTATATTGTCAAAGGATTCTGGACCAAATTGAGTCTATTAAAGGATTTAGATTCACAGTCTAAGAAGTCTGGCATTCAAGTGGCCTAAATGACTGTGCCAGTGTAAAAGCTCATACCCGATGAATACAAAACTAAAGAGTTCAAGTTTTTTCATCCAAGCTGTAAGTAATATATCTGACAACTCAGGCAGATGTCAGTAAGGTGTTACTATGAGACATTTTACCCCGTACTATTGGGTTAAGAACAGAAAAAGTGAGATTCAGAGTGCCTAGCTGGGAATGTCCAATTCAGATATTACAATAATTAGATGAGTAGCTCCTGTTACATATGCTAGTTTGGTCAGTGATTTATTTGAAGGTGCAGGATTCCTCTTCAGCTAGGAATAACCAGCCCAGAAGAGATTCATCCACCAGCCTCAGATATCCCTACCCGAGGAAGGATGAGCCACCCACCCTCTGGCAGCATCTCCAGCTTAGTTGAGTATACAGGAAGCTAGACAACCAGATTAAGTTAGAGCTCTTCACAACAGACAGTTAAAAGTTAGGTAAAGGAAACCTCACACGTGGAGCCCAGAGAGGGACTTCTGGGAAGTGTCACACAAGTCCCAAACACCACTCTGAGTTCTGGGTTGGGGAAGGGACAATTGGTGTAGGAGTCTGTCTTAACTCTTCTTCTCCCTCATGTTCTGGCAAGTTAGGGCTCAGATATTACTGTTCTTCCCAGAATCTAAGCCTTCACCAGAGCCATGTTTCCGGCAATGATAGGGTTATGCTGCCTAAAGCTGACAGGAGGAGGTACTCCTTGCTGTTTTTCTTAGGGAAATAGTCCACTCTTTGACAAGGTAGCTGGGATGATCCTTCATCCACACGAGCATGCTTATATCCTCAAAATTGTAGGCATTGGAGTGCAGAAGAATCTAAAGAGAAGGAGCCCTCCACCTGTCTCGACAGCACCAGGCAGTGCACGAACACAAGGGATTTTTGCCAAAGAGGAAAAGTGAACTAAGAGAAAGAGTGAACTAGCCTAGCTGTTAGGCAGACACATTGGGGGTTGGGTTTTTTTGTGTGTTTCCCCACTCTCTCCCCGGTTTTTATGTGCTCATTGTCTGAGGTAAAGCTCAGTTCAAATGCAACGCAGATTAAAGCAATATTGATGGTCTGGTCCTGTACTCAGGTCTCCCTGTCTTTTCAAGGAGTGACTCAAGTGCTAAGCATAGGTTCCTGAGGTGGCAATGAGGTACTTATCCCGTTTGCATTTTAGACCCTGGTGTACTTCTTGTGGCTATTGCCATTTGGTTAATTCCTTTTACTTTTTTTTACTTAAAAAAAGAAACCATTTCCTAGCTTTCCTCCAAAAGGTAAGAATGGTGGGCATATCTCATCTTTTGCTCACTTACATTCACTCAGTGGTTTGTATCTGGAATTTTGTATGCCACTCTACATAGCTTCTGTGAATTTGCATTTGCATTTCTTTTTTTTTTTAACAGTGCTATATTACAATTCGACTCTATGGAAAAGGTCTGGCCATAATATTTATCATTATTATTTCTAATTTTTAAACTATATTAATAAATTTTAATGTTAAGAGAGACTGCTAGGATCTGATTTTCTGCTTCAAACAGGCCAAAGAATTACAAATGTCTGGGAAATGTCTATCACCATAGAGCTTAAGATTTTAGACAGATGGGTAGATTTGTGTCTTCTTTTTAAAAACCTGAAAATATGTCAAACACAGATTCTAGAAATGTATTTTTGAATGGAGACTTAGCCTTTTGCTTCTGTGTTAAGACTGAGTGTCAAGGTCCAGATGATAGTTTCATGCCAAGTGAGAATTATTTTTTTCTTGTAAACCAAGATAGTTTAGAAACACTGACCTCAACCTTCATCAGACTTTGAAACTAGACACAGTTTTAAAGGCATTTTCTCTGCTTAAGTGAAATAAAGCAGAGCTCAGGTTACACTGATCAGTGGTATCACAGTGTCTTTGATCATGTAATATAAGAAGGACAAAGGATTAGATAATAGCTTGGACATCATAATATTTTATATCCAAAGTCATACACAGAGAAACAGCTTAAGAAAAATGACAATATCCTTAACCACCTGAGCTCCTTTAAAGGACATAGACATAAAAATCTTGAAGAAATACCAAAATTTTATGCCAAAGGAATTTTTTAGTAGAGTATACTAAATACGATATTAATGACTTTTTTTTACCACATTGCATATTGTATTCCTAATGCTCTATTTATGAGGAAATTCAGCATGGTGAACAAATACTTCAGCAACATAACAGTACCTATCTGAAAGTGATTTCAAATGCATTGGTTTTATACTAATGTATCTTTAAATGTAGAGTTACTCTACTAATACCAAATGTAGCTGCGTCAAAATGAGATCAATGTACATCTATATTTATGTCTCTCTCATCTCTCTTTATCAAGCAGTCTGCTTATGCATGCAAAGCAGGTGGATATAAATAGATGAGCTTTCAAAAACAACTGTTTCATTAGCAGGGGATGGATTGAGCAGGCTGAACAGTAGGAATGAAATATTTATTAAGTATATATAGGAGCCACTCCTGGTGAGAGGTCTGAATTTGCCTGGAAGCAGACTTGGTGAAATGAATCCTTGATGCTCTGGAGTTTTACTATATCCTTTTTCCTGTCATTTGTCCATCCTTCTATAGCGCACACATCACTGGAATCAAAATTTCATCCGTGACTTTTATTTAATTTAATTTCATATTTTGTTGGCATCATTTCAGCATTATTATAATTCAGGCAATTGCTGAAGGAAATTATATTAATAGTGTACAAGCACCCACCATCCTGATGTGCAGGAAGGCTAAAAAATATTTTAAATTATTAATTTTTCTACACTATCAGCTCTTCAGTGATGAAAATATTGAAGGAAACATACAGGAAAGTAGGTCAAATGACTTCAGATAACTGCAGGAGAAAGCCTCTACAGAGAAAAATGAGAAAACTAAAGCACAAAATAATATAGAACTAGGAAAAGCTATAAAGTATAACGAGGAAGAAAGAGCATACAGTAGAGAAAAGACGGCAAAAGAAAGAGATCTCATTTACTACTCAGTACTACTCATCGATGGATGATAATGTGAAGAACACAGTGTTTATTGCCATTTTTACATCCTGCTTCAATAAAATGTCAAATGGTTTCAGTTGATTTTAACACAGTAAAAAATGAGGGGTAAAAAAATAAAGCTAGAACAGATGAGTGTCTTCAGATGACCTGAGTCTGGTGAAATTAATTCTGGATTAATTAGAGAATTAACCTAAACAACTTTTAAAATACTAATGAAGAATTGAGAAGTCATGGAGGATGGATGATGTTTCCATGAATAAATGAAAGATTTTTTTTGGTCCCTAACTTTAAGAGTTTAATATAGACATCTAAATTAGCTGATTTTCTATACTTATTTAGTATTTCATCCAAATATATAAAAGTTGTCTATCTATCTGCAGTGATTTAAAGGGGTGCCTAATTTATCAAGATTCCTAACTGGAGTAGGACAGATAAATGACTAAAGTATTTTGATGGGAGTCTGGATCGTAATACTTATCTTTAAAAGAGGAAGAAGAGGAGAAGCTGTGCAAGAATAGACCATTCAGTGTGTTTTCAGTTACAGAAAAATATTAGGTAAAATAGTAAAATTATTTGTAAGCAATTATCCTAGAAAATAACAGGTAATGTGAAAAAACCAACACTGATTCTCAAGAATAAACAGTTTCAAATTCTTTCATATATCAAGTGACAAATCATGTGAACAAAAGAGAAACCAGAGTTTTCATGTATCTCAACCAGAGGAAGGTTCTTAAAATGTCCTATATGATCTTAAAGTCAGGCTAAAATTTGCTGACTTGGATCTATAGTGAAATACTGGCAAAACCATCTAGAAGATTGTACTTAGAGAATACCTAATATTGGCTCGTTTTTGTAGAGTTCCTCTGGGTTCATCATTGTATAGCGTACTGCTCTGTTTTCACTAATTACTAGCATAACAGAATAAAAAGTCTGCTCATTTAAATTACAGATGACACTCATTTAAAAGTATTTGGTGTCACATTAATGTACTGAATTGGAATTATAGTAACAGATTGGGGAATTGTTTTGAAAAGATAAAATAAGATGCAGTTCTGTAAGGAAGAATGAAAAGATCTGAAGTTAGGTGAAAAGTCATCAGCACAGATTTATAATAAAGAAATGATTTAGACTGTGTTTTTGCATTAAATAGTCTAGCAATATAGAAGACCACAAAGAGAATAAAAGCAACATTCATACTTATGCAATAGCAGGCAAATATCAGTAGCCATGTGTAAACAGAAGTAGGACCCATAGGTAATCATGTCCCTTTACAGAGCGCTGCAGAAGCTCCAGCTGATGCATTTTGTCCAGTACTGAGCAGTGCATTCAAAGGTAAGAATCAAGGAGAGTTTAGCTGACAAAACTGAGAACAAGCCAGGAGAATTTAAGTCCACCTGACTCTGCTTGTTGAGCATTTTGTGTTCAATAGATGAACAGCGAGAAAAGGCTGAATCAAAACACTGACCACGTATTAATAGTTCTAATTTCATTGAAGATTATGTAAGTTTTTAAAAAACGGGTTAAACTTGTCTGAACATAAGGAATTTGAAACTAACTTTACTGTAGGAGAGAAAAGCTGGAAAATACAATCTAAGCATCATATTACAAGCTGAGAAACCAAGAGGTAAAGTAAAGGAACGCGAATGTAAGTCAACTTACTTTGGTGACTGTGGTTATGATGACTTTTAAATGCTTTCAATTGTAATAAATACATGTGGTGTACTAAGAAATAGGCCATTTCTCAAGAAAATTGTCTGAGTTCATGAAACCAAAGTAGAACTAAAGTCCAGCAAATAATGAAAAAAAGATCAAAGAAAAAAAATAATGAAAAGATTACCGAGAGCAAAAGGCGTGGCTAAGCTATTTCAGAGGACTAATTTATCCAGTGCTAATCACAATGATTTTGTGTATTGAAAAATGTTACTCAAGCTGGCTGTAGTCCATTTCTTGAGACAATAGCAAACAATTAAAATGAGATAAAAATATGTAAATAGACAAGAACTCTTCTTGTTAAGAACACATATATCCCCATCAACACATGAATGTAAAATGAACTGCACGATACAGAGGAACAAATAACTTTTCCATCCTCTTTTTGTCTTTAGACTCAGCTGTTCACCAGAAGATAAAGATTTTTCTCAGTCTTCTCTCCAGCACCACATTGGCCCAACTAGAATGGATTCATTCTACTTTTCCTCCAAATCCACATTGAGCAGTACAACCAGCACACTTGTGTAATGGTGGCTATATGCAAGTTGTGAGAATTTAGGGAGGATTCTGTAAGGATCTACTTCTGGTTATGCCTGAAAGGAATGATCTGTCTTTCCACAATGTGGTTTTTTTTTTCCCTTAAATGATTTCAGTAAATAGCACTCATCATCATGCCCGACTTGCGTTTATGTTGCTAGTGTGGACATTAATATGGGTTGCACATGCATGGGGAATACTGGACAAAATTTCAGTTTATTGTAACTATCATCTCGACTACTGAAAAAATTATGTTTTGATGAAGACATTGGATCACTACCCACCCAGCTTCTCTATTTTAGATGCCTTGTTCTTAAATAAAAGTTTTGAGGACAATAAAAAATATAACATGTCAATCAATTAGTTGAAAAAAAACTACTTGAAACTAAACTGATCCGTGTCTTAACATTATTGAGGGTGGCCCTAAAGACAGACAGATTGTCTCTTGTTTCAGATTAATTTAACAGTTTAGTGCATTGCATTAAATATCCTTCAATTTAACAGCTGCATTTTGCATGTGTGTGGGTAAACAATTTCCTCAGTTCCAATGGCAACCTACAGGTAAACAGAACGGACCAGGAAGGAGGAAAAACCCCAACAAAACTCCTGAGAAATTAGTTTTTGACACTAAGGCTAATGCTCAACTTCTCTTATGTAGAACTGATGGTCATTAACACTTTAGAAAAAATCAAGCTATTTCTAACCTACATATGACCTGGAAAACCATCCCTACACTTCAGTGATGAACAGCTTAGAATCAGGACTCCAGGTAGTCTATCAACTTCTTTTGTGTTGCACTTCCATTTCTCCAGTATTTATGCAGCTGTAGAAGTGGTACTGCACACTGTTATATGGTAGATGTCAGGGGTGAGGGTTGGGGGGGGCACAGACTATGACAATTATACTTGAAAATAATCGGTCCTGGTTAAAATGAGGGCAAAAATTTAATTTTAACTGTCTGCAGACAGTCAGCTAGTTAAACACTTTAAAACTATGTTCTGTTATCTCTTCTACTGGCGTATTCATGTTTATGCAGAAGTTCTTTGTACTGAAGTCTTAGTAATGGCCTGAGCCAAGTCCTGGTCCCTTGGGAATAGGTTGGAATTTCGTTTTTTATTCTGTGGAAACACAAATTTGATTAATAGGACTAAAACTGCTTTTTTTATATGCCAAATTCAGAGGAAGTTATCAGTGAGTAACTGAAGACCTAGACCGACTCTCACTGAACTCAGTGGAATAACCTGCTATTTCTATCAAAACTGCAGCAAAAAAAGAAAAGAAAAGAAAAGAAAAGAAAAAGAAAAAAAAAAGGAAAAAAAAAAGTGAATGTTAGAACATCTCTAAAAGATGGTTTCCAGGATAAGATGCGTCTATGCCCAGACAACAGTGGAGCCAGCAATTAGAGAGAGTGTCTCGACAAATGTAGAATGCAATAGCACAAGCTAAGTACTGGCAGTGAGTCAGTCATTTGGAGACCAGGAAATAATGAGGCAGTCAAACAAATAATATTCTACAAGGGTTAAAATTAAATCTCTAACTGACCAAAAGCTGAATAATGTTTCAAAGTTGATGAGAAATTAATAGTTTCCAGCAAACTAAGACAATGATATTTCTTCAGCACAGAAACCCTTAATTGAATGTCCAATTCCCTATAGCTTGGCTCTTGTTAACCATTTGTGCTAATTATTTACTATGGATTGTTAACAGGTACGACCAGCATGACAGACACATGCTTAGTTTTACAAAGTAATATAGAGGGTACTGTCCAAGTACTTTGGAAGTCTGATAATGAAAATACTCTTATTTGAAAAAACAGCTTCCCTATAGACAAAACTGATCTTAGAAGTTCACATTCATTCTTGAGTTCATTTGAAGAAGTACAGCTGTCCCAGTGACATCAAATGGAATTTTGCATGTTAAAAAAAATGAGATTTTACTGTTATGAGCTACTGCACCACACTTCATGTTCATTATGAAATAACTGCAGAGTAATTGTGATTCCAGAAACCAGTTATATATGTTTTGGTTTTTTTCTAAATCAATTTCTATTGATTTATATAAATTGATTCACTAGCACTTGGATTGGAACCTATTAGAAATCTGTGGTGACACGAACACAGGCAAGGAGTCCCTTTGGGAAAAAAATGGTCTTACAGTAAGTTCTGGTACAGATTATTATAGTACACTTGTAGGGAATAATTCTTTTTTATAATTAATTCCACTCCTTTGATAGCTTCTGCCAAATCCTGATCTCCCTGGAATAATTAGGAATTTTTCCCACTAAAATTATTGGACATACTCCCATGGACTTTGATGGGTCTATTTAAAATTGGTTATCTCAATATATTCAAGCTCCTTTGACTTAGGAACTGGGAAAACCTACAGGATCACTTATTGCTAAACACTAGAAATACAGCAGAAATTAGTGTCTCATGCTGTTTCAGTCCTTTATTTCCATTCTTGTCCAAAAAAAAAAAAAAAAAAAGCCCAAATAGAACTAACCAAATTAGCAAAACAAAAAAGCAACATTCCAAAACTTAGTTTTACGAACATCAGCCTTTAGGCAAACTAATTTATCAATATACATGAAAGGCCTGTTTTGGACTTGTCTCATAACTGAAGTACTAATCCCACTGGGATTCATGGAATTGGAATTTTCCTTCTGACTATAGTGCAATTATATGAAATCTCTTACTTAGATGTATATTCTATGTTAAGATCTTTTGTTATTTAGCAGTAAAGGAGTGTATATTTGCTCTTACTTATATTTCCTACTGGGTAAAGGGCCATGTTCTGACCATATTTATGATATTTCACCTGTAAGAAACGGAAAAAGCAAAGTACACTTGCTTTCCCCCCCCCCACCTCACTGACTTGACCAGCATACTTGCATGGCTATTTTCATAAAGGATGTGCCAGCCGACTTTGATGCATTTTTCCTGTTGCTACTTCACTGCTTAAAGGTTTTATTTATTTCCTTTCTCTTGGAAATAAAGTCTTTATTTAAAGCTTCTAGACACAGTGATGAATTAATGGTTGGGTTGATTTGCATCACTGTCATTGAATATTGGGAGGCATCACTTCTCAGAGATTGTCCCCTGATGCTTCAACCCTTCAATATACATAAGTTTCCTCTGGGAATTCACATATCCTGGAGTATTTTGTCCAGAATTGGCACTTCAGGAGAAGCTAATCTGAGGACACAAAAACACTTTGCCAGATATTTCTTCTCTCTGAAAAAGTTTTGATAACAAGAACTGGAAGTGCATGTCAGCCTCTCAGAGGGCTTTAGAAACTTCTTTGAACAGTAAAACAAACCCTCATTTCATTCACTCTTTATTAAGAAACAATATATTTATCAATGAATTGCACATTTTCTACCTCCTGAATTTGCCTGTCTACCCAACAGCCACTCAAAATCCCCAAGGAATCTTTGAATATTTATGGCAAAACCAAGCATTAACCTTAATATTGGTACTAATGTATTATGAGAGGCTACAGATCTGATGATTTTGTATGTTGATCTGTTTTGTGAAACTTTTTCTCAACATCTGTCATTAACAGGGCACAGATATATCAGGAGCCATTCTGGAGGTTCGTGCCATTCATATTGACCAGAAGAATTGTTATTATTTCATGAAAGGTGCTGTTTTCACTAGGATCTTAAATGACCACAGCAGTTTAAGCTTATAAATCTCTTTCTGCTTTTCAGAGCAATGTCAAGAATTTTAAGCAACCAAGAATCATAGATTGGGACTAACGCAGAACTAGAAGTTTCAGAGAGAGGGATGGATGGCAAATGGGGTGGACCTAGGCTGAAAAGTGGAGGAAGAGTCAGCGATGTGTTCTTGGGAAGCTGGACTTGCTGTTTTTTCTGATGTAGGAGTGGGTACATCATTACTGTTTCTAGGAGTGGCACTTGCTGTATGCTACTGCCACCAACACTTGCTGATGGCCCATATGTCCTAGTTTGGCTTTTCTGGAGATCAAACACAGGCAAAGACAATAGAGTAGATAGTCAATCTCTACTGCTCCAGCAGGGCTAGCCCTGCTGCTTCTTCTTTGGTCTTTACTCCACTGAAAAATCCTTCAAGTAAACAGAAACCTGATGTTGCAGATGACCTTTTTCTTTCACTATGAATGTTTATATCATGTATTATAATCAGTCACAATATTGATGTCTTTTTGCAGACACCTCTAAAAGAATAACCAAGGCAGCTTACAGAACCTTTCTCTCTTAAAATTTATTGTCAACAAAAACACAAACTGAAATATATTATTTGTACTGGTAAATAACAAATAGAAGGAGGCTGCATAATGGATAATAATCATTCTTCATTGTTTTTTGACCTATACTAAAACATAAGTTCCAGTTTTCATGAGTCATCCTAATTAGAACAGTAATTGAAATTAGATTTGTTTTTCCATCATAAATAGGTCATCCATTAGAATAAATCATCTTATTGTCTTGCAGAGCTGTACAGGAGCCATGCAGCACACTGGGTTCTTCAGGCACTGTGTTCTGGACAATCAATAAGACAAATTTATGAACATGATTTGTTCAGTGAAGTAATTTAATTGTATGTAATCTGATCAGAAAGGATTTAGAAAAACGAAGTTGGGAATTGGGAAATGAGTAAAGCAGATGCATAGTAACACAAAAGCAAACCAGTAACATGAAGCTACCAAAATGTTGATTCAAGCTTTCATAGACTGGCCTATCTTCCTGGCTCAGGAAGCTTTTTGTATTAAACTCTGGCAGAAGTTACCCAGTGAAGCCAGGCTGAGACTGACAAAGCAATTTGCACCGTTGTGAGAATACTGGCATTAGTCCACCCATTGGGTTCCTGCTTTTTATATTTGCAGATTTTGAGTGGGCAGAAAGTTGTTTACAGTTCAAGGGGCTGATCCTTACTGGCACTGTAAAAAGCCTTCTGGAGCCAACTAAATTATCACACATGTTCCTTTTTTTAAAAAAAAAAAAAACAACACTATGAATAAATTAAAAAACTCGTACATGCATTTTACATTCCAAGGTGCTGTTTGCTGCCTTCTGGAAATATCTTTATTGTTCATTAAAGAGCAATAATAAAATATGCCCCCTGAGTTCAGTAGATAGGCTCACAGGACACAATTAACCGCAAGAATGAGATGAGATTTACAGCTTATGTCTCCTGTTTCCCAAGAAAATGCCCTGCAAAATACTTTAAGGCACACTTTTCTAATTTATGTCTGCAGCTTTTTCAGTGAAAAAGTCTGCAAGTGAAAATCGACCCTTTGCAAAGACTAATTTTACAAGCCTAAATAGATGGATTTTACAGAGACATGAGAGAAATAATCCCGCCTACCTATCAGTAAAGCAAGACATGCAGTGCAATCAGGACTTGACGTAGCCTGAGTGGGAAGCCAGCCTTCCTGGTGTGAACATCACACATTGGTTAAATAAGTATCACTCTGCTAACGTACCTAAAATACACTGCAGAGAAGGGCAGTGTATTACCCTGAACACATTACTGCACTTATTCCACAATCCAAAGCTGGATCTAGCCAGCTTGATCACCGGCAGAATAAGGCCACATTTTTTCCTTATGCCATGTGACTGAAATGGCTTAAGTGATGGAAATTGAAATTTATCTCTTCTGAGCATGGCCAGAAAGCTGAGCTCAGTGTTTACCATAAACCTTACCTCCCTACAGGTCTTATCTCCCAAAGAATCATAGAATTGTTGAGTTTGGAAGCAACCTCTGGAACCCATCTGGTCCAACCCCCTGCTCAAGCAGGGTCACCCAGACCCAGTTGTCCAGGACCACATTCAGACAGCTTTTGAATATGTCCAAGGAAGTAGACCTCACCACTTTCCTGGGCAGCTTGTCCCAGTGTTTTGTCACCCTTGCAGTGAAAAATGTTTCTTAATGTTCGGAAGGAAGCTCTTGTGTTTCAGTTTGTACCATTGCCTCTGGTCCTGTCACTGGACACCATTGAAAAGAGCCTCGCTCCATCATGTTTGTGGCCTCCCTTCAGGTATTTATATATATTAATAGGATCCCTGTTGACCCATCTTTCTCAAGGCTAAACAGCTCTCTAGCCTTTCCTTATATGAGAGACACTCCAGTTCCTTAATCACCTTCATAGTCATTAGTTGAACTCTCTGCAATATGTCCATGTCTCTCTTGTACTGAGGAGCCCAGAACTGGAAACAATACTTCATAGGAGGTCCTGTCAGTGCGAAGTGGAGGGGAAGGATCACCTCACTTGACCTACTGACAATACTTTGTCTAATGCAGCCCAGGATACCTTTAGCCTTTATCACAAGAGCACATTGTTACCTTATGTTCAGCCTGGTGTCCACGAGGAGCACCAGGTCCTTTTCTGCCAGGCTGCTTTCCAGCTGGGCGGCCCCCAGCATAGGCTCATGCCTGGGGTTATTCCTCCCCAGATGCAGGACTCTGGAGGACTGGTTTGAGCCTGTGGCCTCCCCCATGCCCTGTTCCATTTATGCTCAGGCTGGGACACCTTGCCCTGCTTCGAGCAATGCTGTAGGTGTGTCACTGCTTGTCCTGCTGCCTGAATTGACCTTGGACACGTACTGCAGCTAGTCTCCAGTCTTGTCTCTAGCTCCATCTTCTTTTGCCCCTGACTGAACCCCTTGGATGTACCTAAAACATGATTCATCTTTTCATCTCCTGCCTTGATGGAAGCTGTTGATCAGCCCTGTTACCAGCACCTGTGCCCCACTGGGGAGGGCACTGGCTGCCCTGGGTCACACTGACTCCCAGTCCTTGAAGGGGTAGCCAGCCCCCACGTTGCCACAACAGCGTGATTTTCCTTATTTAGGAGAAATTCTTCCTGTATGTAATGGGTAAGCTACATGAGAGTAATATACATAACAAAAGACATAATCCACAGAAAGTGTACCTTGCCAATTTAAAATTTTTAATTTAAACAAGATTATGGACCAAACGAGTTGATATCTCTTGAAAGTTTTCTACTATTTCCTGTGGTTATAAAGTTAAATATCTTTCACAAGTATATGAAGAACAGACTAGACTGCACAGATATGCTTAATAGGTCCAGGGAGAACAGCCTCTTCCTTCCCCCTAAGAATTCTCAATCCTTTATTTTTTTCCCAAGTTATGCAAGTGATGAAGATGCATAAAATTTGAAAAAAAAAGTCAAAAAATATTTAGATCAATTAATATGAAACTCATGTGAAAATATTTCTATTTTGTGCCATTTTCATAACAAATTCTGAAATAGTTCCTTTGAATATTTTTGAAAATGTTTCTTGACAAGCTGGGATTTACTCAAATATACTCCAAATTTCATTAAATAATTTTTAATGAAAAAATAATTAAACCAAATAAAATTTTCTAGAAATTTGTCACAGCATACTATTTTAACCACTGAGAAAAAACCAGAAATATAACATTATGGATGCTATTGAATTTAGCCCTTCTGAGGAAAAATACTGGAGCACTTTTAAAGATCTACATAGGCAATAATTTAACTGGACATAGTTTAATAAGTTTGCAATTAAGCTAACATTAAAGATGTACAAACAAACTCACATCTTAAGATATGAATAAAAGCAAACAAAATACCAGGCAACTGCTGAATGGACAAAAAGGCAGGAACACCTCCCACTAGAGCAGGTTGCTCAAAGCCCCATCCAGCCTGGCCTTGAACACTTCCAGGGATGGGGCACCCACAACTTCTCTGGGCAACCTTTTCCAGTGTCTCACCACCCTCACAGTAAGGATTTTTTTCCTAATATCTAATCTAAATCTCCCCTCTTTCAGTTTAAAACCCTACCACTTGTCCTATTGCTACACTCCCTGATAGAGTCCCTTTCCCATTTTTCATACATTATATACTAGAGGTTTAAATTAGCACCATTAAAATTACTGAAAGAAAAGATATTGCCTGATTTGACATTTCAAGACAAATTCAGACATTAGTTGGGCTTGCCAAAGTTTTGTATAATTTTCACAGGGCACAGGAGGAGAATCAAATTAATTTCATTTGTTTTGAACAGTTCCCACCAAAGCAAGGTTGAAAGAGACTGAGCCAGCTGTGCTATCTGCCCTTGCCTTGACACAAGCCAATCCTCATCTATTGCTGGAAAAACACAGGGTAATTTAATCAGAAAACAAGTTCATATAATATACAAATTTTATGTGAGCAAAAAATGATAGGCCAGGTGATACAGTGAAATAATAAATCTGTTAGCCAGTTATGAACACAGGCCAGGAAAGAGCATTCTGGATCAACAAATCTACTTCCCTGCCAAAAAAGGTAATCAGGTCTTTAATACTCACAATACTCACTTTAAATCTGATTTATCAAGACTGTCTTGGGCCACCTCCACACCAACTTCAGGAGGTAATTGTTATAAATGCTTTTTATTCTAATTGTTGTCTTATAATTGTTATCATAAATTATTCAACATTAGCTATTTGATTGATTCAAAAACATATAATGTGTATGATCTTAAGTAAAGAAAAAAACAGACTGAGAATCAAACTGTGGGCAATCTTGTTGCTTTTGTTTGTCCTTTTAAGGCAGTTTCTGTAACAAATTCTTCCTCAGTTAATGGCCAATACGTTGATGGTTTCCATGTATCATAACAGCTTTGAAAGAAAGGTTGTTTTTATTTTGTTGTTGGTAGGCAGATTAACATGTTTAACTTCTGAAATTATTGTGCTAATGCTGTAGGACAGAGCTTGGCATTTTTTCAGAATGGCAAAATGTGAAGGTTTTAGGGTCAAACTCATAGAACATAGTTAAGCATTTTTGTTATTTCATTTTGAAAGAAATGTGCCGAGTACTTGTGTCATACAGAACTTCAGTATATTAAATATTAATTTCCACACTGCATTAAATATTCATAGATGTAACATATGACAACCATGACTTCATGTCAGTTTTGAAAAGGGAAATTTCTTCTCCTTGTTTTTGATATCTCTAGTCAAGACTTACCTACATCTGTTTTTGAATAATCTCCAAAGTTACTAATTATTATACCATAAACATTCATTTTTATTTTATCTTGCCAACGTGGTGAGAGATATTCATCAGGCTTATAAAATATTAATAACTGGTCTTTATTTTGCAGTATCGAGAGGTTTTAAGGTTCTGCAAAAAAAGAAATTATTTTGGGGTAGGGGGTGGGGGGAGAAAAGGAAATGGGAGATATAGCTTTAATCTCAACTAGAAGAGATGGGAAGACTATGAGTATTCCATGTACAATTCCATGTACTTGTAAAAGCCCCCTATTGTATAATAATCAGCACAACCCTCCAGTCTTGCTTCAGTTTAGTCCCTGAAGAAATAAGAAATATTGACAGATGGGTTTATCATTAAGAATATTGGTTTTGAGCAGCAGATAGGTAAATTCCAAGAACTTCTTTTAAATAAAGATGGTGATGAAATAAAGGTGGTAGTTAAGCTGGTAAAGTAGCAATGTCTCTATGGCAGAAATATTTGTAATGGGCTACTGAATTATCATTTAGATAATTTGCTAAAATCAAAGAAGACAATTAGTAACTAAAAGCATTACCTTAGGTATATGTATAACATACCACCATTTTAAAAATATTTCTTAGCCTTTCTGAGTAATTACTGCATAAGAGATAGCATTAAAAATGCAGCACTCTTCAGGAAAGAACAGAGAGAAAATGACTGTCACCTTAGTCCTGAATGTTGGGGTTTTTTTGAGGTTGAAACATAAAAAGACATTTCATTTCTGTGGGCAAATATTTCCGCCCCAGGTTTCCTGACAGTACTTACAATTCCTTTAGGAAATCACTTCTTCTGCAGCTTTTCCTCCACCTTTACAGAGTTTATTTACTTCTTGGACAGATATAACTATAACAGTTACAGTTGCCTTCAATGTTGGACAAAGATTTAATTATTTCAAATTATTACATTTTTTTCCTCAGACAGTCATCATAATCCCTTAATACATTAAAATAGATTCTTATTGTTTGCAGGACCCACCTGATGAAATTAGTAAGGACAAACAAGATTTTGTTATAAAAAGTAGCCAGTTGTTTCAAAGGAGCTACCTGTTAAATTATATTCATTATTTCATGGGTAAAGTTCATTTCACTAATGCTCCTGGTTAAAACCAGTTGACTGATCCCTTTGTAGATAATAGGGGAACTTCCAGTGAGTAATGTAAGGACCTGAAGCTGGTGATTCATTATCATTCTATGCCACATCCAAAAGAAAAACTTCCCACCCAAGTGTGAATCATCTTGGAAGTGCCTGTCTCCATGGACTACATAACAAAACTAGAGATCTACCCCACATGGGATACCAATTTTTTAGGTGCCTGAAATCAGGTTAGATGACAGCTGGTGGCAGATGAGTGTTGGAAGACAACCCCAAACCACATAATTATCTTTCCTTTAAAAGTGGTTATTTAAATGCAAGACATTATCATTCTGTCCAGTTTAATGGAATATCAGAAGTGCTGATGAGATAGGCTACTTACATTGGGTTACGTTTCTAGTTTTGTGATGCTGAGAGGACTTTATGTAATCTGAGTAGCTATATAATCTTGGTTATTCCACATTATGAAATAATGTGGAATGCTTCTGTTGAAGAGTATGTGAGTTTCTTTTGTTCTTCTAAAAGTCAGAATTCAAGAGTGGTCTCTAACAACTGTGGTAACATATAACTCTCAAAATGCATGTATTTAACGAAAAATTTAAATTAAAATTTTGTCTGAGCTCACACGAGCTCCTACTTCGTAATCTAAATCCCCAGCTGGGAGAGACAGAGTGATGCATCTTCTGTGTCACTCCTGAGTCTCTTGATGAACCTGACATTTCTTGCCTATGGAGTTCCTCCTTACTTTTGCTCTCTGAAATTAATATGCATGTCTTGTGTTTTGGCCATATGAAAACTTTGTAATGTGATCTTGTAAACTGGGATAAAAGTTATAGGTAATATCAATTTGTGATGCCAATTAATAGATAACTGATTAGATTCAGAGCTGTAGGAGCTGCTAAAAACCAGAAAAATTCAGTTCTTTCTTATAGCTTTTGATGACAGAATCTTTTTTTCCTGTGCTCTATCCTTAACAGTTACAAACTATTATAATAGCTGTAGTAAAAGTATAAAGAGTGTGGAATATTGACCCTCCAAAAATGTGTTCTTGATTTTGCAGACAAGAGTTATGAAACAGCTGTATGTGGTATCTGGTGAATTTTCTTGCCTATGAGTAAGAGGATATGACACACTAATTTTACCTTAAAAATAGATACTTATTCTTTTAATAAAGATTTGGTTAATACTGCTTCAATAGTTAGATTTTCCTGTTCAGCTGCAATTTAATATTTATTACAGAGCGCCAGAAGTTGTTTGATTATTTTTTCAATGCATTACAGGAAGAAGTATGCTTGGGGAGGAGTAGAGTGTTTCCATTTTTGGCATGTTTCTACAACTATGTTTTATTGACCACATTCTGTATGGCCACCCCAGCTACACTGCTGCAGCAGTCTGTAACTTGAAGTAAGCCCTGATGCCACAGAAAAATGTATTGAGAGAGGAACAAGCAAAATGTTATGCTGGCACATCTGTTAATTGATTAACATGCATCAATACAACCTCTGTTAATCTTATCTTTTATTTACTATTTTCTCGGCTTGTATTTTGGGAACAGGTAATTGTGGGCTTAAAACACAAATGTCTGTAGTTTGGGGCACAGTGATTATGTAGACCTGAAAATAAGCACCATTTCAAAAGCACAGTGCAGATTAGCATTGCTCCATCACACACTTTTTGTCCTCACCACGCAGCCATCAAGCAACACTAAGTCCCACCTTCACCAGTTTCTAGTGGCAGAAGGTAGCTCTCATCAATGATGCCAGAGCAAACAAGCATAGGGAGACTGAACTGTGATGTCCATACATAAGGCGGCTGCATTTCTGCATCAGCTTTTAAAAGAAAAATACAGGAAGTTCTACTTATATGATTTTTGCTAATAAGCATTTACAGACTTCAAGTGGTGGTGTCTGCAGTCTGTATTGACCAGTATCACTGACTCTACACACACATTAACTTTCAAAATAGGCAGTTACACAGTCTGGTATTTAAAATGTTTAGAAAGAATAACAGAACTGGCAGCCAGTCAAGAATTAGGCAAACAATAATCTCAGATCTTCAGGGAAACATGGTTTTCCCACATAACAGGAGTAGAATACCCACTTTCAACAAGAACAACAAAAAAGCTGAGATTTTATGCAGGATATCTGACAGCTGCAGGTATATTCTGTTGGCTCAGTCCAGAGCGTAAAACAGACCTAAGCTACAATTCACTGTGTAAGGTGAAAAAAATTGCATCCTGATACAGCATACTGGAATTCCTATTTTTGTCTTTTATTTTGTGTACTTTTTTAAAGGTTTAGCCTTTTTTGAATATTATGAAGGAATTGTAACTACAGAAATATATCGCATGGTTTATGCTTGTGTGTCCAGGACTCTGAAGTGGGATGCTCTCAAAGGAACTTCTAAGGTACATGTAATTTTGATGTGGAGAAATTAGCAGGGTGTGTACAGTTTATTCTTCTTTGATGTTCCCTATCTACCACAATAGTATAATCCTGAAGAACATGAATACATTTAAGCACAGAGAACTGCTTTTCTCTGGAGAGATACAAGGTTGCCTTAATTGAATAGTGCTGAACGAACAGAGTGACATTTTACTCTTTGCTATATTTTACATATCTGTTTTTTTCAAGCCTTCATAACATTTTTCACTCGCTTCCTACAACACTATCAAAAAGACTGAATCAACTTTATCATGTCTGTATCCCTTCCTCTTCTTCATCTTTTTGAAGCAAAGAAGCGGTGTGACCCATTTTCCCAATCTTCAGATCTGTCTCTGGCTCTTGAAGTGAATAAAAATTGAGTGAACTTGTGAAAATGCTGCTAATGCTTTGCCAGTTTCATCCCCCACTTCCTTCAGCACTCTTGGGTACGTGTAATCTGGCCAAAGAGCCCTGTCAATTTTAAAAGGCTATAACCTTTTAACAACCATTTTCTGCTGTATTTTGCATGCTTCCTAATTTTTCATCTGCTTTCTTGGATGCGTGATTTGGATGCAATTTAATCTCTTTCATATATAAAGGCAGATATAGGGTAGCATTTCATCTGGCTCTTTCTCTTCTAAGTCCCTACTGTCTTTCATGTGCTTTCAGAATTTCTCAAAGGCATGTATGCAGTTGATAAAAGAGACTTAACTCTATCTGCTCCAACAAAAAATCCATGTGGTCTAAGCCACTCATTACTTTGTTACTAATGTCAACCACTCCTTTATACTGATGTACCATACGATTAAAACTATAGGTGGGACTGATGAAACGTTAAGTTTTATAAATAATTTAGAAATTGGAGATTGATTTTTAATCTTTAAAAAGCACCACTTTTTAAACAATGATGACATTTTAGAAGCATACTTCTTTTTCCCCTCTCAGTTTACAGGCAGTCTATGACATCCAATGAAGACAAAATGAGATTATAAGAGAAAAATAAAGAAGAACAAAAAAGTAATGAGGAATACAGTTTAAAAAGCGAGAGAGCTTTTCTCCTAATATCATCTGATGCCTCAGTGATGATTTTAAATTTATTTTCTTGTAAGATTTGGAAATTCTCAAATTACATACAAGCCATCTGATTAATAGTTATACTTATTCAGATCAGGAAAGTGATACAAGCGCAAAAGCCACAAAAACATGAATTTAGACTCAATGAACCTTTGATAATGAAAATATTTAACTTCTGCCATTTGCCATGAAGCTCCTACCTTCCTAGGTGACCATCAAGTAATTTGACCATCAGGCAATTTTAGATTTTTCAGCTTTTGCTGTGACTAAAAATTCCTTGCAAGTTCTGAAAACCTTAGAACAGATAAACAAACACCACATTCTATTATGTTCCTGAAAAAAAAAGTTTCATTTCAATGTATCGGTATTTTCCAAGTGAAAACAGTTGTTCTGAAACATTCCTGGTAGTGTATTCTAAGGTCAAGATTTGGCTTCTCATGGCTTCCACTCCCCATCTTTATCTTCTGTGCAGTATGTTGGCAAAAGACAGGCAATGGCAAAATCCCGACTGACTTCCAGGTTCAGAAGCAGTATGATTAGCATGTAATAATTAATTCTGTGTCATGGAAGTCAATCGGTATTTTGCTATAGATAATGAAGGGAGCAGGAACAAACACAGGGAAAAAGCCAAAAGAAATCTTCCACTATTTGCCTGACAAAATAGGCAATCTTCTGTACTTTACTTTCTGGGTCACCTGGATTATATTGAGAAATCCCATCTACTGTTATTAAAGAGAGTTGTCAGGATAGACTGACTCACTAAGTCACTACTAACATGATCTCAAGTGATTTGGAAAGACTATTACCAAATAAATGGACATTAAAAAGAAAAAGGATTAGTTTGTATAAGCTGGTTAGTACATCAGAGGAAGACAGAGGGTCACCTGGACTTATAAGGAATGAAACCTTACAGTGTCTTGGAAAGGATCTAAACTTGCAAAAACACTAGACTACCTTTACTTTGCAATAAGAGAACATGCAGTGTGCTTTTGCAGTCTCCTATGAAGATACTCAAGGACAATAATTCGGTTCATAGATTTGTCCCATTGAGTCTCTGGAGTTTCAAAACCTAATATACCAGAAAATAAAATGTATCCTCTGATATCATCCCATAAAAATGATCACTATTAAGCTAGCGTTTCACTGTTTAATCTGCTAGATAATTTCGAGTGAAGGGAAAGGACCTCATTGTCCTGTCAGTCCCACACTTATGGAAACGTAACATGAAAATTCAAGCAAGACTTGCAGCAAATCTTGATATTGCTTATGTGTTTCATACACCAACACTGAAAGTCAGCTGGCTCACTATCATTTTCTCCCTTTTCTGTCTTATTATGTGGCAAGTCCTTTTTACATAACAACATTACTGAGGTCTGTTGGCTGGCCTTTTCAATTGTTGAAGTGAAGAAACAGGGAGCAAAACAGCAGTTCCTGAACTCACAAGTGGCTGTCCAACTGATACTCTTCTCTCCCACAGCACACAAAAGCTTCAGAGAGAAAATATGTCCTCTCTCCTAGCATATTTTGCTAAAATACATTAATAGCTTGTCTCCTCCTGCCAACCTGTGTTTTTCCCTTTATTTTTGCCAGTTTTATCTGTTGCAGAGCTTTTGAACACAGTCACTCAAAGGTCTGTGTAGAGTGGAAGTGGTTCCCCTACAGCACTCATATTTTAAATATTTGTTCCACATTTCTGTGCTCTGTTGTTTTATTTTGCTTTTGATCAATGTAATATGTTGATTCATAGTACTGAGACTCTTTCCTTGTCTGAGCAGGCTGTTGTGGGTATGTCAACACATAGATAGCTGTGCTAGATGGAGCTGAAACAGTTCCAAGTGAGCTTGAATAACTGAATCAGAGTTATCTCCATTACCACTATCTTCTGTCTGGACTGAGTGGTCTCTGTAAGAGAATGACTCCGTAATGCAGCTTCCAGAGTTTCTGAAAAGTTTTTGCAAGCTATCCTGTAATAATATTCACCTTAATATTCCTCCATTTGAGGTTCCAAATAGTCTGTGAGGGAATAATCTCTTATTAGAGAAGTGGTTGGTGGTCACAGACTTTGTATTCAGTACCCGTCTTCACACATCTTTCATAGAATCATGCCAGGAAGTGTAGTGATAGGACAAGGGGAAACAGTTTTAAATTGGAAGAAAAAAGATTCAGATTAGATCTCAGGAAGAAATTTTTTACTATGAGCGTGGTGAGACACTGGAACAGGTTGTCCAGGGAAGTTGTGGATGCCCCATCCCTGGAGGTGTTCAAGGCCAGGCTGGATGGGGCCTTGAGCAACCTGGTCTGGTGGGAGGTGTCCCTGCCCATGGCAGGGGGGTTGGAACTGGATGATCTTTGAGGTCCCTTCCAACCCAAAGCATTCTATGATTCTATGCACAGTTTTTCTAAGAGCTTTCTGCCGAGTTGCAACCCTGGTTTGATCTCTTCGCCTGCCCGACGCAGCACGCCGGGCCTCTCGGGTCAGGGCCTCCTGCCTGAGCTCCCCTGCCGCGCGTGCCGCACCGCGGAGAGGCCGCCGCCGCCTCGCCGAGCGACCGAGGGCCTGCTCGTGCTGCCTTTCCATCTCCGCGTGGCTCCTGGCCACGCCCCCTCCGCGCCTGATTGGTTGTCGCGGGGTTCCGGGTTCCCGCTGGGGCTGTGGGCTGGGGGTCCCTGAGCTGTGAAACCCCTCAGTGTGCCGCGTGCCGCTGCTGCCGCTGCCTCGCCGAGCCTTTTTATTTTTTTAATTATTATTTTATTCTTGTGATTTCTGGCCTCCGTGAGCCCTTTAAATTTAGGATGTTTGACCCTTGCAGCCTGCTGGGTTCATGTCCGCTCCTGGAGCACTTAGCTCGGAGCAGCTGCCTGGATCCGCACTGCAACCTGGGCAGGACAGGAGACGTGATCAGTGGGGACCTGGTGAATAACAAACACTGGGGGGAAAAGAGAATGAAACAAGCTTATAACAAACAGGAAGGGCCAAGAGCACACCTGTCCTGTTAGCAGTGGCCAAATAACGAGTCTTTGATTAGGCTATGTATCATGGTTTCCTTGAATTCGTAACTATTGAGTGGAATAATGCTGGAGCCAATGGCTCTCCTTTAGAATTAGAGAGATAAATCAGTTTTATTCTAAAATGTATCTACCAAACACCTTTTAAAGCACATACGGTCAATCAGATCTGAAAAGAATCTTTTAAAGGCCTGTTGCTAATTACACGGTGGTCAATATTTTACCATTTATTATTTAAAAAACAACCTTCTCCATTAACGGGACTTTTCAAAGTATTAGTAAATCACTCGTTTGGCCTGTAGCATTATCTTTGCAAAGATAAAACAAAACTATGTTTCATTCTCTCTTGGCTTGAACACTGGTTCATTAGTGCTGCGCTACTTCCAATAAAAAGAACATTGAAAGACATTAGCTCTGAAATTAAAACATATGAAGCTAGCAAAATGCTGCAGAGGAAACAACGTACAGTAGGTCATACTGCTGGTCTGTGAGCAGCCCAGGGAGGAATTGCATTCAGAACAAATCACTCCTCTTGAAGAGATGTGCATTTACCTCCTGCAGCCAGAGCCTTTTCTTATTTGTAAGAAATATGGACACATCAGTCTAGCTGGTGAAAATGAAATAGTCAACTCTTCAAATCATTATTTTGTTAAATGTACATTAAAAAGTGTGCTTTACTAGACAGATATGATGATTGGATGGGCTCTGAAATTTATTGTCCTTGAGTACGCATTCATATAATTCAGTAGGATGTATACCTAATAGGCTTATAAAAAAGCCATATTAAAATAGTATTACTTAGATGACATGATTGCATTTCAACAAGATCCAGCTCATTTGGTGCACAGATAATTTACTTTAAACTCTGGATATACTATATTAACCATTGCCCTGGCAACAATTTTTGCCCCGTTTCATGCTTGTCCTGCCTCATGAGTGAAGCACAGGCCCTGTTGAAACAAGCTGGGCCTACAATAACATTTGATGAAGCATATTTCTTACATCCATAACCATCAAGTGGACTGGCCCTCAGTATAGTCTTTCATACCTAACATCCATAAAAGCTGACAGCAACGACAGTTTCTGCTCACAAAGAGGTCAGAGACCTGTTCTGCAGTGGTCAAAGGGGAGTTAGTTTAATCTTGTCATCCAGGAAGGCCCCAACAGAAAGCACATATTACTTAGAAGGAAAGATTTTCTTAAAAGTAGATTGCTTGAGCTAGTTAAGGATTTTGATTAGTACAACTTGTTAGCTTTTTCTTCATGCAAAACAAGTGTCTTATAAAATAGCCTTTTGTCCACTAGGATGGAGAGTGAATGGGAGAGGGAGAAAACAATAGTGTTTCTAAATTAAACCTGAGATAGATCAATGTCCTGGAAAACTACATGCTCACTGAGAAAATAACATGATTTGGCACAAAAGATTATAGACTGTTGCCATGTGAGAAGTTCAAGGCTGGATTACCTGTCCAACCTTTCATAGGAATGCAGTTTTAATAAGCATCTGGGAGGTCAGAGAGAAGAGGAAGAGGGGCTGTCTGGGTTGCTACATAACATTACACATCTTCTGGTCTGCTTGTGCATTAGCATCAGCTCTCAAAGAAGGTGTTTGTTTGATCTGCCAGCAGGAAATAAGATGCAGTGGTTGCCAGCAAGAGTTCATCAGGAAGTGAAAAACTGGGAGAGGTGAGCAGGGACTTAAACAAAAAAAAAAGCAGAAAAATTTAAATTGAGGGAACTTGATAGCTTTGTATGTGAGCTTCAGTATGTACACATCTGCAGGATCTTCTGTCTGTGATGAGAACTACAGTATTTCAAAGAACAATGCACCAAAGCACAGCTATTGCTGAGGACATTTCTAAGGCAGGACACAAAACACCATTCATGAAATTATAGCAGAATTTCTTATGTGGGTAGAATGAAGCTGTGCATACTGGAATTCAGCCAAAGCAGCTAGAATTATAATCTCTACTCTTCTGTTATAGACACCTGTAGTATCATGCCCAGCCAGAGTTTTAGTATTTATTTTCATGTGAAAAACAGCTCCTACAACAAAGTGTACCCAAAGGTACACTGAGAAAGGAGGCACTGTTCAATTCCGGCTACAGGGACAAGGGCCACTAGCCTGGTGCAAACACTATTTTTTGTATCCCCCGTGTTTTCCCATGTGGACTTCCAAGAAATGGTCAAGTCCAACCTTTCTAGTAGAGTTAGAACTGGTGAAATACAGCATAAGGTAGTTAATTTACCAAGGACTAATTAAGGACATCTTTTTTGTGCATCTGTGTGGATGATACATGCCTTAGAAAGTCATGTCATATTCCTGTGAAAAATACAAGGAATTTAACCTTCTATGTGATATTTGGAAGGTATTATCTCTTGCATTTGGAAGATATTTCAAAAATAGTGCCTGGGAACTTTAGCATGTGTGATTTGGCTTGGAATCAATGAACTCAGTGGAGACATACTGAGTTATGAGCTGAGGATGTGGGCTGAAACTTTGGCCCTATTGCAGTCACTAGCAAATAGTCTACTTATTTTAATGAGGCAAGAATTTCATCACTGGATCTCACAATAAATCTAATACTAGGTACTACAATTTTCCCATGTGAAAATACAAATTACTACATTGGTTATCATCCCATGCTTATATTTAAATTCTTACAATATCACCCAAAGAATATATGACTAATCATACTATTATATTGCTTAAATGGAATATTTGAGGTATGAAAATAGAGGAAGAGAGAGAATAATTTCTTCATTTTAAGGACTATACCTTCCTTTTGACATACATTCTATTGGTAGATATTCTGTTACTGGATCATATTTCATTATTACTCCTATTGCTATTATTATAGCTAGTTATATGATTATTATTTTATTGAATGCTCTTATTAGAATTTCTTAATTTCAATTATATTTTGACTGCCCCAAATAACTTTATTCATTTAATCATATTCTTAAAATAACTAAATAGTAGAAGGAATCATAAAAGTTCTTTTAGAGAAAAAAAAAAGGCACCCTGTTTTTCGGCAAATAATACTGGCTTTAACACAAGATAGAAGTTAAATTAGCACATGCAACCTGAATTCTATTGTTAAGCAATGGCTGGAATATATCTAATGTCATAACATAAACATACAGGTTTATGGGATTGTCTGATGGAAATATTAAAGACACCTCCTGGCCTAAATTCAAAATGGAATGAGTAGGAAACGTATTTCACTATGATCTTTTCCCACAGAGCTCTTTCATACTCCACTGAAATCCAGGACAAAATTTCTGTTGATTTTGGCAGTGGATAAGAATGATCCTGTGGACTTCAGACGAGGCTTTGCAGTTGCAAAGCATGCAGGGCAGTTCTTGGGATCTGAATGCACGTTTCTGCAGGTTGCTTTGGCTTTTGAAATTAGGATGTATGAATTTGCGTTAGTGTAGCAGCTCATGAAAAAGTTCTTTCATCAAAAAATGAGAAACATTATGCTTTATTCAAAGATTTAATCTATGTGAAGACTATGTATTTATTAAATGAAACTGATAATGAAAACAGACCTCAGTGTTGTCAAAATACACTCTAGTTTATTTTAGATTTTTTTTTGTATCAGAGAAGTTATACATCCTTTTGAACACACAGTAAGCTAAAGTTTTAATTAAGACAACTGTTTTTTACATTTTGGTCTTGTATCTCAGAACATTAGATTATTTTATAAAATAATCTTATTAGAACTTAGCAATTCTCAGAAACATTTCGCTGACATCCATCTTTATGAGAAAAAAAAAGTCATAAAGTATTAAAAATTAATGACAATTGTGAAGAACAAAAAATACCACCCTTATCACCTAATAAAAAATATTTCATTGAGGTAGAGAAATAAAAAAAAACCACCAGAGAAAATTAAAGATAAAATGGACATCTGTACTGATGATTGCTCACATTTGCAATATAGAATTTTTGGAGTTTTTGCCATTAATACAGAAAGCGTGACAGGCGAAAACATGTGCTAATGAATGGGTCTTACATACTTGGCATACTAAGAGTAATTTAAAAAGTACTACCAGAAGAAAAGCAGAAAAGACAGTAATTGCAACTGCTGCATTCAAAACCCAATGAAAGTCCACACCTAGAATTATCAGAATAAGAGTATGATAACAACAGTTAAATATTTTTCAAGGTAAGATTAAGTAAAAACAATTATGGAGAAAATTATGGAGAATATAAAAGAAATATGCAGGAAAAAATAGTATTTCAGATAACTTCTGATGATTTGCATGATGAAGGCTGCTCTTAACATGCTGTTACATTTCTCTTTCCTGTTTTTTTCTGACTCTTAAAAAGATCACATTTCAAACCCATAGTCCCTGAGAGCCATGAGATGCTAATATAACTAAAAAAATATTGTTTCTCAGGTCTCTTTAAGTGAGAAAATGATTGTGATGAATGCACATAAACATTCTTACCAAGAGGTATGACAACAGATTGTAAGTGATCAGCTGCATGAACCAAAGGACTATACAAACACGGGTTATCTTAGGATAGAAAAAAATATATTATCTGTTGATCTACAGATAATGTGTTTCACTGAGTTTGTTAAGCTCACGAGACTTCTTTCAGCTAAGTAAGTTTCAATTAGAAAAGGTTTGAGATAAATCGGAGAACAGCTGAGGTCTCTAGGAAAAAAACCCACACTTTAGTGGTGCTGTCAAAAGCAAAAAAAAATTCTAAACCATTGTGGAAAAAAATAGTGAGGGTTTCAAGATCACTTTTAGTGTAAATAACATGCCACAGGCCTCAATTCAGTAGTTCACAGTCATAATATTAGTAGGTATGGCTGCATTTCTCCTGAAAGAATCGACTGAAGTCACAGAGAATCTATTGTGCTGATGATGAGCACTCCCAATAATAGTTTTCCATGACATAGTCAATTCACTTATTGGTAAATTATTTAAATGTTTCAATAAAATTATTTTTAATGAGAATTATTATTTTGTTTTTTCGCAAAGTGTTTTTAAATTCTGGTTGAATTCAGTGTTAAAACAATTAGAGTCAGCATCACTCAGAGAAAGTATCCAGACAGGTGGTCATCGTCCTGTTTATTTCAAGCAGGCAAACATTCTGGCACTTGAAGACTCAGTTTCACCTATATCTCTGGCTAAAATAACACAGACTCATCTCATTCACTGCAACAGGAAAACTGTTCCTTGTCCTTCCTGTGGGAGCCCTTCTACTCTGTATAAAATATTTAAATTTTAAGTAAGCCAGAGAGTGAACAACTCACTAGAACGCTTAGGACACAGTGGAGAAAGGGAACATGGCTGTAAATGTTCTCTTACTGTTGTAATCAGGAGATTTGAGCTTTGTGATCTTTCTTCTCAAGTGAATTATCAGATCACTGATCACTTTTTGATGGGGATCCTTCTCTTCTTTCTGTTGGAGCTTTCAAACTTGAAATATTCTTCCCAGTGGAGAAAATAAGGTATTAACTGAATCGTTGATTTATGCATGGGCTTTTGCATTAGAAACAGAAAGCTGGGGGTTGTCAACTCAATATTTAATTACTCACACAAAACGAATAGCATCAAATAGAAGCATTTAGCCTAAGACTTTATGTTATTCTTGATTATCCTCTCTCTTAACAATTCAGACGTTTTTTCTAAGAGTTGAAGATTGAGTATGCATGTGCCTCTGTTAGGAGGGAGAACTGAACCTCCCCTAAACAAGCTCCTTACCTAGAAAGCTTTTTCTCAGAAGAATTGCTATGTCCCTTTGTCGGTATTTCTCTGAATCAATCCTTTTGTTTTCTTTGTGCCTTTCTTCTTGTCTTCTAAAATTAAATGTTTCAACTGGTGTTTAAAGACTTTTTTTTTTCTAATTCTTACAGCATTGGTCTTTTAATAAAACCTTAACAAAGGCTTTGACCCTCAAATCATTACATACAGAAAGAAATATAAGAAACCATGAAAAAATAAGATCATTTATATGTATAGTTACAGATTTATGAGTATGATATAGGCAAGCATGCGTACAGGCAAATGCATTCACTTATGTATCCACTACAATCGATTTGTACCACAGAAATAACAGGGTTATTACCATCAATTATAATAAACATGCTACAATGATGAAAGATAGATACGTTTCAGAAAGACTAATGTGCGCAATAGAGAAAGCAAAAAGAAAATATTGCAGTCCTTTCTTCTAAGTGGCAATTGTTCAGCCATTTCCATTAAAATTCAATTTTGCATTTTGATAATAATTTCTACTATCTTAACTAGTGCAGAAATAGGTCTTCTCCTGCTTTTTAGTGTAAGAAAAGAAATCCTTGTGGTCTCTCACAGAGGTTTCCTCTGCCTCCTTTTTGTCTCCTGTTGGTTACAGCCTAAAGCTCTGGAACGGAAAACAGATAGCATCTGCTCACGGGTGTGAGATTATATGAAATCATAATCTTTTAAGAGAGAAAATTCAGAAAATGTACTTCACTTGCCAAACTTTCACAGTTTCCATCCAACTATTTTTTTGTGGTTTCTTTTTTGAAGTCACATGCTGTGGCACAATACAAAAAAATACATTCAGTGCATGAGTAAGCCTACATTCAAGTGTTGCAATAATAATAAAATAAAAAATTGTAAGGGGTTATGTTGCAAACAGATGTCCTTTTTATTTTGGGAAGCATCTAAACGCTGAGAGTTGAAGCAATTCCAGATTTCATTTCTGCTGGAAGTCCCTTCTGAAAACCAGAAAGAAAACCTACCAAGAAATCCAATCCAGTTTTCAACAAGAACCAGAGATTCCAACTGTTCTGGCTTTACGCCACATTCATATGTGAATGGCTTCCCATGAAATTTCATTATGTGGTGGGTGCTCCAAGAGGAATTTGTCAGCTGTAAATCACCTCCATTCCACAGAAGCAACTATTTTGACACTAAATGATGAGGCATCACTCAGTAGGCAAAAAGAAATGAATTATTGATTTAATGTAAATGATTTTACTTGCCCGCAAACTAAAATGTCACTTGTTTCTTGGTCCTTCAAACTATTATTATATAGACATACAACTAATGCATAACATTATTTCTTAACCGTGAGGAGCTCAGTGTTGGGTTTTCTCCCATGGAATAAGCTAGTAAGCTCTGTAGAAGAACCTAAACAGAATAGCTTTTATACGTAAGACTGGTAATGTTGATCACCTAACCATTGCTATCTTGATAATTACTTGGAGGAAATATACTGGCTTGTGGTCAGGTTTATGTATATAAAAAAATAAACCACCTCCTCTTGACACTAGTCTTCATGCTTCAGGTGCATATAATCAAGGATGTGCGGCAGGATTCTTCAGAGATAACCATCCCATCCAGAAAAAACATGGAAAGAAAGTGGGATCACATTCTAGAAATACTGAATTTTGCTTTTGGTTAAGAAAGAGTTCTCTCCAGTCCAAAAAGAGTCTTAACCTAAATATCTAATTTTATAGATAGATGTAATTGAATGAGATGATTTCTGTTAAAATTACTAATTAACAGATTCTAGATACAAGAATCAAAAGCAGAATACCCCTTTAGTTTCAATCTTTATAGATTTGGGAAGAGGCTATGCACAAAATCTTCAAAGAATATACCTTACATGTAGACACCTCTATCTGGCCATTTTATTCTGTGAACTAAATCCTACTGAGGGTGTTAATAAAATAAGTTCTGCTTTTTATATGTGGAGAGTTTTATGGAATACTCTTTAACAGGCTTAAGCCGTCTCCGGTCTTCATTTGGAGAACCGAGTTTAGGATGCTTGGTAGATGACTAGGACACAGCAAATTTGGTCCCCTTCAAGATATGATTTCTGCAATGGACTGGAAAGTGCCTTGTCACTGTGATGATGCATCAGCGTGTGCTTGGTCCCTCCTGCTGTGAAAGACTGCTGCATCTGAGCTGAGGCAGCTTCCCAGGGCTGGCCGTGGGCAGATCTCACTCTTGGGTTGCCAGTCTGCTGAGCAGGGGATGATTTTGACAACTGCTGGGAAGGTTCAGTAGGGGGGCATCCATCTCACCCACCTTTTCATTCTCTGGCCTTCCGCTGGAAAACATGGGAAAACACGTAGAGAAATTTTGTCCTACTACATACAAAAAAGCCAAAGGTATGGAACAGTGAAGCTCAGAGGGAAACAGATCCAGATGTATAAAATCTCTTCTTCCTGCACACCCTCATAGGAAGCAAAAGTTGTAATCCTTGTGGTTTCCAGAGAGCAAAGGATATATGACCACTCAGTCCCAATGAAATTGTATGTGGTATAAGTTTACATGAATGCACCGGTATGTCTCTATCAAATTATGAATAGTTCCCCCAGCATCTCCCAGTCCTTCAAAGCACTGTGCTGTGCTGCTTCCATAGCAACCAGCAGTGCTCAGGATGGGGCCAGGGCACTGCAGAGGCTCTGGATGCTCAGCAAGCTGGAGATGCAGTGCTACAAGCTGTCTTTCTCATTTCCAGCCATATAACTGAACTGGGGCAAACTGTAAGAACATAAATCGTGCCATAACAACCATGGGGCTGTTTAGTTTCTTGTAAATCGCTGAAGGGATGGGAAGGAGGAAGAGACACCAAAACATCTATTGAGGAGTATTCACTGTTGCTGTGAGCACGAGAGACAGTTCTGGGTTTGTATTTTGGAAAACTATAACCTTTCCCAGAGGGTTACTTAAATATTTGAAGCTACAGTGATCTCAAATATGCACTGATGTATATTGTTATCAGAAATTACTGTAGAAATTATGCTTATGCTGCACTCAGTAAAGCACATGTTTACAGTTCATTTCATTTTCCTATTGAAAATGTATAAGCATATCAGTTTCACCTTGAAAAACACTCACAATAGGACAAAAATAGCATAGTTTATTTAGAAAATATTTTTCCTGAGAATATTTGTGTATATCTTCCAACTGTATGGGAGGATATGACCTTAAAAAAGACAAGCTGTCAGAAAAAGAATACAGATAGAGATTTCACAAATCTTTTCTTCTCTTTAATTTTTGGAGATTCTTTCTCTTCCCCCATTTCCCACATTTTACACAGAATTTGGTATTCAAAAAATCTGGCTACTTTTGTGCTCTAAATTTACTTAAAAGTGCTAGATATCCTTAATAAGACTTAATCATCTGTGTGATATGTTCTTAAATTCTTGTTTATTTGAGTAAAAATGTAGTTTCAAGAGACAGAAGCTTTTGTGCAAAGCGAAATTATAACTTTCCTTATCTATTCCTCTTATCAGTCCTGGAATTTTAACTCAGAGGTTTTAGTGATCCCATCTACAGCATCCTCCTTCCCAAACCTTTTGTCACGTCACAGCTGAAGGGGCACCAAACTGTTAGCTGGAAGCAGAAAAATACTGGCCAGAGCTGGGTTGGAGCAAGAACATCTTAATTTTTCATATCATGTTAATACAATCACAGAAAGCAGCAAACACAGAATGTACTTGAAAAACGTAAAGTTAGATATTTAGGCATTAATTCCAGAAGGTATGTTAAGGTTCAAAGAAGTAATAGTCTATCCTTATTTCTCAGCTAAGCACAGCACACTGTTAAATGTGCCTGTAAATACTGAATGAATTAAATACATTTTTTTAAAAATCTTCGTAAAATAGATGTGCTGTTGACTGACCTGACATAACAGGCTTATTCAGCAGAATGATCCAGATCTCATTTTAGCTAAGCATTTCAGCCTTAACTGAACTTTGAGGGTGTGCATTAGTCACGCGTAAGACAGGTGTATGCATTCAGTGGCTCTGATGAACTGAGTCAGTTGGCAGACACTGGGTTTTACCAAAACAGATTCTTGCTTTACTGCTTCTGGATCAAAATGTGAATTTCTGTTAAATAACACATGGAAATTAAAATTTATTTAAAACAATGCCAACATGCACTCTTCACTTTGGTATTGTCACTAAGGTAACACTCCCTTGCACCCCCTGAGACCCACCTTTGCCGTCCTTCCTAAGTCAAATTCTCAAAAAACAGTTTTGAGTTGCAAAAAAATTGTATGGGTAGCTGCACATACATGTGCACGGGACATTCTTCCCACATGCTGTCAGTGGGAAGAAAAAGCTGAAAGGTGAGAAACTACAGAAGTGAGAAAGAACCAAATTCAATAGACATTTTTATCTGGCAGAAACTGTACAAGAATAAAGAAGGCAAGGAATAAATAGTTCTAAAGAGCAATACAGTAACAAGAATGGATATATTTGGAAGCACTTGGGGATATGCACATGTGTCTCTGCATCTTTGCTCTCTTGAGGTGTTTGTGAAAAAGCCACATACTGGTATAGCAGTACTGGCTCTGAAATAGGAAAAGCTACTAAATCAGATCCAACAAAACCCGTATAGTTCTGGCTTTAAGGTAATTGTCTAGCTCTTTCATATCAAAAAGTCAGGAAAGCTGTAAACCAGTGTAGTGCTTAGGAAATCAGAGAATCATTAAATTGTGATTCTCTGATTCTGTGAAACAGGGAAAAATGGGAAAAGAAAGGGAAAGAAAGACTTAGAGATTCATAGTTTTGCATCTTATTTTTATCTCACATAAGAGCTTGATAAGATCTCACTCAATAAGAGCTAAGAAACACATTTCTACAGCCAGGCACATAGGAACCAAAATGTACATTGTGTTTGTAAATAAAATATAGAAAATATTCTGAATATAGGCAATCCTTTTTAATCCAATAACACCAAGAGACCCACGATCATCTTTACTGTTCAATTAATAGCACATTCACCGCATAGTTTTTGTTTGTGATAATTGTTACTCTCTCAAATAGTGCCGAGGCACAGTTTGGTATCCAACGGATAGTTTGGAGGCTATTTTCAGGGAAAAGCATTTGACTTGATGGTAATAAGCCATGCACTTGTTCTTCAGGGGTAGGGAATGGTCTTGATTTTACCAGTTCATGGCACGTCGCTCTGTCTCCGGCTTTTACCAGAAGTAGTACTACCCTGAACCTAAGAAACATTTCCATGTAATATTTTTTTGCAAATTTGATATGTTCCTTTGGAAAGCTTCAGTTCTGATAAATTTCCCTTTGCATCTGGAAGCTTTTTACTGCAGAAAATTCCTGACTTTTATGCTGAAGTCATTCAAGGACAGTATTCTGTTTTGATTTACTCTCTGACATAAATACATATTGACCACTCCATCCTGCAGTGATGTTTTGCATGGTATTTTTCTGTTAAAATTGTCTAGAAACCCATGCAGAAATAAAACTACAGGTAAATCAAAGTTTTTATTTAGATTTTCTAAAATATTTATTTGCCTAACACAATTTCAAAATAAATTAAAGAGACACTGAACACACTCTAGAGTCAGTATTCTCATCATTCTAGGTTTATCCCAGCAACTGCTCTAGAATGACCTCAGTTCTATGGGCTACTAAGCAACCCTGAGAAAATTAAGATTCTCGGTTTCCCTTTGAGTCAGAGAAAATTTGTCAAAATAGTTCAGAGCACTGCAGAATTAAATACTACCATGAATATGGTAATTATATATAGTAGTCTGACAAGTTTTCCCTGCACTTCAACTGCTGGCTGCATTAGTGATCCACAGAATATTTGCTCTTCTTACGAAAGGAATTTGGAAACCTTGCTGAGTTTCAAAGGGTTTCCCCCTTCTGAGCTGAGTTGTTATGCAGGAGACATAAGTATGTACTGACCTAACTGCTAACTGTAATAATAGCACCAGTGAAACGTCACTGAGCATGTAGCACATTATGGGCAAATCAAAATTGCCATGTAAGGCAATTTAAATGTACAGAAAGTTACTTCCAAAAACAGAGAGGAACATAAGCCCCGCGAGGTATTGAAAATTCAACTTTATCAGCTGCAAATTTGCAAGCAATTCATAAACTTCAGTGGTTTTTGGAAATCTCTTTCACAAGCGTGTAAAAAATGTTCTCAATGTCAGTAATAAATGACAGGTGAGGAATTCTGGCAGCAAATGTTTCAGCCGTCCTCATGAAATGGATGAATATTTCCCTCCTTACATTAATTCATGTTACAACACATACACAAGAGAATGATAATAGGGTTCTTCCCTCATGCTTGTCATGTATAAAATATTGTACCACTTCATAACATTAAAAAGGTGAGTAAGGCCAGACATTGTTTAAAAAGAAAAGGGAAACCTAAAGTTTGAAAGGTAACATCTTTAGTGTGAAATGTAGTATTCATGAACACTGTCAAATACCAACCCTGTCTCAAGCGCTGGCTCCTGCTAATTCTTACTGACAGCTGTTCTTATGCTTACCTTGAGACATTTGGTTTTAAATGTCAAACTGGTTGGATCTTACTTCTTCCCTAAACATTCACACACAAGATGAGGAACATGTTCTCTAAAAAAAAAAAAAAATAGAAAAGAAAAAAGATATCGTGCAAATGTGAAATGTGTTAAATGTTCTGTAAGAAGATTTCCTTTCAGAGAAAAATTATCCAAAGTAAATGATTTTTTTTTGGTATCTCCTGTGATTGCAAAATAAAGACGGTTTCATGTATACAGTGTCTACCACGTGGAAGGATAGTAGTATGCTAATGAACCTGTTTTTACAGTGCTTGCACTGGTGTACTTAAGTATAAGGGTGCTTAAGAGGAGAAGATGTGGGCAAGAAAAGACTGATCTCAACCCTTCCATTTTCTGTGGGTCTCTGAAAAATCTACTTCTCTCATTCCTTCATTTTCAGTGGGTACTTCAAAGATTAGCACTTTATCCAAAGCCTGTGAAAACAGGCAAACATCATCCTATTAAATTGGATGATCTTTGGCTTTTGCACATCTGTGATGGGTTGTTGTGTCTTGTTTTGTGCAATGGTCAAATTTCTTGTGCTCAGAAAATTTATTCATAAAGGGATTTGCAAATTTTTTCTTGGACTCAATATTGCCCCTTGTAGTGAGAGAAATGAATGCCCCTGCACATTAGGAAATTAATTATCAGTTTGAACTACTTTTTAACTCTTGACAGATCTGGTCCCTCCTCCCCCTTCACCCCACTTTCTTTGAAGTCCCATAAATAGGGTTGTAAGAGAGCAGCAGTAGTGGAACTCAATTGCTTCATATCAAGACTAGTTGCCTTCACATGCAGTGTCACAAGGCTCTCAAGGCTTACGGCCCTTTATGGGACAGAGGACGGGGGGTATTCATCAGCCAGTGTTACAGAGGAGTTCAAACCAGATGATCTGAAATATCTGAATGTATTAGAAGAGTATTTCTGTCTTTGCTTGTCTTATCTATTTAAACTCATGTTTTTGACAGAGATTAATCTTTTTATACGCATCTTCACAGCACTTGATGGAATGAAATATTGTATTAGGGACAACAGGGTTGTAATGGAGCACCATTGTAATATTCTTTGACTTTCCAAACTGACGGATCTTGGGACTAATGCTACTTTGTGTCAGGCCTGTGAGGAAACTATACTTCAGTAGGGACTAGGCTTAATGCAGTTTTTGTAAAATAATCAGCATATGCAACCAAGCACTGTTTGAAAGCATAGCACTAGATGATGGTTGACTTGAGTAGACCCAGAAAACAGTGCTTCCTCCCATTGAACTTGAGAGCTGGTAGCTGGCACTTACTTATTTTTCCCTTTCTCTTCCCCCGTGTCTGTGACTGTCTCTGATCATCTTCTTACTACCTAGCATGAAGTATGGAAGTCTGAATTTCTGGCGGGAATTATATTGGCCATTGGCTTCAGAAAATGCTAATGCTAGGCATCTGAGGGTGTTACCTGGGCTGTTCACCTCTGCTTTCCCCTGAATGGTGATCAAAGCCCTGAAGTTGAGTTTGTGATTGTGCCTCTGGTATCTGTGTTTTGTCTGAGCCACTTCTTGGTTTGTCAACACATTTCTGTCCCTTTCAATATGAAAGAAATAAAAACTCAGTCATCTGTTTGCTTAGTATGTATGGCAAGACACAATGGAATTCTCAGCTATCATTGGTGGTGTCCATTGGTGTTCTCAGCTTTCATTGCTGTTGGTGTAATCCAAGCCAGAAACATGTTGCCATGACCAGTAGACCTTTTGCCACCACTCTTAGGCAATAAGAGACCAGTGTCAGTGGACACTTCAAAGTTAGGTGAACAAGTCCAGAACATTCTTCTGGGCAAGAATCATCCAAATAAAAGAATGATACGTAAGAACTAACATACAATAGTAAGCAATCAAAGCATTGTAAGTACTTACAAAAAAGCAGTCCTCAAATTCTGTGTGAAACATCTGGCTGTTTTGCTGTACAGTATGACCCCTGTGGGATGCTTCTTGGAGCTCAATATTTTCCTTGGCAGATGCCAGTCTGGTCTGGAGATGTGTGCAGAAACCCATCCTGTAGGTTTCTCAAGAGATTTTGTAACCATCCTCTGCTCAATGTGTAGGCATAGACATTTTATGCATTTTATGCTGCTACATTTTATACAGACATGAAGGACCTACAGCTGTTGTTGGCTGACATACAGATTTGACTATGTTCAATTTCTTAGACACATGAAGAGCTGCATTTTCTCATTTCACTGCCACTGATCAAAATGCAAAGTTTTGTTCCATAGGAGTATGCACAACTGAATTTATCCTTAATTTGAGATAAAACCAGGGTTCACTAACGCAGCTGGTGTAAGCAGACTTAGGTTCACAACCTGTGCAGTTTACTGAGCTCATAAGTAGACTCCCCAGTCTTTTAGGAACGTGATACTGGTGGATCACTGTGACACTGCCTTCTGCAGATACTATTACCTGAAACAAAAGCTCTCAAAAACCAAAAGTAGTTTAGAGAGGAGATACTGCTTTATTTTACATCGGGTGCCAGGTGGAAATCCACAAATCTAGCAAACATTACCGGGGACATTCACCCATTATTTATACACAAAAGATTCTCATTATTCCTCCTACCTAATACATAACTGCACCTAGACTTACATGCTCATTAGGATGACCAAATAGCCCTTTTTCACACATGTATTAAATTTTGCAACATCAGCAAAACACTTCTGCTCAGGCGTGAGTTCCTCAGTGGTCACTGGGGTAGGGATACCCTTCCTCACATTATCCTTTTAAGGTATTGAGTCATCTCAGGACAGTAAAAGTTTACTGTGAGTTCGTCAGCTTCTTGAGGATGATAAGGTTGCCCTTTGAAGTAGCCACAGCTTTGTCCTAATTGGTATAGGAGTACGTACTTTGACATATGAGAGAACCTTGAAATGATTAACTACCTCTTGTTATCCCATACTTATCACTATCAGCTTGGTGACTATTTTCTCACACAGTAAGAAGCTCAGTAATTAACTCATTTTAGTCAGCATGTGGTTATAAACAAAGCAGAGGCCTGTCTTTGGTAACAATACCCTGCATGCGATTTAGATTTAAAGACTTACTTTCCCTTCCATCAACACTGAATATCAGTTTCAGAGAGCAAACATTTATATAAACCCTTTTCCCATAAAGATCTAGCTTTTATTTTATGTGTTTTTCTCAACGACTTAATTTTGTAGTAGTTAACAGTAGAAATGTTGCTTAAGTTAATAAGGTCAATAACTCATCTATTTTAAAAGGCTGAGTTATATCAAAACAGGTGCAGTGCCCTTACTAATACATACTGAGGGAGTTTACAGCTTATTAGTTTATCCTATGTCCTGTCTAATTGCAGCACAACCAGCGAGGCAATAAATCAAAGCTACAAGATGAAGTGTTAGATGTGAGCTTTACAGCTGGAAACTAGGTAAGAGGACAATTGCAGGTAGGCAACCACCTATACATTCAGACAGGAGAGAACAACAGAAGAAATGAAGATTAAAGAAGGCTAATTTAGTTGGGAAAGGGGCTGTAATTAATGTTGTAATCGAATTTGTTTGCTTTGTTAATGCATATAGAACTAAATATGCCCATTAGCATATGTTCTGTCTACACAGAACCCGTGCTATGTGTCATTAAGCATTTTAAATGATATTGTAACATACCAGGACTAGATTAAATCCTGTTTCAGCTGTGTGCCTAGACCTGATCCCCATTTCACTGGGACTGTTTGCTCCTAAGTCTTCTAGAAGCCCAAACTTCCTAAACCCCTACCTGCTGTTTCTGCTACTCACTGCAGAGCTATCAGCTGTAATCTGCAGACCTGCAAACTTCAGAAATCCCAGTTTGGCTAGATGATAGGCCCTAATAAATTACACTTGAAACCAACACTTCAGCCCTAGTAGATCTATAGCTTAATGCAGATATTGATGGTAGTGGATTGCTTCATATCTAGGAAAGATTTTAGCTATTGTTGTCTGATCTGCAGTCTCTCCAAAAACTGTAGGAGTAGAAAGGTGCCATCATCAAGAGTGAAAAGGTTGTAATAATTTCTTTTTATATACACATCTGGACACGGGAACACTTGAACAGTGGAGGCTAGGTACAGAATCCTTATGTGGGTAAAATATAAGATCTTTAGTCATATTCATAATGTTAATAGCTATCATTCATTATCCCTTTTGTGAAATTCTTAATTTTTTATGTAAACACAGGATATTTAAGAAGAAAAATGAAGCTAGACTACTTTCTAAGCTAGTGCAGAAGGTTGGGAGTTCAGGAGTTAAATCTCTGCTACTTTGCATCATGGAAGAGATTTGAATATATGCCTTATAGATCTTAAATGGCTGTACTAATTGCTAGATTATTGAGGCCAGATGAGCAAGATGAAGGCAAAGTGGGACCAAAACCCAGTAATTTCAAGCTCTCTCCTAGAAGACCATACACCCACTTCATAGTTCAGTTCTAGGAATGAAATTAGCCCAATATATAGTGATTGTGGTTAACTGGCTAATTGTTTATATTATGCTGAACTATTCTTTCTGATCCAGTCAGGTTTTTCTTTTTTTACTGTGTTAAATTATCGGTGGCATCTTCTTTAAAGTATTTGTTCTTTTTATATATTTAGTCTGAACTTTTGCGAAGTGTCACTTTCTTTTTAATTTTCTCAAGAATTTGCTATAAAATGCTGTAGGACCTTCTTATAACACCTTATTTAAATTCCGGAAAGTTCAAGTGTCTCACAGTATATGAGTATATGTGTTTCACAACTTCAAGATCTCGTTTCCCACAATCCTCCCATTTCAGAGCAACTTTCATTAATAGGATGACTCAAGTTTCTTCAACAAGCCTCAACATTTCTGTTCCCATAAATTAACAAATCACGTGGAGAAGAAAACTACTAAATAAGATGTTTCTCAAGAGGCTGGGTGAGGCTTAGCCTTGGAAAGCAACACTGCAAGCCAAGGACAGTATGTATAAATGCACTTCATTGAGTACATTTTTCACTCCATGGAGACCCATCAGCCCTCCAGGCAAATTCCTCCCATATTTTCTCAGCACACCCATAAATCTTGAAATCCCTCCCACTGAAAAAAAAAACAACAAACCAACAACCAACATTAAATGATACTCCACGGCAAGGACAACAAATCAGCTGATACTGCCAGGCAGATCTGCTTTTATTAAAGACAGATGAATGTGTGGGTTGATCTTTGAGAAAACATCCCAAGCTTCTTGCTGACAGTGATGAAGTCCTTTGACACTTGGCTTTTATTATTTGCCATGTCCAGCCTTTTCATGTTCAAAAAGAAAACACAAGCCTTCTGAAATCAGTGGAGTGGGGGAAAAAATGGTCCTTAAAAGGACAGATCCTCAGTACCTACCACATGCTGAGCAAACAAACCTTCCAGAGGAAGTCTTCATTTCCATAGCTTAAGGATATCCCTGTAGCAAACAGCTCTGACAAAGTGTATCTACATCATCCATTCATTAATCTGTATTACTTCTTTTAGTGCTTCTGCTGTTGAAGCCAACTCTGTGATTGCAGTGCATTTGCTCTGGAAGAATTTCTGCTGTATCATGCACTAGGGAGAAATAACTGCTGAATACAATTTAACTCTCTAAGCTGAGGGGAAAAAAATGAATAGTAATTATTCCCGCTTGCTTGCCTTTCAGGAAAT
This sequence comes from Calidris pugnax, assembly GCF_001431845.1. Taxonomy (NCBI): domain Eukaryota; kingdom Metazoa; phylum Chordata; class Aves; order Charadriiformes; family Scolopacidae; genus Calidris; species Calidris pugnax. Next base: position 12,213,169 of record NW_015090864.1, on the reverse strand, counting down.
GTGCATTTTAAAGGCTCACGTAACTATAAAAGCAGTTGCATACTGAGCAGTTTTGAAAGATTTTTAAACAGTTTGAAATTCATGATATTTACTGCCTCACAAGGACCACTGACAACTAGGATGGTTTTGGATCCACTGTTTACTTTTCATAAATCAGACGTGATTGAAACTGGGAACAGAAGCCTGAATCTCATGAATCATCTGCTTACATACGGTTTCTATGTATCAGGATCATAAACATTTGCATTATTGGAAGCTTTCATGCATAAGAGGGTTCTTTCATATACATGGCACTAACTGCTAGTCAACAAGTCTAGGAGAGACTCAGATGTAGAAGGCTCTTTTATCCTAATTGGAGTACTAATAATTTGTGGCCGTGTGTTTCAGTCCTAGACTGGAGAAGCATATAAAATATTCTCCACTTCTAGGAGTGTGTTAACATCAATCAGACATGGAATAGTAAATTAATTTTTGCTGGAAGGGGCCTTTGGAGTTCACTTAGTCCAGTCTTCTGCTAAAAGCAGGTGTAGCCTCAAAGTCAAATCAAGTTGCTTGGTGCTTCTTCCAGTCAACTTCTGAATATTTCCAATACTGCAGATCCCACAGTGTCTCTGGGCAACCTGTTCTGCTTAACTACTTTCCTTATCTAGTCAGAATTTCCATTGCTACAAATTATGAATGTTGCCTCTCTTTCTTTCACTGTGCATCTCAGAGTCTGACAGCTTTCTCTATAACCATAATGAAGTTATTGAAGTTATTAAAGAAGGAAGTTAGTTTTTCTTTAGATTTTTCTCCTCCAGGCTACTCAAAACCTGGGTCCTTCAGCCTTTCCTCGTATGCCCTGTGCTTCAGGTATCTTCCCACTTCATTGGACTTCTGCTGAACTTTCTCCACATATTGTAGCACTAACAGTAGAGGAAAGTGCCCAAACTGGGAACTATGCTCCAGATGAAGCCTCATGAATACTGAGTAGAGGGTGATAATCTTTTCACAGACTGATGGCTATTCTGTTGCTTACAAGTATGCTCCAGTATATCATCTTGTTCTAAAAATTTTATTTCAAAAATTTCCAATTTTTGTATTAAAAAGAATATGTGTATATACGTATGTGTGTGTATATGTATATGTGTGTATATATGTGTGTATACATACACACACACATGCACACACACAAACTGAGGTTTTCTTGCTAAAGACAAAAATGAAGTCAGTTGTGAAATTACTACTTCTACAGGACTGAAGTAAATTGTCTTCTTCCTCTTTCAATCTTTGAACCTTGGTTACAAAGACTAAAAATACACACAATGTAATAATCACCGATTGAGGTTACAAATTTCTATGTGCGAAATAACTTCAGGTTCTTTCATGAGGTTTCTCATGAATTGTTACCCTGAAGCAATTTCCACATAAGTTTTGAATTTCCCACCTCACTGTTCTGACAGTTTTCGAAGCACTCTTCTTTATAACATGCAAAGAATATGTTGAATAAAAACTCTGTACTCTACTGAATGATTAGTGTCTTTTTAAACACCCTGACCACTTTCAGCTTTTCAGTTTCCTATGTTGGAATTAACATTAAAAATGCTTTTGCTTAAGTTTCCTCCCTTACCACAATTCACATTCTTCACCAACGCGCAGGAAAGAGTTCATAAAAATGCATCATGGACCCATTTAAAGTATGTGATTAACTGCTAATATGAGACATTAACTAGTAGTGCTTTGATAGAGATGATCATGTACAATTATATTTAATGATGGTAATTCGTAATTATCATTTTTGTTATGTTTTAAAAATACAGTATGGCAACTGCTAAGTATTCAAGACTTCTGTATAAGTTTAAGAAATAAATGCTGATGTAAGGCTAGATGTTCTATCACAACCACCATGACTGGTTGGTCACGTAAGCCTTCCAGTTCTGCCCATCACAACAGCACCTCTTGGACTACTGAGGATCTTGTAGCAAAGCCATATTTATGACATGTAACAGACTCTTTGCTCCTATCCTTTTATGTTGAAGTTAAAAAAATAATGAACACCATTGATTCAGTCATTGTGCTGGTTTTACTCAAAACCCAACTTTGCCTAACGAATCCTTGAAAGTAGGAAAAATCTAAGGCTGAGCTCATGTTCAGGTGTGGCTATAGAAACCACATCTGATCTATGGGGAAAGCTGGGAAAAATAGGAAACTTCTGGACCACATCATGCAAGTTTATCTGAAACTTAATGTATGACTCATTATCTCTCTCCACTCCGGAAGACACACATAGACCAGAAAAAAGATATATAGGTAAGCAGGGCTTTAATAACATTTAAACTTCCTCTTTTGGATTTGTCAGTAAATTTTATCTGTATATTATCTTAGACAGAAATTTCCTTCAAAAATATTCGTGTCATTAGGTGCAAGAAAGATCAAGGCCTCAAGACAGAAAAGCAATACCTCAGGTTTCTCTGGGTTTTCCTTTTACTGTCTCATACTGCTCATGACAAATATTTTGCTGCAATGCTAGTGTTCCAAAATTCAAATTCCACTGATGGTGTGAAGAGATTATATTGGGAATGGTTAGGATATTACCCAATTGTTAATTGTTTTAATATTTAGTAAGTAGCTGGGAAATTTTGAATAAACCAATCTTTTCTCTTTTTGAAAAATCCAGTTTCTGGGGGAAAAAAATAATTAAAGGATCTTTTGTGATTCATTTCTACACTCGTAATGTAGGACACAAGTTATAAGATACAAAAATTTATCAAAAAAGATTATAGAAAATCTATTTCTTTGACTTTTCATTTTAAAAGTTATTTTAATATTAAATGATCAAAAATTGGGGAACAAAACTATTAATCTCAGTTCAGAATCCTTTGCTTTGTATAGTTGTACTTTCAGGAGAGAAATGCATGTATTTACAGAGAATGTACTATTGGATCTGAATAGTGAACCATGGTGGCTTTTAAATGAGGGAGAAATCTGGTAGATTTTTTTGTTTGTTTTTAAAAGTCTTGTGTAGTAAGAAAAATAATTCCTTTTACCGTGCTAGCTTTGGATAAACTTTTTAATAAACTCAGAAAAGTAAAAAAAGAATATACTTATATAAGCACATATGCTTGGTGACGTATATTTAAATACCGTTATTGAAGTTGCTAAGTAAAGCATAGAAATGAAAAAAAATAAGCAAGTTATTGTTAGTGTGCAATCTTTATAGTCTCCCTTCAGCAGTATGGTACAGTATTTCATTATATCTTCACTTTAGTAATGATACCTCACCTCCTGTCTCATTCATTGCATAAGGTGGCATCAAAGCAGACTGATATGTTATTGGTGCCAGCCATTTCGCTGGCAGTGTTCTTTCCTTGTATAAGTTATAATTGTATAATTATTGTTTCCTTGTATAAGTATAATTAAATACTTAAATTATAGAAAAAGAAAAAGAGACATAAATTCTTAATAGTCGTCAGCACGCTCACAAGTGAAGACAAAGATGTTGGTTCAAATTTCTGCTCTGAATAAGATGGTTGTGATGTCAGCATCTGACAACTGCTCTTGCAATCATCCTGACCCTGCTCCTTGCCACCCTGCCAAGGCTGTAACAAGTTACAGGGTCCCCTTTACTCTAGATCTAAAAATTATACTTTTAAACACATCTTTAGGTGTCAATTGCTATGTAGGTGGCTCCTGAAAGACTTGTGCCAAAGACCATGGGCAAGAGGAAAACTCACACTAACAAATAAAGCTGATTTGGGAACTACCTTACTGGAGGAAGATACCAAGATGAGTTTTTGCCTCATGCTCTGGGTTATTCTGCCTGCACTGAGCAGTGATAGATAGACTTACCCAGAACATAGAGAGTGCAAAAGGAGTGTTTGAACAGCACCTCATGCATCCTCAATTGCCAGATGTGCTGCACATAATTCTCTGTATTGGCTTGCAAAAGGATGTGGCTCAGAAGCAGTATTTCCTTATAGCACAAGGACAGCAAAGAGATAGGTTGACCATGTTAGTCGTGGGACCAATTGATTCGTCTTGTCCCTGCATCCTTCCTTTTTGTAGTGCAAATCAAGAAACAGAGACAATTAAACTCTTCACTTTACACTTAGAATTATTTTTTCAATTATTTCTAACAAACTGTTGGTCAATTTACATGTATATCAGGTTCTTTACACACAGGCTATAACTGCTGTTAGCTGTGAGAGTAATAACATGCAGGCAGCTCCTATGGGGGAAAAATGTTAGCATTCAGCTTTCTAATTATTAACACGATTAATCTTCTCTCTTGCTGTTTTTAGAATTCCAATCAAACTATTTAAAAATTTAGAACCTGCTCCATGGGAAAAAGAAATCTTAATTGGGCAGGATGTGCAGATTTTCTACACATAATTGAGGGTTCAGGTTAACTACTCCTTGCCAATGCTGTTGTGAACTCGGGGAGTTGCTCCTTCTCCTTCCCCTGTAATAGAGCAGGAGCAAGAAACCTGGGTTCGAGTCCCCAGAGAGCCTGCACAAATGCGAGGTGATTATCATAATTATCCACAGGATCTGTGTGCACAGCAGCAGAGTAAAAATGTTGCAAGTTAGATGCGTGACTGAAAACAGAACCATTCAAGACTTAAAGGTCACAAAGGTAGATAGTGTTATGATAAAGGTCTCAAAATCACTTGAGCTTATCAGTCGTTTACTCCAAGTCTGCTTAAATATAGCAGACATCTTTTTTTTTCCTTTTTGCCTTTTTTTTTTTGCTATGAAGACAGTTTCTAATGAAGGTAAATGGGATTAAACATTTAAAGAAAAAAAACAACAAACCAAAACCAAAAAATCCAAGGTAAATAAATAAAAAGTAAATTAAAAAAAAGGAAGCTTATACATTAAACACCTCCTGGATTAGTCCATGGGTGATTCTGTTTTTCTGTCCTTCCTTTTCTTCGCACAAATGCCTGCCAAGTTTTTCTGCTTTGATACAGAAAAGCATACAACCACTGATGAGAAGACTGAGTCACAAACAAGGAGCTAATTTTATCCATTTGACTGAAGTGTGGTCATGGGGAATTTCTTAGAACCCTGTGCAATACAACTGCAGCAATGCTAATGAAAAACCCTCACACAGAAACTCACCCTCCACAGCCTACGATGAGAGGGGAAACCCTGTCTCCCACACACTTTGCCAGGGACTTTTTGCCATTGTCTGAAAAGGCAGGATTTCAGCCAATAATTATGAAATAATTTCAACATCACCAGCAGTAGGGCTCCATCCTGTAGTTGGACAGGAACAGCCTTGTACTCCTCTTTATACATGAGGCAGTTTTGTGGAAGATCTAGAACTCACAGGGGAGAAGGGGGAATGGAGTAGTGGTATGCTGCTTCTTATAGGAGAATTTCCACAGAGATTAAGTTAAAAGATTTGCTGCAGAGGAAAAAATAAATATTGCTTAATATATTTGAGTTTCAATATGAAGGCTGCTATCTGAAGAGCATAACAGGCATCTTATCTCTACAAGCTGCCTTTTTCTGAAAACCATCTATGCAAGTTGCTACTTAATTCAGTTGTAAGCTGAAGACTTAGGACATCTTGCTGAAAATCTGGTTGGATGGAATGAGTAAGATTTATACCACAAGTTGCCAAACTTTTCCATTCACAACTCCACTTCTATTTGCACTTCCAGGCTTGCTTCCAGTTTTCCGAGTTTGGGAAACGTTGCTTTGAGACCTCAAATTAAAAGCATATTTTGAGATTTAGCCTGACCTTTGGAAATTGCTAAGTAGTTGCAGGAGATGATGAGGGGGCGATAGATGGAGGGGCAGGAAGAGTCAATAAGAAACTCTTTTTCCCACCCACAACCAAATTTTTCATTCTAATATATATATTTTTTTTTACTGTTTCTTTTTGAAATGAAGCTTCCAGTTTGTTGCTCTGTATATGCATTTGTATGTGTCGATTTATCAATTTTCAGATTGCCATTAATAACTTTGTAACTATTGGTCAATTTGTAACAAAAGCAGCTCTCTCATTCCTTCAGGTTTCATAAAAATAATTGTCAAGCAAAGGTAGAAGGATTTTTTAGTGGTCCTATCCCCTGCAGAGGGAGTTTACCCATTTCTGGTCACTGGAGAATCCACTCTTCTGAGATCTCCTTTGGAGATCCCACCTCCAGAGCAACACTGTTCACTTGCACCTTATTCTTTTTCGAGCACCAAGGTATCCAGCCATAAGACACTAAGCCACAGAAAACCAGGCTTTCTTAATTCCTCCACTCAGGAAATATGCATCATTAATTAATAACGGGCTGGTTTATAGAGGCTAAATGCAACACAAATATGGCAGTGCTGGACTGCCAGAGGGCTCAGTAGGGTCAGGCAAATTAAGAGAGCAGATCTCGCTGGTCCCACAGTGTCTGCTGGTGCTTGGAACCATACACCGGGAGGTTAATGCATGATAATCCTTTTGGATCCACTATAAAGAAAACTCCCAGCTGAACAGCCTCAAGCCAATAGGAGACGAACTGAACTGGTTCTGGTGGTGACTGCAAACTGGGAGAACGTATAAAGGGCCTATTTGTGGCTCCATAAAACACTTAGGCAAAAAAGTTTCAGAGCATTTGTGAACACCTCCTCCAGTCTCCTGGATTCTGCAGAAAATGACTGTAAAACCAGATTCTCAGTCTAACATATTTAGTTCTTGTCCTTGAAAATTTAATTAAGATTACCACCATAAGGTGACTCTTTACTTTGTCAGTGAGCGCTATTGTACTCTGTATCAGTTTCCATCTTTGAACTGTTTTTCTATAGAGGGATAATTCAAATAAAAAAAATAAAATTATAGGTTTAAAATTATGCTGCATTTTCACTAAGATCGAAGCTACAGACATTGTAATTTAGCATCACCTGATCTCTAGAAAACCAAAGAGAAATAAATGAACATTCATTTCTGCAGCTGTTTTGCTCAATAACCATAATAATATAGTTGTTAGACATAAACAGCACACATCAGCTCTGGTAGAGTGAAAAAAGGATGCCAAGCTAAGTACCTGATAAGCTTTCACATTCAAGTGTTTGCATGTATTTCTCCAATGCAAATGACAGTGAATGAGCAGGGGTTCCCAACAAGTGAGTTTAAGAACAATTTTTATTCCACTAGTGACTAAATGTTGTCAGTTTTCTGGACTAGAGGGAGGGAATGCCTTTGATGCCCACAAGTGAGGGGGGAAAAGTAGAGACATGATTAAAGAAAGAAGTAAAACAAAAGATGAAGCCTGAAGTTTTCAGTGGAGCCTAAGGGAGCAAACTTAGTTCAAAGGCCTCTAATTTCCTTAGGCTTTTTTGAAACTATCAATCTGAGCACCACATTGCAACACTGGTGGCTGCAGTTACTCAACCGAGAAGTGACACTAAATGAAGCTTGAGTAAGAGGAGTACTCCATGAGACTGCATTTTAAATAGAATTATAGTTGTAACCACCTCATCACTCCATTCCCTGCTTTCTACAGAGACTTCCACCCCATTCACTCTGCAGATGAACCCCCACTTCCCATTCAGTTCTTCCTTCTCAGTTCAGATCCTAATTGGAACATTTGCTTTTTTCTCTTAACTTGCTCCAGATTGTGGCTGGCTGCTAAGTAAAGTTAAAATTACTGCAGTACCTCTCAGAAGGGTACACTAGAAATGCTATCTGTAAATTTTTTGATCAATCTTATCCAGACTATAGATTCATTCAAACCTCATGGCATACTGTGAAAGCGGGAGCTCATGGGACCACTGAAGAACTATCTTTCTGAAAGAAGTGAAAAGGTGTTCCTGATGGATTTAGATGCACCACAACATATTGTACCTTCTATGTCCCCACTGAGCAGGTGAGCCGCAGAACTGATGTCAATCTGATACATGCTGGTCCCTTGGAGTTCATATACATGTAAACCATTTTCAGTAAAACAACCAGAAGTAAGCCTAATGTACAAAAAAAGTCATTAGTTTTACTGAGCATTCTCAGGGTAGGTTGGATGTGCGACTACTGTAGAGCTGATCCGCACGTGTGTGGGGAAGAAAAGCCAAGGTTTCTCTGGCAGCCTAAGTGGAAATATAGATCTTACAGAACTCATGACCATCTGGAAAGTCGGGGAAATGGATAAAAACCTCAAAAATTTCCTACTAGAAAAAGTGGACATGTATTATGAAACATACGGTAGAGCTGAGACTGAGGATCAAGGAAGGAATGTGTCTCATGGGATCCTGGTGCTCCAAAATGCCAGGAAAATGGCTGAGATGTATTACTGAACTTTGCCTTTTTACACACACGTATGTATTTTGCAAATGTCCACCTTCACTACAGATGTTAGATCCTTTACTTAGAACATCTTTAGAAACATTTTGTAACATCTTTAAATTGTTGGGGTTTTCCTCCCTTCTGATTTTCCACTGTCTGATTGAGAGAATGAGCCAGCTAGAGCCTTTCAGCTTGCTTAATTTCTCTGCTGTCATTTTTATTAAGTTTTACACCAAAATCTCCTGCTTTATAAGCACAAAGCGTAACACCTACAGCTGTCACATGGCCTTCTGCAAGAAATACCAGTGCAGCCTGGGACTACTCATCATGAAAAATCACAAGAGGGAAGGTACGCTGAGTCTGTCATGACAAACATTTTCACAGAGCTATTAATTTCAAGTATGGTTTTGCTTACTTAACATGATGCCTGGCATTACACATTATTTTTCTTCTTTCCACATTGGTTTTTTGAACATTTTAATAACTAAATTGTAGAAAATCAGAGTACTTTCAAATTGTCCCTCTTTCCATTTTATATACCTTTTTTTCCCCCCATGGTATCTATTATTTATAACATCACAAAAGATTAAGACTTAAGTTCTCATTCTGTAGGCTATTCATATTTAGACAAAAAACATTTTAAATTCAGATATTCTGTATTTTCTATTTCCTTCAATAATTGACTCTTTCTTTCTTTCCCCAAACTATTTAAAAATAATATGATTTGTTTTAATTCTTGTTTGAAATAACAATATTCACTAAAATATTAAAACTTTTGGCACTTAGTTTTATCTTATTTACAGAAATAAAAAAATAATAAGAATGCATATTTGCTTATTTTAATAGGTTACATTTTCTTCCTACAAAAATAAAGGTCTTCAAAGTTCAGACAATAAAAAGAATGTATCTATTCCTTTTATTCTATGAATTCTTAAATTAGGTCAGTGAGTACAGTAGAAGAGGCAATGTAATTGCATTATACTAAATTTGGCTAAAGTAGAACATTATCCACTAATCATGTTCACAATCACTAATAAATAACTAGCATCAGATATGTGTAAATCGTGAACAGGTACTGACAAATCATTTAGGAGTGTTTATGTTTGGGACATATTGAAAGTCTCTTGCCTCATCATCTGGAAGGAAAATTTCCACACACTTTGCACACAATCAAAACAAAGAATTTGAATGAGATGTGCCATGGATGGTGGACGTGATTTTTCCTTTTTTAGTCTGATTGAAAGACAAAAGATTCTTGCACATTGGAAGGTATTTGCATACCAGTACATAAATAATCCATACAACACTGACATACACAACATGAAAATTGGGAGGGAGGAGTGCTATAGTTAAACATCCCCCCCACACACACCCCACCACCTCCCCATCCACCAAAATATGAGCTAGGTCCTACTGTTCATATTTTTGTCAGGATCTGAGTTCTTCCTTAGGCTGGCTCAAATTTGACGTACTGTTAGAGTTCAAAATGCACCTAACCTGTGCAGATCCAGTTTGGAATCCAAAAATGGAATATGAAGTTTTGGGAAAGGGACAAGGTTGTGTTCGGGTCCTTCAAACCACTGAGTGGCTGAAGAAAGCACAGAGTGCAGCAGGAGCGAGCGATTACCCAGCTCTGCAGCACAGGCAGGCACAGGGCAGGAGCCCACTCCGTCCACTCCCTGCGAGGAGCAGTGAGGGCTCTCAAATGAGCCACAGTCTTTTCTGTTTATTGCAGAAATGACACAATTGATATTGCTGTATAACCTACAGTGAATTCCCTCGTCAGACACGGTTCCCATTTTGGCAATATCTGGCAATGGTGACCCAGTAGAGCACTACTAGCCTCATTTTCTTACAGTTGACCTGTATTCCACATTATTCACCGGAGACTAGAAAAGTAAAAAAGTGTCATTTGGACTCCCACACACCCCCTCCTACCAGTCTTCTTTATATTTTCCTGGGGAATTTCTGATTGCGGACACAGGAAGACAACACTAATTTAAAGAGAAGAAATGAGAGAATAAAGTAAAATAATAACCTGAAAGAGATAAGTGTATCATTTGTAGCTTGGTGTCAAAACATGCATATCATAAAGATAGCAGAGATTTGCTGCAAATACTTGCCCCCCGTTATTGTAAATGTTGGTCTCTGCAACTTTCTGAGAGAGGTCAAAGTAAATGCAAAGGTAAAATTTTCATCTATTCTCTGGAAATGCAGGCCTCAGTACTAGCCCATACTAAATTCACCTCTTCATTTCCACAGCTTTACATATGTTTGTGGATACTGAACGGTCAACTTTGTTTCTTGTCATACCGACCTACAGTAATTTCTTAGGATAATCACTTTCTGTTTTATAAACAAATGAATAATAACCCAGTAGAGAATTTCTGTAGTCACAGCTACAGAAAATCTGAAACACCTGAAAATAAGGTTATTGGCTACCCTGTTCATGATGTTTGTTTTATAACTCATGTCTCTATAGCAAACATTTTCAGCTCATTGTAGAATCACATGTTTCTAAGGTAAGTTGTAATTTTAAAGGTGAAGATGGTACAGTTTGAATATCAAAACCAGTCAGATTTTGCAGATAAATGACTGTCTAAAGACTCATATGTTTGGTTTACATACCTATATACCTGTATCTCCACAACAGCTACAGTTTTATATGTTTAAGAAAAACATTAACATTTGAGCTAAATGAATAATTTAAAGCTCATAATGTCACAGACGTCTTTTTTCCCCCTGGAACGAGATTACTATCTTCTAGCATAATTTTCAATTACATTGTTAATATTATTATTTCTTGAAGGCTTTTATACCTTTCTTTTTTATCTCTGTGTGTTGGCCAAGACTGGATCTTTGCATAACTTACATTTTTACTTTTGCTGTGGTGAAATTTATTTCTATGCAAAGGCCTGATAAGCCCAAGGTATACCTAAAACCTCATATGTTTAAGTTTAAGGAGAATGAGGTAGTGCTGTGTAAATAATGTGGGGATTTGGGAACTGGATCAAAAGAAAATATCAATATCAATAATATAAAAAAGAATAAGGCATTATCTAAGCATTTTTTTTTGTTCCAAACTAAGAAACGGGCAAATAAATACAGAGTAAATTTCAGAATGAAATGTTTCATATCAGTTACTTGTTAAAAAAAATAAGGACATCAAAGTATGATTTATAAAACTGCCAGAGAAGTCTCCCTTTTACATAGTAAAATATTTGCTCATTCCCTGTTGTTTCCTTACCTAAACAAGCCTCAGACCAACAGCTTTCACTATTCAAAATCATGCTGAAATACTAGCCCGGAGAGTCATTCTTAGAAATCTTGATTTTAGCTGCTATGGGTTCCCAGGCTTGCCCAGCACCAAGCAGAGTGGTTTGGCACTTAAATGGTTCTTGAGCGAAAGACCAAAACAATAAGGATGAGTGCTGGAAGAGTGCAAAACAATAAGCTTGATGTTCAGGCCACTTAGAAGATTTTTAATCTCTCCTCCAAGCCATATTTAATTCTTCCTATACAGTGGAAGGACATCAACCCAAACAAATGAAGTGCTTTCTTTCCAGAACAGTGTTGAGCAGGGGCTGACCTCTACCTGGGCTATGTTCTGAAGTGTTCTGCAGGTGCTCTCTGATTTTTGACTCCTGTGTTGGTCAAGGTGTTTGGATTAGTGTCATATGCACACACTCATGGGACATGAGCTGGAATTTTCATGATTTTTTGCTTTTTTGTTTCTCACCTTCAGTCACTGAAGAAATAACTATAGAGGATCTTTTTTTTAGGTGCAAGTGAAAGATTGATTTTCACACAAAATGAAAATCAACTGCAGTCAAATCATTTCGGGAAGGGAAGGGAAGGGAAGGGAAGGGAAGGGACCTCAGTTTGAGGCAGAATAGTGTCAGAGTCTCAGTTGTGTTCAATAAAAGGGCAATACAATGAAATATTTCTAAAATTCCTGCTGAGAGATTTACAGAATAACATTTCTTTCTTTGGGGATTTTCACCAAATGTCGGCTAATTATTCCTGACATTTATTCTGAGGTCCCATAGTGAAGAAGCACATGACCAGCAAGATTTAAGAAACTAATAATAGCCAATTTAAAATATTTACTGACTTGAACCACGGAAGGTAGAGCCAGAGGGTTCCCCCCATACCTGAGAAAGTTGCAGCTGTTCTGTTGTATACCTTGGAGACACTGAAGATAAAAACAGGCACTAGATGCTGTAAATTCCCAGTGAATAGTCTACTTATTGTATGGGTACTGCACACCAGCTTTGAGAATGACATTCTGGCCTATTTTCAGTGTCTAAGCCACAGTGCATTTAGTATAGTATCAGTTTCTTATTTGTATACATGCAGTGATGCTTCCGTATTTCTTTTGGTAGTTATTTAAGGGGATCTGAGAGGACTGCATTAAGCAGTCTATTGATTTTGATATTTATCTTTTTTTCTTTAAATATGTATGACCTTTAACACAAGAAATTATGGATTTTAATAGAAAAAAATGGAAAATAAATAAAATAGTTTATAATAATTTTGTTTAACTTTCTTCAGCAATGTTGACTTATTTAACTTTTCTTAATGATATAAAAAATTTAGACCTCAAATTAGAAAAAGGCTTCAGGATTAGATACTGGATTTAGATAGACGGCCAAAGTCCATGAAATGGAGGATTCCTACTGATGTGATTAAAGCTGCATGAAGGTATGAGCCATAAGGACTTTGCAGTAATGTGGAGACTGAGGACAGTCAATGTCTTGCCTCACTTGAGACAGCCATTTCGTAAATATCAGCAAAATGAGACACATGGAATGAAGGGGGTGAGCAGCTGCCATGTGAGCAGCTGCCGGCTATGGCCAGGGCCAGCTCCTGAGCTCTTTGCCCTGACACAGCCATCAGGTGCCTGAGGTGCCTCCCACACAGGCCTTCAGCATGAAGAATTGGTGTTTTCTGCACTGTTCCTGCATTGATTTCTGTGACACATCTGTCCCGCTCTTCACTTCTGATAGTTCATCAGTGTCACTAGGTTGGAAACCGATATGCAAACTGAAAGATTAAAAATGTTCCTGTCCTAAAATGTTGAAGCACCACAGTTTTTGCAAGCCAAAATTGATAGAAAACAATTCAGTTTACTCAAAATATTTTGTTTTGACAGCTTTGATATGTTGCTTATGAAGTTAGAGCACTTCTTCTTTTGCTATAGTTAGTATTAAAAAATACTCTAATAAAATAATATCTATATATTTATTATAAAAACTGTAACCACAAAAGCTGGAAAACATGTATTTGCTTTCCCACTTTGTGGGAAAATGTTAAAATCAGTAAGTCAAATCAATCATTATAATCAGTATCAGGCTTGCCAATAAGCTTGTTTAACTCAAAAAACAATTTAGTGTTTTGCCAGAAAATTTCTAGCAAGGTTTACTAATAATGGAAATTTGGGATGTCTTGTGGGTGGCAGAAATAATTTCCATGATCATTCTAATTTCACTGAATTTAAAACTGTCACAAATCCTAAATTAATTTTCAAGGCACAACAACTGCTATTATAGTTGAAACTATGTGATAACATAAAAATGTTTTCCAATGTACGTTTAGTAGAAATGTGAGGTACTGATCACATATTTGGTTGCTAAAATCTTCTGATTTAATAAAAATAAATAGAAACCTGATCATGTGACTTATATCCATGTACTCTCCATTGATTTCACCACAAATCCACATAAGATGATCTGTTTGCACAGAGGTAAAGGAAGCCTTAGTGTTCAGGGATAAAATCAGTAAAAGACATCCTAATCTGGAGTACTACCAGCCTCAAAAATAATTACTGTTTTTTTTTCTTTTTCTTTTCTTAATATTTTAAAAACATGTATCTCAGATTCACCTTGCATGTAATGTTGCATTTAGAAAAAAAAATCATAAACTTAGTGAAGGATAATTCAGTTTATTACTCTAGATAGCTCACTTGAGATAAATAACTGTAGGCAGTTAGGGTGACACCATTTTACATATGCTTCTCAGCAATGCTTCTCTGTGCAGAAAATGAGATGATACCTTCAGGGTGTCTTACTCACAATCTTTTATCTTCTGAACGATTCATATCAACATGAAACTTTCAATGCTGTTCCACCTACTATTTCTTGTGCACAAAATGATGTAATTTCACTTGGGAGAAGTAGCCCAAAATTGGTAGATTTTCACCCAGTATTTCATAAACTTGTGGAGATTCTTTGAAATCTTCAGGGAAATCTGTTACTTGGGAAAATACAAAAGTAAAGAAATAAATAATATTTTTGCATATAGAGAATTTTACGCTTTATTTCCTAACAATTCACCCTTACACAAATATTTAGCCAAGCTTTGATGGTCTAAGTAGTCTCATGAATCTCTTCCCCGGCAGAGCAGAAGGCCTGCACCAGTGGTCTTAAGCAATTAAATGTAATCCAGTGGCTGACACGCTTTAAGTGTTTGTGCTTGTTACTGCAGAACAAACTTAATTCAACACAAAATTCTTCAAGTGCAAAAAAATATATCTTTAGAAGCAAATGAGGTTTTTTTTGTTTTCTGGGTACCACCTCACAAATATTTTGGAGAAGTTACTTTCTCCAGAGTCCTGTGTCTTTTTGCACTGGGCTCCATATGCCTTTCAGCTGCTATGTTTTAATTTACTCTGATGTTCATACTATGGCTGAAAGCCCAACAGTACAAGCATGACGAAGAAATATAAAGCTGCAAATCTATTCATTGGCCACTGCTTTTGCAGGTTCTAGTTGAATCACAGGTTACTCAGTCAAAGCAGAAAACTAAAAGACACAAATGATAAAGGTAATTTGGCACTTGCTCTGCACAACAGATTCCAACAAAATGCCTGAGCTACCTACAGAACATGGGTCTTCAGATGTCACTGAACATGAAGGATCAGCAGAAGTCCATCCTGATTAGGGATTTGGCTCTCCAGAAAAGCTGTGTAAGCGTTGGAGGGCAAACCAGGAGGCAGGTACTCCTGCCACGAAGCTTCAGGTCCCCGAGGCATTGGTACACTGAGGGCTGAAACACCATCCTACTGCTGACAGGGTGCTCTGGAACCAGAACTGGTAGAGCTGCATCAGCGCAAATCCCTACACTGACTGATTACTTTGATTAAATTACATTGATTATTGCATTAAATATTGTATCACAAGTAATTTTGCATTAAATATAGAACGAGCAATTAGCAACTAAAGAATACAATGTCAGCCTTCAACATACATTATGGCATGCTTCAAAGCAACAGTAGAAAGGAATGATGAAACATATTTGATATACCACCAGTGAGATAATATCTCCATGCACTTCATAATGCTGTGTATGCAGGATCTCCTTGGGCTTGCTCTCTCCACTAGTCTCTCCAGATAGTGATGCGGTGTGCTGTGTGGATGTTGCAGATAGTGTCAGTGCTAGCTCAGGGCTTTCTTCACTCTCTCTCCTGCCTAGTCTGTCCTTTCTCCTCCAAAGTGCTCATTGTCTTTTTTCAAGGGTTGCAACATCCAGGATGAAAGAAGACCATGTTCAGTGCTTTCTGCTGACCAGAAAAACCTGACCTCACCTCTTCATGGAGCTTTCTAAACATCATACATTAGGGAAATCTTAAATATTTTCTTTATATAAAATGAAATGACATCCATTAGAATGATAAAGCCAAATATTAGAATGGCCTAAGGAATAGGATTTTTCTGTTAAAATCTGCTCAAAGGCAGGACTTGATTACCCTTTTCCTAGCTGCATATGCTAAATACTAGCACATGAAGAAATAAGGGAGGTTTTCCTCCTCTTGGTGTGCAGCTCTTGGTGTAAGGAAAGCACACAGTCATGATGAGGACTTTCGGGCAAGATTGTGAACGAACAGGATTTATGAAAAAGAAAGGAACCTACATGTTTGGTATTCTTAGAAGGTATTTCCACACATAGACAAAAAAGTCTTCAGTAACTCCATTGGTGGAAGTTTAGGTCAGATCCAAGAAAGATACTTTAATGATTTTTATGAAGTAAATGGGAGTTAGTTTCCTAAACATTTTCATTTCACAGAATACATTTCACAGAATATTCACGGTTGGAAGGGACCTTTGAGATCATCGAGTCCAACCACAAAAAATTTTATCTGGCTTCAAGATTTTCAGATGATTGCAGAGGGAAGCAGAAGTGTAAGTGCTAAGACTGTGGACTCGCTTACCTAAAAGGACACAGGTTGTTAGCCATACTAAGCTTTTGGTGTAGCTTTGAATTATTTCAGCTGGGTTACTGAAATTTTTGGGCCCAGACTTTTGGTGTCGCAGAAAAAACAAATATTGCTTTTCTTGAAGGCAAGAATTTTTTCTTTAATCTCTGTTACTGTTTTCCTCAATTGAAAAACTGTTTCCATTTATAACTTAACACATATAAAAGTTAAATGTTCTGTTGGTTGAGAAATTACTTATGAAAGAATGCAATTATTTTCTTGGCTGCTTGTTTTGATTCTTTTTTTCCCTGGCGTTAGTATAGACCTTCCAGGAATTTGGAGCTTTAGAGAATATTGTTTTGTTTATGAGATAATTCATTCAGCATTTCAGTACATTGGTAAATCTTCCCTTTAAGTTTCCTGTGCCTACCATTAATCTCAAATGTACAGCACTGCGGAGAAGGTAGTTAAGCAGCTTACATGAAGGTTAACTGGCTGCATGCAGAGTCTGGTGCTTCTTCTATGACAGCCTGACAAGCTTGCCTTCCTATTGAATATCCAGGATTGTGGCTCATTTCCTAGCAATGCAGAAAGTCTTCCCCTCCACCCTATGAATATTGTTTTGTCTAAAACAGCTTATTAAAAAAGATGAAAGACATTGGTCTTCAAACCTGTTCTTTTTTAAACCATGTTCCCTGTCTGAAGCAACCTTCACCATATGCCCAGCGATAAAATATAATCTCTTTTCAAATATTTTATGTATTCACTTCATGCATTTTAAGCACTTAGACTATTCAAGTGCACTGCCCTCTATGAGGAAGTGTGCTGTCAGCTGGATTCTGCATATGCTTCTCTATAATGTTTTCATGACAATGCAAATACATACTTCCTCTTTTTTGTCACAAACTAAGCTTCCAAATTCCCACTCACAAATAGACGTAGTTTCATTAAAAAGAACAGCAATGCAAGGAGTTTGAAATACAAGAAAAATATGGAAGACTTGTGGGACTCCTGAAAATGGGAAAAGCTTCAATGGTGAATACACATACACAAGAAAACATATATATCTGGCTGATTCATCAGCAAGAAAAATGATGAAGACTTGTTTTCACCTTTCCTTAACCCTCTTTACAATACTCACACGTCTTTCTCACAAACTCCTTGCTGCCTTCACGCCTCCTGCATCTTCAAAGTATTTGGCTGGCTGAGTGGCAGCATATGCTGTGGCAGATTTACAGCTGCACGTGTGCCGACTGTCCAAACACACACGTGTGCTCACCGGCCAGCTCGCTCTGCCCTCCTGAAACAAGTAAAGGACTGGATTGCAATGGCTCTTCCTTCAAGGGAATTTTAATTAGGGCTGTCGCTGTAACAAGGAACTCATTCACATGAAATAAGTGAGAACTCCTAATCTTTGAGACTATACCTCTGTCAGACTTGGTTATGACTGGGCAACATACTCCAGGGATGGCAACAACAGACAGACAGATGGACAGACTGTATGATCACACAAGCCTCATTTCTTTAGGAAGCACGACTGAAAAAATGAGCTTTTCCTTGAAATCTTGCACCAAGGGATAAAAAAAGCTTCTATATCCTTACTGCAACCTGATAGGCATAAAATATCTTTGCTATTTACCATGAGTTGTTTATCTCCATCTTCTTTGCCAAAGTTATGTCCAGATTTCTTACTGAAGCTGATGAAAGTTTCAAGCATGGGAGGGTAGCTAGGTGGAGAGATGTTCAGAAACATACCTGGATCAGAAGTAGCCTAAGGGTTTTTCTATACATTTGTTTAGTGGTTTGACGTCACTTCTAAGAGAAGCAGATAGCATTCATCATACAGAAGGCAAATTTTGCCCAGAAAGACCAGAGAGAAGATAATTTCCCTGTTGACTAATTCACAGCAGAGGATTAAATTATTGCTTTAATTCAGACCATGTTGAGCTTGGTGGGTTTAAATATAGTGACAATGGAAGATTTAAGAAGCATTAGTAACAGTGGTATGGTGCATAATGGTGTCACGTTTAAACTGTCAATTTATTGAAAGTGTTAATTCCTCCTATTTTATCCTGAACATATATAAGAGAAGTCAGAAAGTAAGATTTTTCTTAAATTGCTGCACCGTTTTTGCCAAAGCAGATGCAAGTTATGACATTGCAATGTTTGTTCTGATAAAGAGGAAAGAGAATCCTTATGGTCTGTTCTGATGGATGGGATGATGCCTTGCCTATCTTTAGATATCCATCATGCAGACATTTACATCTAAGTTGGTCACCATCAAAATATATTTACAGTTAATGGGAAGAAAAAAAATGTAGAGAAAAAAAACAACTGAGCAGTTTTAGTTGTTTATTGTTTTTTTTTTTTTAGAATTATATGAACTGAACCCTAGAAATGATTATTTACCTCCATTGATTAAAAAGTAACTAAAAATATGTTTCAGCAATAAATAGTTTTGCTCTAGATATAAAAATTTTGCCAAACATTAATATTTTGATAAAGAAATATTAACCAGTTTATAATGAAATTTGCAAGTATTTTTCATTTGTTGTTTTTTCCTGCCATTTCATTGATTTTTAACACTCAAACTGATTCTTGTGGATGCAATGAACATTAGGTGGACCTTAGATCTTCCTTAGGAATAAGGAGGAATTTATTTTCTCTTGTTTTTTCTGGTATCCTTCCTAAAAAGTATATTTATGTCAAGAACAAAAGAAAAAAAGTGTAAGCTCTACCTGGTCTTAGCCAAATTATCTGTTCACCTCTGTGCCCCCAGTTCTCATCTGTTACTCCCTGGACCTCTCTGTGGTCTCCTGACAAAAGGAATCACATTTTGACTTTAGGAAGCTTCAATAGAACAATCTTATGTGTAGCATCTGTTTTCAGCAGATCAGCTTTTTTTGCCTTGAGCACTTTGAAAGTGTCTCATGAATTAGCTGCCCAGCGGTACAGTTTCATTCTCCCTCATCACTGTGGACCTTATTGGTGATTTCAGTGAGCTCCGAAATTTAGAGGGGCTTAAATCTCTGGGGAGCTGTTGCTGCAACTCTAATAAGAAGGTGTTGATAGACCTTTGGCAGTGCTATTGCAAGACTGGCTCAAGGTTATTCTCATTTTTTTCCACTGTACTTAGAGCATGTTCTTTGTGTCACAAGGCTTCTGCTGTTGTACAATTAACTAAAATCTTTTTATACGCTAAAGCAAAATGCCTAATCCTTTTCTAATTTTGCTCTATACTTTCATGTAATCTTTTTTCTGAGGGCATGACGCATGTTGCTTATGCTCATAAGATTCTCTGTAACTGCTCTTCTTCTAAGAGGAAATATACTTCCGTTCCTCATAAACCTAGTCTTATCTTGATTTTATTACTGTAAATTAATTATGGGAGAATGATGAGTCATCATGACATCGTGGCTATAGAAAATTACATTTATTCAAATTAATCTTACATGAGGTTAAGATTCTCTTACACCACAATTTTTCTATGTCCCTTGATGTTTTAACACTCCTTCCATATTATTCCCTGGAGGTTATAATGTATTTCTTCTTGTCATGCTTTAAGAAGGAGTGAGTGCATAAAATACAAATCATATGTATGCAAGCGTAGATCGGCAAGCATACAAGTACAATAAATTATTTCTTTACATGACTAATTGAGAAAATACTGCAACAGTTGGATATCTGCGGAGGGTGTTTTTTCCTTCTTTCTCTAGAGCCAACTGACAAAACAACTGTACTCTGTTTTGCTGTATTTGTAACTGTCTATCCACTTGTAACTATCAATCAGACTCCGAGACTTTTCATAAAATGTCTTTGACTAATCAAAGACATTGCCTCTGTGTTCATCTGGAATTTGTAGAATTTAACAGGTCATGTAGATGTCACCTAATTAGATACATATTAAATGAAATAATCAAAAATACAGCTATTCAACTGAGAATTCATAGATTGTATCACAAAAGTGACTTTTTTTTTTAAAAAAAAAAAAAAAAAAAAAAGCTGCTGTGCAACAGCCTTGGGGGAAAAATAAATGGCATTATATACTTTAAGGGAATTTGACTGTAATGAGAGGAGCTGATGGGGTTGGGGGAGAGAACTGTAGACTTTGCAAGCATCAGCTTTCTTGGAAACATATGATACCACAGAAGGCAGATGCTTTTGTTTGAAAAGCAGCATGTCATGCAGATGAACACTGGGCTTTACCAAGTGTAATATCTGAAAGGAAAGAGCTGTCAAAAATAATAATCCAACCTCAAAGCCAGCTCTGTAATTTTAAAAATATTTGCATGTTGCCACTGCTGCCTCATATGGTGGCATTAGAAGAGCACAGAATTTGAATTCACTTAAGGTGTTCACATCCCCAGAAAGTACGAATTATTTCCTGTTGTACTGGTAGGCTCCCAGAATGCCAAGCTATGTGCACCGCATGAACAGATTGCATAATTATCTGTTGACTTTCTTGAAAGGAGAGTTGGCAGTGCAGTATGATTAGGTTTTCCAGAGCTGGCAAGTGCATAAATGAGGAGACAGACACATGAGGGCCATAGCAGTGCAATTTTTAATAATGAGCAGAAACTCTTGGGACTCTTTTTTTTAAAAACATAATGATGAAACACCTCAAATGTGAGATATACGTTTGGTTGATTTGGCACATGATGTTAAATTGAGTGAATGCAAGCGAGGGTTAGGACTACTATGTTGCTGAATGAGGATGAAAAGGTAACCTACTAGCAATGTTCTTGTTGCCCCACTGGAAAAACGGTATTGTACACAAATCTTTCAGTCTCCCCATCAGAAAAAGGTAATTCAAATATTTTTCAACTCAGGATTGATAAATGAAAAAAAAAAAGTAACTATTTTTTTCAAGTAAACTCTTTTACCTGAAACCCTTTTTACGTGATTGTGCAATCCTTATCTATTCTACAGAGTGGTATTAGCAGCATCTGTGTTCTGAGTTCACGTCTCATTTCTTTTTTGAAATTCCTAACGATCTGCCCATGTACACCTAGCTGGATTCTCCACAGCAAAATTTAGATGGAGATTTAGCTTGAGTCTTTAAGTGCAATAGCCCTGGATCAGGCCCTAACAGTACTTTTTTACTGCTATGAGAGGAATAGTGAACACTGGGGTAAATCATGAATGAATAAACCAAATTATACAGCTTTATTTTCATCCTCTTCCTCAGATGACCAGACCTTTCAAAACATAAAAACTAGAAATAAATCTGGTCAGCAAGAGTCTGTTGACAGCATTTTCTTGGTTGATATTCAGCCTGGTTTGATGAGGATGGCCAACTAAAGTCTCCAGGAAAAAGGGTTTGTGATCTATGGGTGGCATATGAAAGGCAGTATTTGCTACCTCTGTTCTGTGTCCTGGGCTGCTCACCTACATTTACATATCTCAGAAAATTTCCATAGTGAATTCTGTGAATCATGGGTGTGTGGTGCATGAGAGAATAAAAACACCCAGTTGGGAGACTACAGAAAATAGGATAGAGATACAGATCTACAGACCAGATCTATCACCACACAAGGCACAAAGGTGTTTCAGAAGTAACTGAAATAGTCACACTGAACTGGAATTAGAGTTCTAAATTGGGTTCTGTGTTTTTTTTTAATATTATTTATTAATAAAAATAGGGAAAAAGTATTCCTATAACTCTAGTGAAGTTTTGAACTATCAGAATTTCCAGTAAGACACGTTGAATGACTCAGCACACAGTTCATACTAGGAAAAATACCTATGTTGTTATGTTTCAGGTTAGGTGGCTCTCCCTTGTATCTATCATAAGTGTGGAGTATCTTTCTTTTTGTTCGTTGAATGAAAGGCAGTAAAATAAAACTGTGTTAAAATGGTACCAGAAAAGAATCCATATATCCACATTTAGATGTTTGGTTTTCTGACTGCAAACATAGATTAAGGGGAAAAGAGTGGCAGATTCAAAAATACCTTTAAATACTATAATTCTGTCATTCTGTAGATTAAAGCCTGGAGAATCTTAAAATTCTGGCAATGTGTTTCTATTCAAAAATCTTTGAATTCTTTGACCTATTTTCACTTCTGATTAGAAATCAGGCATTTCAAGGTCTATATGAAAGTAAGTAATAGAATTAGATGGGAAATTAGAGGTTAAAACTGCAATTTTCTCGAAAGGAAACCTCCCATGTTTTGAATTCTTAGTAGCTGTCTGTGTTTTATTAACAACCCTACTTAGATTTGACAGGCAAGTAATAATGTGGTTATTCATCTCAAAGACAGTGGACCAGAATACATTTCTGGCTCTATAAATGCATTTTAAAAGCTGAAAGACAAATTTCATTACAATAAAGAATGGGGATTTGGTAAATGTAATCTTTGGTTTTTTATTGGTAGATAAATCTTTCTTTTTCTACAACTGCTGTTAGGGTTTTAGAAAGTTTAATAAATAGAGTAAGTATTCCCCTATTTATTACTAACAGTAATATTTGAAAGCTGGTGGCAACCATTTCAGAATACATTGGGTCAATTCATCCTGCCTGTACGACGACTGAACCCAGCCCAGATACACAGATCTGGATCTAGTTCAACAAGAACACTTTACCTTTCCTGGAAAAACACAGTCCAGCCAAAGCTGAAGATAAGACAAATGATGAAAGCCTCTTCCCAGTAAAACCTACTGGAATTTGTCCATGGGTTTACAAAGGTGCTCAGCTAATTACTCAGTGTGACTTTCCAGAACATTGTACATACACGCAGGTGTATTGACCGCAATGGTTTACTCTCATAGAATATTTTATAGAAAGTATTTTCCTTACGTCAAGTTGACACTTCGTTTTAAAAGGAAAATTTAGTTTTCTTAGGTTTCTAGAAGATTTAGATTTTAGGTAATAGAAATTATTTTAGGTAATAAAAATTTAATTAAGTAAAAGTATATAAAAGGTATCTCAGTAAATTTCTCTGCATTTCATAAAGCAACTCTCTTACTCTTGTTGTACATACAAATAGCAACCAGAAACTAATATTGTTTTCTTTCCTCAAACATTATATTCTCAGAAATAGTTTTTTTCCCTTTTTTTTTTTTTTTTTTGTTAGAGGTGAGGAATTAAGAATGGGTCAGACGATTGCTCCTCTCTTCACAATTGTAGGTTTTCTTGTGATAACATGCCATGCATACCGGGTCTTGCTTTTACAAATCTGAGCTAATGTTTTAAGAACATCGCTAGGGAGAGTCATATGTCTCCATTGATGAAGTCAGCTTCATAAAACTTTTCTGTTGATTCCAGAAAGCAGTCCTTTTTTTTTTTTTTTTTTGGTGATGCTTGACTGATACGTCTTTATTTTTCACCAATTAATTTGCTTCATTATTCTCATTACTTCTCATTCAGTATATGAACTTTCAGTTATGGCTTCAATATCTGTTAAAAAAAATTCCTTTCATCCTGTTTCTTTCAAAGTGTTACATTCTAGAAATCATTCAATGTATGAGCTAGGGCAACAATAACTGAAATAATAGTAGTTTCACCTGACATGATGGGAACTGTCCAGACATAAAGCAAGTGTGATAGCTTCATGTAGCATATTAAATAAAGGCAATAACTTAGGTATACCTTAATAATGATGTAAATGTCAATATAAAGTTGTAATCTAAGGAAAGCTGTCTCTTGCATGGTTCATAGCAAAAGAATATTTCTTTTTTTTACATCTGTCATTTTAAACTTGGTAATCATAAAATATATGCAGGAAAACAAAATACTTGGAATTTATTCTTTGCTCTCCCCAGGGAGTGCTAAATTCTGGTTAGTTGTCATACTCTGCACGTTATCCCTTCAGCTGAGAAACTGCATGATGAAGGTTTATCTTGTTTTTGTGAAGTTCTGCCAGATTAAGCAAATTGTTCACCCCAAGTCTATGAAGGAAGTGAAGTGGAAGTTGCTCTCTGGTTATAATAGGAATTGTGTGAAGTCCTAAAAGAGGTGAATAGCTTCTAATTCTTTGGCCTTTTATATTAAAAAAAACCCATTAGTAGCATAATACATTTGTTGCCATAACATCTTGCTTCACTTTCCACATTGTTCAAGAGTGTATAGGTTCTTCAATAGTGAGGGGAGAACCAATAGATATCTGGGAGTGTGAATGCTAAACGGCAAGAGAAGAAAGAACAAAGTTGTTTCAGGCACCTGACTGTCAGGTGGGTACCAGACACAGTCAGACCCGTGGTCCAGCAGAGGGTTATTAAAGAACCTCTTTTGTTCCTGTCCACCTCAAGCAGTGAGGCCATCTGGAAATGTGACATAGCTGAAGCTGTGAGCTTTAGACCTTCTGGATTGACTTCTCTAATTCTACACTTGCTCCCTTTGTCTGACATCTCTAAGCTATTCTCCATCCAGAAAAAAACATTTGGGTCCCAGAAGTTCTGTGAATGGTTTCATATAATTTTCAGAAAGCTGTTTGACCTTGACTTTTTAAGAACATTTTTGTAAACCATCTGAATTTTCCCTTTTTAAAGCTTTTTTGAACCCTATTTAAACCATTAACAATTTGTAAACACACAAACAATACCATAATTAAGTTGTTCCTTCAGATTTCCTCTGGATTGTGCAGTGATGAAAGATTCTGTCATGTGATAACGTTTTTCTGGCAGATTTTTTGGATTCAGTCCAGTTTTGAGTGGTCAAATGTATGCATAAATCAACAGTAGTGCCATTAGATTCTCGGCACTAGAAAATGTCCACAAAGAGGCCAGAGAATGGAACGAACTATATTTTCATTTTTAGGTCTTTCCTCCATATTAAGGCTGGAACATTTTGATAATGCTAGTCTGGGAAGTTTCCTTTGCTTTTGCCTATATTGCACTGGAATAACTTGAATGGCATGCTTGGTTTATAAATCATAGTGCTTTCCAGAGGTGTGAAAATAAGTTTCATTTCAAAGCACATCTAAAAACAGAAACAGCTATGAAAACCTAGACCTGGCAGCAACATTGTTTCCTCGTTTTTCCTCCCCTCACTGCCATTGCTGTCATCCCTTCTCCGAGCAGCTGCTGGGTCTTGAGCTCCCCAACCACTAAAAGCATAAAACCACATACAGCCCTTCTGGCTTTGTCTCGTGAGCAGTGATATTTGGGAACCAAAAAATTAAAATAAGAAACTACAGATACTAATCATTTTGGAAGGAAAACGTTACAGTAAAAGAGAATCTTCTGTGCTCTTTGGCTACCCCTTCATCCTACATATTATAAATCTTTGCCAGATATGTGACCATCCTCACATACCTATCAGCCTTACAGTTAATTGGAGAATTTCAAATGGAAAACTACCAATCTGCCATCTTTCACAAGTACCCGACTCTCACAAAAACCAAACTTGTATGACACAATCTCTCTTGAATTCCTAAAATCAGCTAATCTATAAGTAATACAGACAGAAGGCACAAGACACAGTTTATACCCTTTTATCCACCTGCTATCAAGTCAATGCACGTCTGTTATCTAACCTAAATTGTTGGCAGCTAAGTTAGAATGAGCTTTCTCACAGTGATTAGATGTCACTGCTGGCTCTGTCTCTAGTAGCATATGCTACTAGAATATATCTGCCCTATAAATTGGAAGAGTTACTATATCAGCTATCATTTCGTTGAACATCAAACCGATGGAGCTCTCTATTCATGAGGTCAGAATTACAAAGTGAAATATAAAAAGGATGCAAAGATTTCCAATATCCGCCTAGCCAGCAGCCAATCTCATTTTGTATTCTTCTTTAGAAGCTCACCAGCATCAGGTTGCTTAGAACAAGGTATAATAAACCCCATGGGGGTAATAACTATGGGATGTGCCCATAAACATTTACATCTTAAAATGTAATGATATATATTAACTTGCGTAAATTTATTCCATTTTTACATACAAGTATGCTAGAGTGAGAGTTTTGTTTATCTTTTCAATTTTTTGGATAGCAAGGACATTTTCCAATTATTAGATTTACAAGCTAATTGGGTGTTATGTTCAGAATTCTTCTGCTGAGCAGTGCACAATATGCTGCTTCAAATTTTATTGATTATTCCCCCTCCTTGAATTATAGGACAAATTATAGCAGAACATCTGCTTTACTGTCTATAGTTCATTCATTATTTCCTAAAAGTTTTTAATCCATTACTTACCCTTACTGAAATTCAAACAAACCCCAAATTTTCATTTTCCTTTAATGTAAATTTTTCTCTATAGCTTCATGTCTTTCTTGTCTTTGATTCAATTCTGTTTCTGCTATATATTTTGAGATCAGGTGGCTAGAGCCATTCTTAGGATGAAAATCTACAATTATTTATTTTAGTGTCTTCTTAACACTTCTATATTTGTTTCTACCGTGTTACATTATACAAGAACATAACCATATGTACTAAAGAATGTATAATTCCAGTTATTATCCACACTTTTTGAAAAATGGTAAGCTAAGTTCTAGACATG
Organism: Calidris pugnax; assembly: GCF_001431845.1. Lineage (NCBI taxonomy): Eukaryota > Metazoa > Chordata > Aves > Charadriiformes > Scolopacidae > Calidris > Calidris pugnax. Next base: position 12,186,289 of record NW_015090864.1, on the reverse strand, counting down.
ACCCAGACTTTAAATCCTCAGTATGAACCAAAATTGAGATTCTGATAACATTAATTAGGCTTGCAGTCAGTCTTTCAATGTTCTTTCTATAGATGAAATGGCACATGTCTTGGCATCTGGTGACAATTTTTCAGGCATTATAGGTAACTGTTGTTGGTGCCAGGCAAGTTCTTGACAGAAGCCCAACTCACCACGGGTATCAATTAATCTTTATCACTGTCCTAATCCAAGAGAGAAAGGCAATTCAGATATCAGAGAGGCTAAATAGCCCTCTGTGGATACATGTCTGTTTTCAACTACCTTATGGGAGCCCAAGATATACAAGTTCCTAATTTAATCACTGAAGTTGAATGTATAAAGTTTGGTAGCATGAACCCCTGTAGTTGTTTTCCTTTGTGCAGGGTCATTACTGCAACACATTTCAGTGAAGACCAAAGGAAGGAGTAGGAGAGTGATGCTAAAATGATTCATCTTGTATCTGCAGATGTTTCTGCCAGAATAAGAGAAAGCAAGTTAAAATAATAGGAAATTTCTGCTGTGTTATATATCCAATCTGAAACTAACGTAATTATGATTATTACTACTATTTCTTGTCCAATTTTTATATCTAAGCACAAATTAAAAGAAAAAAAAAGGCAAAACTTATATAAACTTAATTTCAGAATTTAAAATACATCAGTACTTGGATAAGTAGTTTTCCCAAAGCACCTAAGACTCTGTGTCTGAAACCTAGTGTATTAATTTTGAGTCTTCATCTGAAAAACTCACCACTGAACTCAGTCCAGCAGATGGGTTTATAACATGACTCATGTTTCAAGAACAACCAAGAGAAGAGATTTCTCTTCCCTTTTCACGGTCATTTGTTTACTAGACATTTACCCTAGTGATAGGGAATTCGGGATCATTTATTTCAAAGAGAACATGGTCCAAAAGAACATGCTACTCATAATGCTATAGATTTTTCTCCAATGCACCTTTTATTTGAGTGTCAAAAATTCCTGGAGTGCTTCACAAAAACAGTATAAATATATTTTATTGACTGAAATATTGTTTACAAATATTTTCAACTCTTCGGCCTTTTAGGAACTGATGCAAAGCTTTTTGAAATGCTCTCATAGCCTTCCATTGATTTAGATGACCTTTTGACCAGCTCTGTGGAGTAGCTTGAGGGGAGAATTAATCTGTGATCAGAAAAGGTTTCTGAAACTACATACTGCCATCTCAAATAGGAAGTCATTCTTCTGAATTCAGTGGAGAATCCAGTATAAAATCTGAGTTAGTGAACCAAGGCTGAGACCTGCAAGGAGTGCTAGTACAAAAGCTTTTTTTGTTCCTTCATTTTATTTATTTTCACTTCTCTGGTTTTGAAGTATCAAAGTCACAAATTATAGCATTTGTTTTCAGTAAGGACCATTTTTAACTGTTTACCAGCTCATGGCTACTTTACTATCTTCTCACTTGCATGAGAGATACGAAAGGATAAAATTGTTCAGAATCACTCTGCAAATAATATGTCAGAATCATGCCTGCTTGTCTGAGAACTGCAGATCTCAACCTGATTTTTCGCTTGTTCATATTAAATTCACACTCAGAACGTGTCAATTCCTTCATTAAATTCACTTTCAGACTTGCCATGAAAAAATAATACCTTTCCGTTCTCCTGTCCTCTGCCACCTTTGTTCTGGTTCCAGAATTAGCAATACAAAAATCAATAGCTAATATATTTAATTGCTGGGAAAAGCAAAGTGTTCGAAGCAGAGCCGTGACAAGGTCATTCTCTCAATCTCAGGCTACCAAACATACTCAAACACTTGCCAACACTGAGGACAAGGAACAGCCTTGGATTCTGCCAGTCTGCTGTGCTACTTGGCCACAGTGTCTATGTCCACACTCAAAGCACATTCTGTGGTATAAACACGTACACATATATACCCATGCACATATCCCAACCTAGTTTTTGCCACTGCACTAATTTACTGCTTATTAGAGCTGTTACCCTTCCCGATTATACAATTTAATGTTTATTCTCTTGTAATATTTGATCATAATACTTCTTTTTAAATACATCCTAAGCTGGAAAATGTGATTTTCTGGACATATCACAATTAAGATGTAGAGATATGTAGGTTCAGATCTTCAAAAACATTTCTCAGCCCACATTTCTAACTGTCTCTATTGCTCAGACTGGATATGTATAGAAATGTTGAAGTCTTGATAACACTGAGCTGACTGGTTTCTTTCCATTCTGTAAGCCTTAGCAAGGTGGCAGGTACATAGAATTCCTCCACAGGCCTCAGTTCAGCATCAGAGTCTATACAGCACAACCAAGATAGGTTGGTTCTGCTCTATTGACAGGGGGTGCTTTTCTTTTCCTACTTGTTTAACAGGTGAGTAATCTATGGGAGACCCCAGTTAAGTCTCATTTGGAAATGAAGACCCACCATCCAAATTCACAAAACCCAGCATTTCCTGTAAGACTTCTCTAAGTAGTGAACTATATAGTCAGTCTCTCCTCTCCTTCCCTTTGCAGTCCAGTTCGTAATGAAAAAGGAATGAACCTGACAGGAAGCAAGCCTTAGATAGAAAAGGCTAGAACATTACCATAACACAGAGATTCAAGCCTAGACAGGCACATAAAAAGGGACATCAAATCAACTCGAGTTTGAGCAGAACATGAAGTTCTTGGTTGTGTCATGATACACAATCTTTTTTTGTATATATATCCAAACCACGTCACTTATGCTGTTGAACTATCCAGATAAGATGTAGCTTCAACCTAGATTTTTTTTAACCATTTTAATATTACAGTGATCAAAAACCAGTAAGTCGGTTGCTCAGCTGGGCTTATAAGTATGCCATAATTTCATTATATTTTAGCTATGCAGCCCTTAGATCAAAGCAGTTTTACAGCTGTCTGCTGTATAACCAGGATCAAATGACTCTACCTGCAAAAGACCATGAAGATGGAGCCTACAGATAGTTAATTCCAAGAAGTGTTTCACCTTTGTAAAGAGAGATCCCGAGTTCCATTCTAATTTCTTGAAAGTCACTCCTATGTTAGAAAATAATTTTTTTCTCATGTTGTATCTTCAGTGTTGGCTCCTTGAAAAAAGAGTTTTAACTTCTGATCTCTGCAGCCAAACAAACATGGAATATTGCTGTGATTCCTGGGATAAAACAGCAGCAGGATGATGTCCTGATTAGAATGCTGGAATGGAATTTGGGACCCTCTGCTTCACAAGAAACCTCCCCTGAACCCTGGAAAAACTCATTCCTACATTTATTTATTTTTTTTTCTTTGTAAAACTAAGAAAATAATATTTAATTTATTTGCAAGAACATTTTTTACCTGTATTTAGAGACTGTAAAGCTTTCAGAGATTCCTGAGCGCACATTAGGTACCCTAGGTAAAAAGCAGGAGTTCATCCCTGTTCCAGAAGCAAATACTTCCAGCAGAAAAATATTCAGAACAACAGATGAACTTCTCTGTGAGCACTTCCAAAATTGTATTTTTATTAATGTCTTTCATCTTAGCTGACAGGATAATTCATCATAATTAAAAAGATAACCTAGGTTAGTGATGCTTGTTCTGCAACGGAGCTGTGAAATTAATTTTTATATGGCCTTTGTATATACAGCAGGATTTTCACTGCTTATGAGACAAAATGCCTCCACTGGACACAAACAGTGATAATAACATACTCATCTTTTCTCTGGTTAACAAAGAAATTTGACCAAATAAACTAGAGGTCAGATTTTCAGCTGCACAATTTTGAGAATGCCAACCATAACTTGTCATGAATGGTCATATAAATATGCATACTTCATGGAAGCATGTGCATTTCTCTGAAAATTTCAGCAAATACTTGTGATACTGGTCAATAGGTCAATAAGGAATTTATTATCAGAATAAGTTTTAGAAAATAAAAATGTCTCTATGTGCATAGGGTTAATCTGCTAATTGTTTTGTATTTAAGGCAGTTATAAAAACAACCTATTGATAATTAATATTTTCGGATCTCCAGAACTGGGACTGCAACATCTACAAATGTTCTATTCATGCCAGGTTCATCTTATAATTATTGCAGAGAAACATGTATTTTTAAGGTGTAATTCATCTGGCTTGTTCAGAACAGCCACTCTAGAATGTGATGAATCATACCTTAGACTTCATTGGCAGCACTAATGAAAATTCCTTAACTCTGAATGATGTCCATGGTGACTGACTTAGACAAATTGAGCCCAAGAAGCCTAATATGGTGGAATCATTATGGTTTCCATTACTAATTTTGCAAAGGCTTGCTGCGTACATATAGGTAATTATATTTTTTTGAGAGTTAAGACCTCTAAAATGAATTCTCTTTCTAGAGGTCTGGGAATCTTGACTTCTCAGTGAAGGATAGACAGGTTTTTGAGCATCAGAATGACATTTTAAAGCAAGTGTCTTTTGGTAATATTGGTTTTAATTTCTCTGTGTGTCAGCTGTTCCATATGTAAAATATGAATTATAATATTAATCTTATTATTGCCTGGTTTGCCTTTATTAATTCAGATTTATCAAGTGCTTGATAAACTCAAAAGGATACTGATGCCAAACATCATTAGCTATGTTATTTCTCTTTATTACTGTCACCTACTCATAGGCATTTTCAACTCAGTTTGAATTTTGACCCCTGTTCATCTCTCCTTTCTAACTAAAAAGGATATTTAACTGTCCATCACTCTGCCTTAAAACCCCTGAATTTTCATGTCAGTACATTTGTGATTCAGAGCATATCCCACAACGCCTTTTTCCACACTGTATTGAATGTGCCTTCCATATGCTATTAAAGATTCAGCATCACAAGCTATCATTATATTAATTTTAAGACACTTTTTTATCAACAGATGAACAATCACGATGATTAAAAATGCTTCTCCTCTCAAGGGCTTGTACAGTATTTTGCATTCTCTGGCATGTTGATTAGTTATGTTGATTGAAAATGAGTGAAAAACAGAGACAACTTATTAGCCAGTTTAGTTAGCTGCTACTTACATTAATGAAAATGTCTGGATACATGCCCATTAAGAATACTTGGGAGATCAGAGGTTGAAAAGTGGTTCTTTCATTTCTCACTGCTAACAATTTTGAAAGGAGCGCATCCGCAATGGCTCTTGAAACATGCACAGCCTCCACAAGGAAACATTGCTGTGCTGGAGCCCGGTCCAAACCAGAGCACCCTCAGGAGCAGAGGAGCCACGCGTAGCGGGTGCTTGCTTGGCACCCCCCGAAGGCTGGCATCACAGGTGCTTTGGCAGCAGTCGTATTTATCAGCGAAAGCAGCTAGCAGCAGCTCCATTGCTGCCACCACTAACACCACATGTCTGTCTTTCACTGCCAGAGAGGCATCGATGGAAATAAGGGAGGGCACATAGCTGGTTTTCTGAAGGACAGCTTTGTTTCTTTCTTCACAATTTGTTTATTTATAGCAACACCTCAGAGTGCCTTTACGGCTGCAAAACAGAATTTCTCATAGATATGTTTTTCATTTCAGCTGATGCCAGGGAGCTTTGTGCTGAACACAAACCCTGTTTACAGCTGTGTACAGCTAATAAGATGCACTGGTTGTCCATGGTGGAGAGAAGGAGGGAGGGAGAGGGTAAAAGAAATATTACTAGCATTTTTCTTCCACATTTGGAATTGTAAGGGTAAAAGCAGTAAAGTGATTTGCCCAAGGTGATGCAGTAAGTGCCAGGAACTGATTCCAGATCTCCTGAGTCATAGCCCAATGCCTTAATCAGCTGACCATGTTTCCAAGCATTTGGCTTTATAAAATCAGTTGGCCTGATTTACTGGCAAGTCTTACGATAGTGAATTTTCCCACTACAAAAAGTCAATGACCTAAAAAAAAAAAAAAACCTTTTCTTTCTTTTTTTTCTTTCTTTTTTTTCTTTCTTTTTTTTCTTTCTTTTTTTTCTTTCTTTTTTTTCTTTCTTTTTTTTCTTTCTTTTTTTTCTTTCTTTTTTTTTTTTTTTCCCCTGTTAACTGGAAACATATTGTACCTGAGCAATACTGCAAAACAGATGCTGAAGAAAAAGGATGACAATAAAAACAGACTTACTTGTATAGCAGCACCCATTGCAGGATCACTGCAAAACTCAGGTGACAATGATTTGGCATAAGGAACTGTGCATTAGAATGAAAGACAAGCATCTTATCACAAAACATCTGCTGCTTGTCAGCTGCCATTTAGACACTGGGAAAGGGCTAAGAATGAGTTTGGAGAACTTTGCTTGTGATTGTTAGACCGATGCATGTCCATTTTGGTTTTTCCAAATATTTAGTCTATCTGAACAAAGGAACCCGATTTCATCCTGACTTTGCTCTATCTCTGTTGAGTGGACTTCAAGCAGAATATGTACTAAAATCTGCCTGGGTAAGAAAACAGATTCATTAATTATGATAGTTACTATTCAGAACTGATAAGAAAATAATTTTAAAGCTATTTATAAGAATTCAACCTATACTTTCAACCAGAATGCCAGTTTTGCATGCTATATATTTTTTTCTGGTCATTCACATTTTGAATCATTTATGAAAATATATAGGTAGACAAATATATTATCATTCTGCTTATGTGGACTTTGCATAATTGGTACTATAATGTTACCCATTTCTGACACTTCAGAGTTAATGCAGTTTAAGTGCTGGGTTACTTAAAAAATCAGCGCATATACGTGGGATTAAACACAGATCTGCTCAATTAGAACTAGAAAAGTCAAATAATTTTTACTTGTTTTCATGGTTTTCCCAGTGTAAAAATGGATATTTCATTTAACTATGCAAAGCAAGATGAACTGTGTTATTTAGTGCCTAAACTGAGGACAGCTAATTAGTAGGCAGTTTTCCTTTGCAATCCAGCTCCAAATCCTGTTTTGGTAACACAGTAGTCCAACAATTACACCAAAGAGAAAGTGCTGGAGAAACACTTTATCAAAGCCTTCTGTTCCATGGGTTTTACCCCTTATGATAGGTGGTGACGATCTGCAGAGGAAATCTCCTGCCTGGAGAGCAATCTCATACTGCACATATCACTGGTATGTAGTACAGATGCATTGCAGATTTAATTGTTGAGTTTATAGTCATTTCTTCAGCAGATGTGAAACGTCCTTTTGTACCGTCCATAGGCATCTTTTGGGATATTTATATCTGTCATTCTTCAGTTTCAAGTCAGATTAATGGACAAGTCTTACCACATAGAAAAAATGGAAAAAAGAACTCTTCTATTTTTGGTATTCTGTTGAGAAGTCATCCGTATACTAAAAAGCAGCACGTCTGCCAGTCTGCAACATCTATATTTCATTGCCTCCTTGCTTATTGTATTTACTAATACTAAAACATCTACTATGGGAAGTGTTTCATTTTGTAAATGTAGTGTCCATGTGCTTGGGCAAGCTCCCTCTTCTGAGATCCTGCTGAAATCTGCAGCCAGGGAGAGAAAACACAAACAGCAAGCCAGAAAACAGCAATGGAGAGAGTAATTACCACCTCGGTTCTGGCTAAGGTGGCTGTTAGATACAACTCTTGTATCTAACATCCTGTATATATACCTTCTGAAGATGATAGCTGAGCATCAGCTAGAGAGACTAAATTTTCCTTTTTTTTCCTTCTGTTTTTTTAGAAGACCTATCCAGCAGGCAACTTTCAGGCCAGCTGATTAACAATAAATATTCCTGCTTTTCCAAGTAAGCTTGCACATATTAAACCTTTTATGTATACAGTTCCTTAAAATCCTGATGGAAATACTTCATCTAGCTGTTGGTGGTTAGAAGAAAGCTCTCAGAATTTGCAGGTTTTAAAAAAACAATGTGATTGGAGAGCTTTGTGATTTAAATGTATACACAAATCCCTAAATTGAGCTAGAAAGAGCTTTGGATAGTTTTGAACATGCCTAATATGATAAGGGAGAGGGGAACTACAGGATGCTCCATTTCAGTCATGGGAATGGCTTTCTTATTAGATTTTGAGTGATTAAAAGTCCAGTAGAATAAAACATTATGAAATGAAGTATAAAGCATGCTGGAAGTACTCTGAGTAAAAAGAGTTTCACATCCATCTGTGATAGAATAGAATGGACTAATAACCCTGTGTCATCTCCCTAAATCAAGCTGCGATTTTCTGGGGTTAAAAAAAAAAAAAAAAAAAAAAAAAAAAAAACTTCAGGGAGATAAAGCAAAGACAAAGGAAGCAAAAGTTTTTGAGCTACCATAAAAAGCTATGGTACTTTGAAGTTATTTTATAGCATGTACTACTTGAGCACACCTATGCAAATCATTAAAAATTGCTCACCCCCCTTTTTGGGGGTAAAAAAAAAAAAAAAAAAAAAAAAAAAAAGCAGGGAAAAAAATTCAAGAAGATCATGATGCATGTATTGTCTTGCACTCCATGGTAGCATGTAAGAGAATACAAAGAGAAGTGGGACAAAAGCCATGTTCATGTAATCCTGAGTTAGCAGACAGTAGATCAAATTTGCACCTAAAGAATATGATTCTCTGATAACAGTAAAAAAGTGCATTGTGAATTAGCATGAATATTAAGCATGGCAAGATAAAAACACATCTCATTTCTGAGCACAAAAATATCATTGTCTAATTTCCTCTGAAATGTGTCATGAACGTGCCTTTTATTCAGTATTTTGAAAGAAAAAGGGATCGTATTACACTTCTCAGTAGTATAGTTATACAATTCAATGGGGGATGAAATGTTATGATTTAATAAATAGGATAAAGATTAATAAAATAATCTAATCACTCTTCTTTCTTATTTTCAGTCATCACTGAGGATGGAAAAGAGCAGGAGGGGAAGATTAATTTGAGACTTTATGCATATATAGGTCAGTAGCTCACAGCTTTCCTGTTTTTTGTAAGTGCTAACATGCTTCAGTGCAGAGAATATCACTGAGGGTGAGAGAATGATTATGAATGTACTGCACACTTCCATGAGCAAGGAGCAGTGGGAGTGTGTTTCTCCTTGCAGGTGGCACCCAGACATGATCCTATCTGCTTTTGTCCCCAGAAAGTGCACGGGATGCTTCTGTAGTTCTTGTGCGTAGACACTCTTGAGCTGTATTTTTGCCTTGGATGCTCTACCTGGATTTAGCCGTATGTAGGGCTAGCTTTGAAGTGACCTTTGAAGCCTCGTGTTGTATGTGCTCCTGTGGGGCCTGGTTGCACTGACCTCACTGTCCCATATTGCTTCACAGCAATGTCTCACTGCCAGTGTTGGACAGAGAAGTAATTTAACGGACTGGTTTCAAGCTCAAACTCTCAGGTATTTCCTAGATGTCTGGGTACACTTATTAATGTCCCCTTTTGGAGATACAGCACTCCCAACAAGCCTTATCTTCTTGGAGGTCCGTAAGCCAGTAAGTACGAGCTCTGGTAAGCAGGGCTGTGCAAGGCTCCGTCTCACTGTCTATTTTTTCAGAGGAACATGTTGTCTGAACGCCTACGCCACTATTCCAGGCACTAGGCATGTTGAATTAATTACAGGATTACAGGCATTTGATGGTACCCAAATGAGTCAGTGATTTCAGCAGCCACATACAGTCCCTTCTGCTTTCACAGAGTGGAGAGGCGCAGTCTCAGCCTGAACCTGATCTCTCAGCAGTTTTGACCTCCTTGGTGCTGCACCTGACTTCCCCCAACACATCCATGTTGAGAATCAGATATATAATCTGCCACAGGGCCCTCATGGGAACTGATGTTAACAGATGGCATTTTTCCTGTCTAAAATATGTGCCTGTAGCTGGTCTCTTTCACGCTTCTACCCACACACACACATTTTGAGGTTTCCGTCAGTTATTCACTCTGCAGCCTCAGGTTGCCATCGAGTCTGAAAGTCACTGCACAGCCCAGATACTTGTGAATTTGTCATGCTACCTGTTTAGCCTCTGGCCTAAAGATTAAAAGCTTCTTCTGGGTTTGCTTTAGTCCTAAAAAAGTCACTGTAAAACACACTAATGTTTTTTCTCTGTCACCCTGCCCGTGATGACAGGGACTTACAAGGGCAGGGTGCTGAGTCATAAAAGACATCTAATAGCACACCTAAGAGCAAATCCAGCTCTTGGGAGGAAAGCTATGCAGGACAAAGAAAAATAATTCAAATTTCAAAATTTGGGTAAAAAAAATCTTTGTGATCATAAATTCCCTAACATTAGGGTAAAGATTACGTCTTCGGATAGTAATAGCTGTGGTTTATCTAGGAAGGTACTGGCAGAGCTCTGTGGGTACAATTTTAGTACAAGGTCAGCAGAGCTGCATTATTTATTGCTCGTATGTACTGTTATTCCTTAACATTCATCACAACCAGACCCAGGTGTATGTTAAGCAAGCCACCTGTTTTTCCTGTCTAATCTGCTGTGCTTATAAATCATTTACTGAATAAATGTTTTTAGATGGAACGCTGGTGCTGTTTGCTACAACAGCATGACCTGTGCTGTACTGCCTGGGCAGAACCTGTGGTCCTGCGACGTGTGCGACCAAGGAAGGTGAATGTTGTCATAGAAAAGCCAGAGGCAACAAGCTGTGAGGCTGTTTGGGGAAAGAGAAGGCAAAAGGAGAGGTAAAAGGCCATGTCCCTGCTGGCACCATTGCCTGCAGCAGAGGGCTGGAAACCCAGGGCATATCCTGCCATCAGTGTTAAAGGGAGGAATATTTCTGCTAGGACACAAGGAAGGACAATAAAGCAGTAACTGACAACACTATTTAGGCCTTACTATCCCTGTCCTCCCCTCCCACATCAATTTTGCCTCTGATTCTCCATTTCAGCATTTCAGCTCTGCTGCTTCTTCTCATCCCCCTTCCTTAACCAGGAGCCAAGCAAGGCTCCAGCCCCGCATCTCCAAGGTGGCAAAATTCAGTTTAGCCCACAATCCTCGAGAGCCTTCAGGCAGATCTGACATTCAGTCATGTGATGTTTAAAAGGCCCAACAATCATCTGACATTGTCTGAGCATGTGCAGATGAGTTGACTCCCTGAGGCAACCCAAGACAATGTTTGCTGAGTCTCAGAAGCTGTTTACCATGAAAACATAGAACTGCTCCATGGAAATCTGGTGCTGTGCCTTGCATCACATGAACACTATGTCAATGTTGCTGTTTTTTTCTTGTTTAATCTGTTATATGTATAAATCATTTACTGAATAAGGATTTCTAGATGGAACAATGGCAATGTTTGCAATATCAGCAAAGACCTGTGCTATACTGCCTGGGCAGAATCCATGGTCCAGTAAGGTATGCAAACAAGGTGAACACTGTCATAAAAAGTCAACGACATGTATTAATGATATATCTGCCTTTCATATGCTGGAATTTAAAAAGCTTGAAGGTAATTTCTATAAACTTCAGAAAAATCTTTATGCTAGTCAGATACAATTGGTGGGAACTTCTGAATCAGATGCTTGATGAGCTGTTGACTTTGATAAAATTATTCACCAGATTTGCTCCATATGAATTTTGGAATCAAAATCAAACTGTATAAGTTTTGCATTACACAGTACATTGTTGTTGAGCTTCGCATGGCGACAGTCACAGAGAAGAAAAAAAAATCCTTCACTCCTGTCTCCACTCCAGCCTAAGTCACAGATGCTGCAGGCTCTGTATTTGGGGGATGTTACTACTCTCCCTTCACCAATTTATATGAAGGAGCTGTATTGCATGTATTAACATGCTGCAGGCTCTGTATCTGGGGGATGTTGCTACTATCTCTTCACCAATTCATATGAAGGAGCTGCACCTTGCCTTTGACCCACCCTGATACTCTGTGTAGCCATTAGAAGCCCTGGGAAGGGAAGGAATGTTGCTTTTCCTCTGTGTTATCAGGGAATTTCAGGAGACGTGGTGCTTCCTGCATCCTCTCCTGCAGGGCAGTCTCCCCACATGCACGTGTGCTGAGCTGTGCAACACCTAGTTAATAACAGCTATGTAAGGGCATCTTTCTCCAGGGTTCACCTCAGGGGTGTAGTTTTTGAGGATGCTTGGCGTATTTCTGTGACTCTTCAACTGGTTTTGAATGTCTGGATTTTCACAGAAACCAGTAAGAATGCTAATCTCCTTTCCTTTTCAGATGAGTCATCCAGGCCCGTGGTCCTATTTGGGGAGGGAGATCCTGGGAACAAATATTAGGAATAACTGCAAATGTTCCCTGAACCTGATAGGAAGAGAGCATGTCACACCTTGGGGGCTGTTTGAGGGCTCCAGGGCCTAACATCAGCTGTGATAAAGACCTGTTTGTTTCAGAAAGGGCTGATCTAGAGGCCCAGCCCTCAGCTGAACAGTTGGCTGTGAAGTTTAGAAAAGATCTTACCACTCAGGCAAGGCCCTGTGCTTTCCTGCCCGGGCTGGGGAACCCTTTTAGTGATCCAGTCCTGTGGGTTTCCCTTATGCATAACTTGTTTTCCTTACGAGTCTCCAGCCTAAAACAATAGCGGAGTTTCCAACAATAAGGGGACTTTCAGCACTCCAATCTTAGTCATTTCCTATTACTCAAAGGAAGAAAATGTGAAAAAGTTCCAATTTAGAAAGTCTCTGGCTCGTGGTCCGGCCAATATTTATGTATCTGTTTTCACAAAGTACTAAACTTCAGAACAGCAGGGGGTTGCCTTTCTGTGAAAATAACATGATATTTTAGAACATTTGTCCAAACTGGTATAGTAAATAGCTTTCAACATAATATAATTTGCAGTGGACAGTAGTGTTTCCATGGCAATAGAGAATGCTGTCCTGTTTTTGATTTTGTTTTGCTGGATACTAAAGGAAAATCCTTTGAACAGTTCCAGTGTTACGGCTTATATTGTAAGTACTATTGCTGCAACTCTACCCAAACGTATTAAGAGTCCTGTTCCAAAGACTATATTGACGGTAGCTTTGGGTATGTAAACACATGTTTAATAAGTAGTTTTTACTAATACTGTGGCTCATCTTAAGTTCAATTTAGCTGTGTCTCAGGGTTGAAAACTTCTGTTACAGAATAACCTTTCTAAACTGAGAAATAACACTGATATTAATCAGTTAAATGGGAGACATATACTAATACATGTAAATCTTACTGATGTATGATTTTTCTCAAAGTTTTTTGTTTGAAAAGTGTTTTTTGCTAATTGGACTTGTGCATATGTGCAAAAAATTGTTGTGGAAAACACTTCAGGCTTTTTATCACGCTGAATTTTCAGTGAGTATTTCTTCTCGTATTTTCAAAATGTAGATTCATCATTAATTTTATTCAATATTCACATTATTTTATGATATTATTTTATGAAACATTGAGTAATGTTGTGCTATAGTGTTTGTAGTCTTTCCCTGATTTGCATATCACTTTCAAATAAAAATAAAAATACTTTTGATAATGCTATAGTATCATAGGATATTTTGTTGGAAAGAGTCTCTGGAGGTCATCTGGGCCCAACCCTCTCCTCCAAGCAGGACTGACTTCAACATTAGATCAGCTTCCTTGTGGATGTTTCCAGATGAGTGAGTTTTGCATATCTCAAACAACAAATATCACACAACAACTATGTCATAGCTTGGAGAAAAATTGCTTCTCTTTTTCTGTTTACCTTTTCTTACACTGTCATCCAGTCTGGCCATCCGTTTCTGAAGAGAATTGCAGAGGTTGGTGAGAAATATTATATTTAAACAACTTCCACACTACTGAAATCATCTCAGCTGTCATTTTGAACACCATGGCACTGCTTTTACATCTTTTACACTAATTCAGATAACATCCTATTCCACTGGAAATGGATTTTACATCTTTTACACTAATTCAGATAACATTCTATTCCACTCTTAGAGGGAATGCAATGGAAATTATGCACATTATTCCCATAGTTGCCTCTGTATCATCTTTTCTGTCTGCAATACATCTAAGAAAATGGAATCATTATTTTTGGCAATATTTTCCTGTGAGGTCCTTGAATCCTTATCTCAACTTACCTTGTTTCTACCTTGCTTTCATTCAGTTCACTTCTGTAAATCATCGTGTTCCTCCTTTCTACCAAAATGATGAAGCAAAACCAGGCACTGTCCAGTCAAGTGTTTTAAATATCTATTCTTCAGAAAAAGTCTTGTTAGGCATCCTAAGTATTAATTAAGAATATTACAAGGAAACAATATTTTTGAATTTGAAAACTTTCATCCTTTTTTTCTGTACTAGTTTTAGAATCTGTTTTCCCAAATGGAGCTCTGGAAACTTCAAGTAATAGAAAATGGTTAAAAAACCTCCTCCAAGACTGCAGAATCAAAGCAGTTACCACAGTCACAGCAATCATGAGGTGAAGCAGGATTAGCATATTACAGCTTGCCTGATTACTTTTTCCTATGGTATGCCAAAACAAGATTAGAAGAGCTGATTCAAGGCTGTCCGAAAGAGAAACGTTTTCCATATCAGTGTCTAATCATATGATTCCTGCAAAGCACATGTCCTAAAACAATAACAAACATTCTTTCATAGTTCTAAGCAGTCCTTGTTCTTTAATCAGATGATAGTTATTTGATCTAGACGTCCTGACCCAAAATAGCTTATGTGTTTTCCTTTTTACAATTACAGCATGTTCTATAAGAAGCTGTAAGCTACTGTAGATAGCAAATAAGTACAACAAATTAAGTGGATTGCCTAAGTTGAGTAGATGTTCAGAGTTAATGCTTAAACCAATTTGCCTTTAACTTCTGATGTGAGTGTAAGGAAAAGCATTACATCAAGAATTATTTCCATATACATTTTCACTTATGTCACATATTTAGTATTGTTTTGTCTCATATTCAGAACAGAAAATTATGAATGGGTTGGTGAATAAACATGTGCTTAAACACAACAATCACTGCAGAAAGCCTAGATGGTTTAGGAACAGAAAAGCCAAACATTAAGAACATAACAAGACAGCCCAAGGAAAGGCTTCCCCAACTCTTAATTTCTCCAGTAACACAATGTGATTTTGTTAATTATCAAAAAATATTAACATGAACAAAATAAAGCCAAATCAATTTCTGGTCTAACTTAACTGATGAAAAATACTCATCATTAAGGTAGTTACTAGATGAGTAAAAAAAGAAACATATGTAAATAGAAAAAGAAATAGAAACCTACATCCAAGAGAATGAGCTTTCTCCAGAGTGGGAATTGCCTGTGGCATATTTGGTTTTGCAATAGTTGTTGTAATAAGAACCAGTTCCTAATTTGATGTTAGGTGCTATTACGTTAGAAATAATAAATATTACTTAATACTCACACTTCATATGCAACATAAAAATATATATGAAAAGAAGACAGATATAGAAATATGAATAAAATTCAACTAAAAAAATTACTATGTCACCGTTGAGCAGATTCTACAAACTTTTACTCTCTTGGAATAATCCATGAAAGCACGCATAACCTCAGTTGCTTCAATTTTCTTGCATATGTCAGGCTTAATCATGTAAGTAGACCACTGAAGAGAAAGAGCATTGATTTCATGTTACATTTCAGAATTCTAAACAAGCCACAGACCCAAGTATTTCCCAGTGAAGACAAAGGAGATTCTTAGCATGAGATTAATTTAATCTGATGCATCTGGTCAAAATTGTTTTTCTAAGCACACTGTAAGATTAATAGAGAGAAATCAGCACTTTCTGAGAGTCATATGAAGATGGATAACAAAGTCTGGTAGAATTTATTCACCTTCTAGAAGCGTCTACCTTTCTCCATATTGACTGTAGAGAGTGGTAGGGGAATTTTAGGCAGATGACTGGAGGAGAGATGAGTCTTCAAGAGGTGTTGGATCAGATTTAATATATGATGGTGACATATTTATTCTCATTTCATATGTGCCTGTAGTTCCAAAAAGACAGAAAAGTCAGTAAAAAACAAAATGAAAAGTTAAAAATGGAAGAAGTTTAAAGAAATTGTTTGTGATATAAACAAAATACTGTACAGGAACAGCAGTTAGGGTTTTACAGCTTCTCTTTTAGAAAACCAGAATAGCCTAGCCTTGTGTAATGGTCCTTCCAAAGTTATGACAATAAAACTTTATAGTGCCATTCACTGTCACATAGTCCATAGATACTTCCATACAACATAATCCGATGTTAAAACACCTTCCCCTTCCCACACCGAGAACTTATATGAATCCTCCCCCAGTCCA
Source organism: Calidris pugnax (assembly GCF_001431845.1). Classification (NCBI taxonomy): domain Eukaryota; kingdom Metazoa; phylum Chordata; class Aves; order Charadriiformes; family Scolopacidae; genus Calidris; species Calidris pugnax. The sequence goes on along the minus strand of NW_015090864.1, from coordinate 12,170,130 downwards.
TGTTTGTTTAGAACACATTTTTATGGCAAAGATGTAAGCTCAATAACATGCAGTGATTTATCTTGGAAATACAGACTGAATAGTAACTGCAAAGAAAGCAATATGGCAGGAAAATAAGAGATCTGGACCATCTGGGTGAAAATATGTGGCTTTGAAAAACTTTTAGAGGAAAGAAAATTGACGTATATCTGGAAGTGAAAAGCTCTGAATTCAACCGAGAATTTTGTTACTTACTCACTGACTTTATTTACAGCACTGATGGTTGCTTTTCAAAGTCACATGGCATCCATCTCTTCTTTATAGTCAAGAAACTAGGGAATCAGGCTAAAACCTGGTTTCCCCATATGGGGATGATGTGTAATCAACAACTATTTAAAAACTATGGAACAAGCATTAATGGGTTCTTCAGTTATCTTCGCCTCACAAGAAGTCATTTAGACAAATTTTTAAATTAGCATAACTGTTACAGTACCACTTCCCTCTCTCAGCTATGCTATTTCAGATTGTGATATGAACATAATAATAAAAATAATTGTCCCCAGCTGAAAGTCAGGAGCATTATTCACATACAATATTCAGTTAACTATATAAAAAGTTTGTTTCCTTGTTCAATATTAGTAATGTTTATATTCTTGCTCAGATAAATGTATTCTTGCTCAGAGAAAAATGAATTACTAGTGTTCCAAAATAAACTTTGAGGCTTTCCAATGCTGAAACAAAAGGCAGGCTTTAGCGTCTCATTGGAAAAGTAAAGGGGAACAGGTTTGTTACTAAAACAATAAAAGTTTATTCTTATCCTTGTTCTGGTTTTTATGGTTTGTTATTGCACTGAAACTCATCTAGCATTTATCAGGTGATAAACCAAGCTCTTCTTTACTGGAAAACTGTGAAGCTTTGTTGTTATAGCTGATATCAAATACATCTGTGAAGTGGAATAGTGTCAGAGTCCTTCTGAATACAAGTGAGATACAGAGTTTTCATAACAGGTAAAAAGTGTTTGGCATTGTTCAAAATACTAAGCTGGATTCTGATATAATTTACACTGAAACTCTAAGAAACTCCCATGGAAGTCAGTGAAATTGCAGTACTTTTTATGTCCATAAATAACAGGCATTGCCCAAAAGGTGTATGAGAAGGTAATAGAGTACTGAAACATGGGATCTCACCAATATCTGGAAACAGGTTGCTGCTTTTAAAGTTGCATCTTCATTTGCAAGTCTCATGAGGCAAAACACTTCATGGCAGCAACTCATGTACCAGGATGTCAGGTCGCATAGTTTATCCATTCAGCACTGCACAGTTGAAACATTTTCACTCCACCACTGAACCAACTATGTCTATATTCAGTCGCATTTTCTCCCCATTGAATTCCTTCACACGTTCTCTGAAAGGAGCCAATCAGAGTGGGGATTTTGCAATGGCAAAATTTTAGTTATCAAGAGAAAAGAGCCCTGGTTACCATGAGACAAAAGTCCATCTGCAGTGAATTGCTTCAATATTCTGCTGTGCTTGGCGCAAGCTTTCAGACCTGAGGGAAAATGAAGTTTCATTTTAAAAAAACAAAATAAAACAAACTTGCACTGGAAATAGGAAGATAATCCTTGTAGAGAGATTATATGTTTAAAATCATCTGATATATTCCAAGGGAGTTTATTTCTTTTGAAATATCAGAGGAACAATCACTTAAGTCAAAATAATCTGCAAAATAACCAGGAGCTGCTCACCTCACCACATGTGGCAGCAGAGCATTCTCTGGGAAAGAGATGTGCCCACAGCCCACAGATGAGACAAAAATGAGGAAAAGATGGAGCTGTTATGCCCCAATCTTATCCTCTAACACAAAACAGAACAACTGATCCGCATAGCAGGAAAAATCCCCTGTTTGAGAGACACATGTTAAATGTATTTGAATCCATCCCAGATGCAGGCAGTAAGTCAAGGATCAAACCATCAGCTTAGAGTCAAAACAATTAAATCCTACCCTTACCTAAGGTGGATTATAATATATTAGGGATCCCTAAAATTTACCAAACAACTCCTAAACACTGTATCAGCAGAAAATCTAAGGATCTGTTTTTAAGTTAAGTAAAATTGCAGTAGAAGAAAGTAGAAACTCCTTTCAGAAGGCAACCTAATGAAAATTCATGGGACCCTTTTAAAGTTTTGGTTACCAGTGAAAGCTGAGAATTTCACAGCCCAGGTAAAAAGCCATGAAACGAATATCTTGCCTGAGGGAGTTCCTTGCTCCAAATATCAAAGTGTCTCTGAAAACAATAAGTGTGAAACTATACTCAGATTTTGGTAAGAATAAACTGTTACAGGCCACCACTTCCTCTCTCCTGCTTCCTTTCCACAAAATCTGAATTATTAGCTACATGAATGTAGACTCATACTGCTCCCAAAACAGCAAAACTGGAGGAGGCAACACATGGATCTGAGAATGCAGCAAAGGAATCAGAAGTGTGGCAAAAGATGTAAAAGAGGAATGCTTATGAATTTATTCTTATTAAAAATTGTGATTTATTATGGACATGTTTCTTAAACAGAGCCGGCAAAAAGAAGAATTCATGATCAAACTTCTGAATGCCCTTCTCTCCACATACATACACAGAACTCTTTTCAGTTATATATAATACTACAAATCAGACAGAGTCATTCCATTCCCTACAGGAAAAATATGACAACTGATTATGGGAATTACCCATTACCAAGCTACAACTAAATAAATACATCAAATGACTATCAGAGAACAGGAGACATGCCAAACTATGAAAAAAGATACCTGACTGTAAGTGTTATAAATCAGCCTACCCAATCTCTTTAGCTATGTAGCAATGTAGAGGAATTATAAGAGCTCATTTGTGCCTTGAGAAATGATGGAAAGGAGTTTACAGCTCCTTATAAGGCCAATCATTTCTCATGATCAGTATGTGAGGCCTTGTCTCTCCCTAACATTTCCCTGATATTTGGGGCATTTTTAAGGAACAATTTTCCTCTCAGATATGCCCCATGGATCTTTCTTCCACCCATCTGCATGCATCAGTCTATATTCCCAGATCTTGTACTGTGTGGTCTCCACACAGAGATCCTGTGGAAAGGTCCATGTTCTCCTCGATATCCAGCTTTGACAGCAGAATATTTCTCTTAAACTGTTGATGCTTGGCTGCTCTAAAAATACTACATAAATACCTATGAGGTATTATTTCTGCATAATGAATATGAGAATCTGCAGCTTTGCTTAAGCATGCTTAAGTTGCTAGAAAAGCTAACATTTGCATATTTCTGTATCTGTTAACACAATATTCCCCCTCTGACCCTTAGCAGTATGATCAGCCTAGGAAGAAAGGCAAGAAGCTGAGAAATTTCATGCAGAAAAACAACATTTTACAAAGTGGAAGTACAAAAGCTCTTTTCACTAAAGAGAGAGGCAAAAATACTGAGTGCAAAGAACTGAAACCATAAGAAACAGTCACAAAAGGCAGAAACTGTAATCAGTAGTGAAAAACACATTGCTTCAAGAATGGGGAAATTAAAAATGTAAAAAACAATATATAGGGCTTTCTGGCTTAATGCCATCAAGTCCTAAAGCTAAATCCACCAATCTTACCTTTCTTCATCACTTACATTTCTCATTCATTTACCTCATTAACCATTAAGAGAGATTCAGTAAGGTTCATGGTCTCTAACAAACGGCCTCCAAAGCAGACTTGATTTAATTAGCAGACATGATTTAGCTGTAATGGACTTCCTATTTGAGATAATATCTTCTCATTTTATCCCATTGCAAAAAATAACTCACATACTGCGTGTACTTGTTTAGATTCCATATAAAGATGTGATTTTCTAGCACCTTGAAAATTATGATGAGTCTTTCCATTAAACTTAATAGGCTTTTCACAGTGTTAGAGGGCTCAAATGCAACCTTAGAAAGAAAGCACTGTCCTAGAAGGCTAGTATTTGCTATTCTGCAGAGAAATTGTTTGATTAATCCCTAGGGGAATGGCTGAACTAATTGGAAATGGTGAACACAAAGGAGATAAGTGAGAAGTGCTAATCCATGGTATAAACAAGTAAATTTGCCAAAAGAAGTCTGACTGAGAAATACCACTTCATGACTGCCTGCTGAGATGTTTTGATCCTCTGTGGCAGATGCAGATTGCAGCCCCTATCCACGGCAGGTGTTAAGATAGCTCTCACTGGCAACGTGGTGGAGAGACTGAAAGCTGAATAGGCTTCCAAAGAAAGAGAGTATTTTCCTTCGGCATAACTGGATTGAAGTTCAAAGGTAAAACACAGAGGAACCACCTTTGTCCAGATATTCACCTTTCAGTACACATAGTCATTATCCTCTTCTCTCTCTGTTGTCCAGAGCAGCTCCCAGTCTCTGATCCTTCTGCCTTTCCCCTCCATTTTCCACACCCACAGGAGATATCCTTTACCCAGGTCCTCCCTTTCTTACTCCTAATTAGACCCATAATCTTCTTTCCAGAACCACTGTAGGTCCCAATAGCAATCAAAATGTCTTTCTGTTAAGTTTTTTCCAAACACACACAAAAAGTATAATGTGTGTTGAATAGGTCAGTGACCAACCATGAGAAACTAAAAGCAGGAGGTGGAGAAGAGCGGGGCACAGCAAAGAGGGTTGTTCAGCTAAACCAGTTGGTGAAAGGTAGGTAGAGAGAAAACTGAGAAGTACCAAACTGCCTCTCTTTCAGCTCCGCAGACTACATTCTTATCCCCTGTTTCATCCACATTCCCACAAAAATGTTTAGGGAAACGGTTTGTGAAATGGGAATGGCAGTTCAAGACTTGTTTCCCAAAGGAATACAAAGAAAATGAGGCCAATACAAACTAATCTCAGTCAACATAACATGCTCTGAATGGATAAGCCCAACTTCATAGCTATATGGGCCATATAAAGTAATGTTATCCAAAAGCATTGTCTGCGCAATGGGTAAGTGAGAGCGACCGCTTCAGTCTTCCTGGTGGCAGAGCTACGTTCACAGATACAGCCAAGTTCATAGGTAATAAGTGACAGTGCCCCCCAAAGCCCTGCTGGCTCTCTTCCTCTTGCCAACTTAAAAAAAAAAAAAAAAAAAAAAAAAAAAAAAAAAAAAAAAAAAAAAAAAAAAAAAAAAAAAAAAAGATTGAATTTGCTATGCACTATCAGGTGTTTCTGACGTACAATTGGCCAAATTTCTGACTATTCAGATTGGAAGGAAATTTCAGCACTCCTAAAACTCATTGTCATTTGAAATAATAATTATTTAATTTTTTTCATATATAATTAGCATTTGGAGCAGTTATATTTCCTGATCTATTTTTTTTCTTGTGAAAGAATTCTTAATTTAGAACTTTAGTCTGAAGTTCCTGTCACTTTATTTATTGTCATTCTGATGTATTAAGAACTCATATTAAATGAGAATGCAAAACAAAAAAGCATAAAACAGCACACCATGAAAATTCTGGCATTCTAAAACAAAATTCCAACCCATCTTCCTCTGAAGATAAAACTTGGGTTTCCTTACTAAAATTTTAGTCAAAATTGATACATTGTTCTATACCTAATCCTAGACAATTATTTATTATTGATAAAAAACACATCTGGTAAATTTTAGACTTCTGTTTGTACAGTATTGTCACTTGTGCCATTGAAAAATTGCATGTTTCTTTTCCTTATGAATCAGAATGCAGCAATTATTTACAAGGTCCAGAGCTGAGCTCTACAAATGCATTACCACCTCCGAGGTAAAAACACACAAAAAGAAGCAGCTGTTTAAAGTTCTTGTGATATTTTCTTCTCACTGACAACCTTTTTTTCACAGCTCTAAAACCACTGCTTTGGGCGTCTATGCATAGAAGCTGTTTTCTAAAATCAGTGATAAATACATGATGCATTTACCCAAAGCTCCTGGCAAGTTGCCAGCGTGCCCTCTGTCCCACAAGTACAGTGCATTCCTGGTTCTTCAGCCCTTTTTATACACATTACTTTTTACCATAAGTAATACCATTGAATGGTTTTTGCTCTTTGTGGTTTCAAAGACAAAAGAATAGCTAAGCTTTTGTCAACAGTCTCTCTTATTTACACTGCACAAGAAAAGACATTTTTACAAAATCCTGGAAGAAAATATGATCTCAGAAGAGAACATTTCCTGAAAGCAATATCATATGGTCTTGATCCTGTGATTACTTCTCATGTGAAGGGCAGCCTTGAAGTCAACATTTAGACACAATAGGACTGTTTTGCATGAGATAGATTGGACGATGTATGATCATATGACTATGTACACTACTAAGGCAGGATTTTCAAGACAGCCTGAAGTACATATGCATGTAAAACCAATCAAAATTCATGACTTGGTTCCTACTTCTCTTGGATGCCTTGGAACTAAAAAAAATTATTACCTTTTAATTAGATATTTAATTATACCTAATAACAATTATTATAAACATTAAAGGCTGCTGTCATACTTTTACTTCTTTTCCAGACTTTTATGGTCTCATATGGAGATCTTACCTATGTTGTAAATTTTTGTTTTGCTGTAAAAGATGTATTACAAATTAGCACGAGAAAAGCTGATGATATCATGAGGCAAAATTAATTCAGGTAACAGATTAAAAAAAAAATAATACTCTTGAATTGTCATTCACTCATATTCTTGGCTACAAAATTTGTAGGATTTAACTGGAATGGATTTTATTTTTTCTTTTTATCAGGCCAACGATTTTGTGTCAGTTCTTTGGCCATATCAGAATGAAATTCATCACATTTCAGAGGTCTAGAAGCTGGATATCCAAGTCCAAGCTATTCTCATTCCCCTAACAGTCAGTAAAGAGACATAAGCATCCCTAGAGGGCAGTTTATCTGATCCATCCTAGACACCTATCTTAGAAAGAGATGAATTGCTGTCTGGAGATGGTATTTCTCTCCATTGACTGTTAAAAGTGAGTGTAGTAACTGTCTTAGTCACTTTGTAACTTAGTTACCATGTTAGATGCCTAAACCAGGGCAGATGGATCTCTCTTTAGGTGACATTTTTACTTTCATTACATGCCAGGTTCAAAAGAGCATTACAGGCAAATCAATGTGTTTGTCTGCTGTCCCACTTTCTATATATGTACATGTGAACATCTGTTTTGGAAGCTAATGAAAGTATTTCTTCAGATTCTTTCCTCAAAGTTGTTTTTAGCAATTTCTCCATATATAGTAAATGCCAGATATCTGTTGAGATATTCTGTGCAAATGCATGCTTGCCAGTCCTTGGAAACCTGTTGTATCATGAGTTCCCAGTCTTCACATTAAAGCAGCATAATGCCAAGGTGCATGTACATGCAAGCAAGGAATGTAATAAATTATGAGGTGCCAAATAAAAAAAAAAAAAAACAACCAAAAAAAACTCGGGGGAGGAAAAGACAAATATTTTTTTATAAGAGAACACAGAGTGCTAGAGGCTGAAATCTTTCAAAAGCAAGTGCACTACACTAAAAATGTTCAGACATGGGAAAATGAATAACATGAGGTTTTGATAGTTAAGAGACTGAAGCGAAACATCGTGAACGATGTTTGTGGAGTAACTCATTAACTTTTTCTGCCTGTTTTGAAAGGTTATATGGATTGTTGCACTACTGGCCTTTCACATCTGGTGCTTAAGGTTTAGAACTCCCCTGCTCAGCTTTCATGACTCTAAAATCTTGATTACAGCAGTTAAGCTACAGTAGGGAAGGGAATAAAAAGTGCCTGCCTCAAAGCAGCCATAGGGCTTTATAAGCAATAGAGAAGGTAATATAGGGAAAGATGGGGGCAGGGGGGAAGAGGATTTAAAGCAGGGGGCAGACATACGAAATTCAGTCTGCCATGAGCTTTCACATATAATATTTAAAGGTGTGCAACACTTGTTTTCAAGTGGTCTCTTCTTTTATCAGTTTCATTTCATTCTACCACGTCTGAACCAGATTTGAAAATATTAAATGATTACCAGTAGGACCAAAAATGTTTCTATATCACTTGCAGTGTCACCTCCTCTGCAGCCACTCAATGACCACAAAACAGTGAAAGAAATCCAGTTTGAGGAGGAACATAGTGTTTGTCAGTCTAGGGTCTTCAAACATCAGAAGACAGCTTGCAAAAACATTACCAAAAAAAGAAAAAGAAAAAGAAAAGCAGCCCCTCAAATATGTCTATACATTCCCATGCCAGGAGCAAGCAAACAAAAAACAAGCAAAGGGAAACACAGGTGATAAATATGCAGAGTTCATTCTGCCTTTATTTCAGACTGAAAGAAAGCCACTGTAACAGCGCTACAGAAGATATTGTGTTGTGCTTCCAAAGAGCTGGGAGGCAGGAAAGAGACATGTTTTAAAAGATTGGAATACCTTGCTCTAATTAAACAGGATGAGCTGGTGCAGGATAAGTTATATTTATACCGTTACATATAGATATTTTTCCAGCTTGTTCTAGAAAACTTATAAAGATCATGATTCCACAAGGTAGTTTGTGCTGCTGTTTTGTCTCTTGCAACATCTTACCGAAAGTGCCTCTGCAGCACCCCCATAAAAAACAGAGCTGATACAGCTCTATGTGCTTTATATGCAACTTTTGTATACACTGGAAGGTTGTTACTGTGACTATTCTGCCCTCTGCATTCTCCCTCCTCCACCTGAGACCTCCATTTTTATATTATAAAAAAAAAAAAAAAAAAAAAAGTTCTTTCAGGCTTTGCTTAAAGGAAATTAATAAATCTTTCATCTTTGTCAGTATTATTCTATAGACTGCCTCTGTCCAGTCTACATCTTTTCTGAGATTTGGTACTCAAAACACCCCTTCAAACTTCATTAGTTCCAAAAGGGATGGAATAATTAATCCCTTCTCTGATATATGAGACTTTTGTTAATGTATCCCAAATGACATTTGCACTTTTTGAAATAACATCTCTATATTGATGCGTTTTTGCTGGAAATGCACTATACCACTTCAGTCATTTTCTGCAGTGGTGATGACTTCCACATCTTCCCCAGTCTGTATTTGAGAAATTGATTTTTCTCTAAGCACTACAGGCTTTTGCTCAGCAATGGAGGTACTAATCTTAAAGTCCTTGAAATTTTAAAAACAGTACTCCTGTTGTGCCATTCTAAATTCATCTTGAATCTTTACTTGCAAAATGGAAGGAAGACTCAAGTCCTGGACCAGATTGCTGAATTTCTGTCTTTGTACCATTGACGCAGCAAGTATTTACTAGTGAACTCTGATGAGCTGTTGCATGAAAGAAAATGTATTACTGCGCTCACTGACTTCAAAGTCATAGGTAGAAGTAGCATTTATTTGTATTTAATTTCCAAAGCATCAATTTTTGAGGAGTCTTTTTAATTCTGGGAAGTGCCCTGGAGTGCTCTTAACCACTCTCAGGCTGGAATAAGACTCTAGTTGTACAAATGTACCAACTGTTCCATTGGAGAGATTAAGAAATAAATTACTCTGAATAGGCTTCAGAACAGATCCCAGTAGAACCTGACTGGAAGTGCTCTCCTCATCTGGCAGCAAACTTCTGGGGTTTACCAGCCTGTTACATATCCTTTTTATGGTAATATATAGCCCTGGTTTTTGTTTTGCAATCTTGTAACACACACTCATAAATAGAATAAGGCAATATGTTCTGTTATGGCTCTTCCACCAAGACATTTACGTATTTCACATTTTAACTTCATATACTCTGAAAAGAGTACAGAAAGTGGGTGCTTGACTTCTTTTATAAGTGAAATATAAATGAAGTAGTGAAATATAAGTATAAACACACATATAAAGTCACAGTAACATTTTAAAGAGAAAGTCAGTGGGAATCTCTAATTATTTGTGAAAACTTGAATTTTGGTACTACATGAAGGACGACCTAAATGAAAAGGTTCACACATAGTGTACTCTCTTTTTGTTTCCATAAACTCATTGCCTGGTATGGAAAGCTTCATTTGCACATGGTTGTTCTCACTGTATGCAAATAATCTTTTTTGCAACACAATTTATCTCTACAGACTGATCTCTGTGATCTTTCCGGCACATTTGGAAGCAGCTGACAATGTAGTTTCTACTATCTAAATGTCTGTGTTCCCAAACACATTTCATCCATTTTAATAGCACTCTCTGTGACTATTTTGTGCTTTTATTGTCTTAGATTTTATGGGTTAATTGGGTACATCTGAGCTCAGTGTTTTGATTGAAGATCTCCAAGAAAGGAATCAAGTGTTATAGGGAGAAATACTGATGATAGTACGATGACTTCTAATAGCCAGAGAGACAATGTCATGTTTTTATAGTGCAATCTGCTTTCTTATAAGACAAATAAAGATCCTGGTTATGTACTATCATTTAATTTCTCAAAATAGCTTTGTGAAAATAGTAATATTTCTTCTAGTATCCTTGGCAAATTGTGGTGTTGGTAATTGCATTGTACTAGCTTATATTGTTCTTGCGTGTTCATAGGAATTTTTTTTTTCAATGGCCTTTCTAAATACTACATGTAGTTTTCTATTCAACAAAATGGTTAATGTGAATTTTTACCCAGCTGCTAAATAGCAGTTGTAGAATTCAACCAGGTAGACTGACTTGTTCCACATAACGTGCTACCATATTTCACAAGTTATCCCTCCTATTGGGCACAACAACCTGTATTTGACTAAGTAATTAGGCATTAAATCACATTTCATTTCAAGGGGTTAGACTAAACAAGAAATTTTGGTTGTGTATGATATATTTTGTCCTCACTATGTCTGACCTTTATGTGGTTGACATATTTTGTCAATGATAATTTTATGTTTATTTCCAGTTCATTGATGAAAATATCAAATGCCATATAACGTGACTATTATGTGTTTGCACACCAGGAGCATCCCATTTGATGATTAATCCCCATGGATGACTGACTTTTTCAATGTGTTAGTTGTTTCTTAATCTCTTTAATATAGACTGTATTAATATTATATAACACTAATATCTTCACTGGAATGTCAAAAGAGCTAACTATATTGTCAATTATAATAATGCTTGCAGTAGCAAATCAATTAGAACATTCCTGTTGACTTCAGAGGCTGAGTTGAAGAAAGCAGAAAAGAATAAAAACAAAAGTTGCAATTTTATTTGTAAAAATAAACTTGAATTGATCTTTTTTCACAAAAATACAATATGAGATGAGGAAAGTGTAAGAATGAATGGAGAAAAATATGTAGGATTTTGACTCCATCAGTCTGAGATTCTGAAGATAGTTGCAGCTCCACGGCTTCCCTTCAGGTTATCCAGGGCTATGTCCACCCATATCAAATGTAACCCTTTCTTAAAGGTTATATAGCCCCCAACTTAATCCTTTCATAATGCCTTTTTAACAAGAATTTGGAAGCATAAGATAACTGTTAGGTAATAAGATTAGATGTGAATCCATTAGGATGTATAATGTCTAGACCAAACCAATGAGAGACAGAAGAGATTGTTCAAAGGAACATGACTCTGTTTGCTACGCAAGACATTTCATGACATTTAAAACATCCCAAATATCCTCTCTGGTTTCCAGTTACCACTTCAAACCCTCTTGTGTATTCTGGAGATGCTAGACACCTACTAGCCCCATATCTTACAAACCCTACATTAGCTCAGGTGACATTAGATACCTATGTCTGGACAATTCAATTGAGTTCCAATGTGGAAAGATATACAGGAATTGTAAGTAGAAACATTAAACTGTAATAGTGCTTATTCTCTCATCCAGAATTCAGTCTTGAATCTAATATTGACACATATTTTTGCATGTGTCTACAACCTGCATTAGCATGAGAAATATTTCTTTTACAGTTTACACAACCAAATGTCACTTGAACATTTTATATGTCCCATTTTGTGCCCAAACTGAAACAAGTATGACTGCATATGAGCTCTTCAGTAGTGCACACAATCAACTTTGGAAGTCTTATTCAGTTCCGGGTTTAGTCAACACTGCATTCAGCATACAAAATTCAAAAATAAAACTTAAAAAAAAAAAATAAATTACAAAATAAAATAAAATAAAATAAAGCAATATTTTCTAATTACACAGGTGAAAATTATGGCCTAATGGGTGAAATTGTCAGGGACTAGTTTCCCAAAAGGCATGCAGATTTCTCAAAATGAGACAATGCAAAGAACCCCGTGTCAAAACCACCAACCTGGTAAGTCTGCATTCCTTCATGCAGAGAATATGACAGTGCTGCATCAGAATAAAAGTGATACGTTGCAGGTTTCATGTGCTTGCATTATGCTCCCAACCATTTTCCAATCACAAGGTTAAAATGAGCTGGGCCAGGTCAAGTCCTGCTATGTATATTGACCTAAAGAATTCAATAAGCTTCATTTCATTTTAAAGTTGGTAAGAGAGGGGAAGAAGGTATCAAATTAGAATACATAAATTCAATTAAAAGATACTTATATACCAATCTCAATGGGATTTGGATGAGGCAATAAATTTCATGCACTGCTTTTCTTAAGAAAATTATGTTATCTGCCTAAATACAAAACATAGAATTGTAGAATAATTTAGGTTGGAAGGGCCCTCTGTATGTCACCTTATGCAATCCCCGCACTCTCAAAGCAGGACTAATTAGATTAGGGACCCTTCTACCAGAAGGGAGAAATTTTTCAGTGGCTTTCAGAACACCAGCATGGCCCCCTTCACTTCTGAAAAAAGCTTCCACTCACTGCAAAGAAAAAGAAAAATAACTACCCCTGAAATTTTACCTTCTTAAAAATTACTGAGACAAATTCATTAGTGGATTACACTAGTCATTATGCGAGGGAATTATATCCATGAAGTCCCTAACCTTGTTGCATATTATCACATCTGCTGCCCTTTCAATGATACACTTGAGTTAATCTCTGAATAACAGGATCACATCTCCTTAATTAAAACATTAAATGACTAAATAAAAAAGATACAAATCTTTATATTCTTTAATTAAATGAGAAAGATTCACCAAGTGTCTAAAGAGACACATAACTATCCCTGGAAGAACTCCAAGATATCACATGTGAAGGGGAGGGGCGATAATTATTTTTTTTTAAGAGAAAGTGCAGAAATTGGAAGTGGCATTAGGCCAGGTTCCGCCTACACAAGCTGAATAACAATTTTAAAATAGCTCCACTGAACTAAAGTATAAAGCCTTTGCTCAAAGGAGATCTTATTCAAGACCTTATAAATTAAGGATTATACAGTGTACAAACCGAGAATGTGTTTTCTTGTCTGATGCAGGAAGAGCATCCACATCAGCAAACATTGAAGCTGAATGCTTTGAATCCTTGACCATTAGCTACTTTCACTGTTGAAAAATTATTTTTCTGCAGCATCTTAGAAGTCTGTGTTTTCAAATAGGTCATCAATGCCCTTAACTGTAATCTAATACATATCAGCAGTCTATCCAGATGGCAGCTTTTAAATTGGTGGTTATTCAAATTTTCTATTTAAAACACAATCCCATGTCTTTAATGAGAATTTCACTACTGGAACTATTGTATCATTTATACCATCATTTTGGTTTCCTTATAGATTTTTCTTGATCCAGTGTCTTCATATAGATGTATCTCTTGATAATTGCCCCCTAAAGAAAATATGCATGAAAACTGGTTTTGAAAACAGTAATAATGGCTAGCATATGGAAAATGAACATCTATGTTCCCTCTTGGATTTGTACAGAATGATGCATACGATATATATGAGGCTCATAGATAGGATTAGCTGATCTCAGCTGATTCAGTAATGATACTGTTACAGAGTCTCTAATGGTTTCCTTGAAAGTGTTGGTATGCTAACCAAACACAAAACTTTAATACTGAAGATATAAATATGCTTCCATTGACATTATACTACAACACCTCTCCTTTGGACAGATTGAATGGGATGTGAAGTGAACTACTGTGATGTTAATTACTGTGTTTACCTTCTGAAGAAATCTGGAAGTTTATGGAAGTTAATGAAAGAGCAAAAGAAAACCCATGACTCACTCATAAACGAGAAGTCACTAGAATATCCTAAACTCATGTTTGCAATGTTTTCTAGTTTCTTGTAGGCCTTTTCTTTCCTTGGTATTTTAATGTGTAATTGAAAAATATTACAAACTACAACTTTAGCTACATCAATTGCAGTGTATTTAAATGAGTGAGGACCTGATTGTTGCTGAACTTCAGAGGAAGTACCTATGGAGCCTAACCCCCTGTATTTCTGAGTGCACAACTTCATGCAGTTCTAATGACTGGTGAAAGGCTGGAGAAAACTTTCAGATTCCAGAGTCTTTGTGTCGGGTTTGGCTTGACAGGTGTTGATTAAAAAAAACAACAAAAAAGCTGCTGGGTCATACTTACTAGCACCAAAACACTGCTAAGTCAGCAGAGTTACAACAATAATAAAAGAAGTCTGTTGTATATGAATAAAGCATTAAAGATTATCTAGAATATTGTAAGATTTAATTATGATGTATATTTTTATGACCTGCTTTTAGTCCTAAATCCTTAACAATTGTTCTCTCCTGTTGACAATCCAGATTTGGAGGAAACCAAACTATGGTAATGAGTGAGATATGCACCACCAGAAAAACTTTTCAAAACCAAGGATTTGCTCTTTATGGCATATTTAGTGCCTACTTCACGATGTCATTGACATGAGCAATATAAAGCTAGAAAGGTTTTGCAATTCAAGACTCAATTATATGTTTATTTACATGCGCCCCTTTTTCAGAGTGTGAAAACTTTTTTCAATGCTGATTGCAGACCTAGCAAAATAGGACTCCAGACTGTGCAGGTGAGAGCTGAGAAAATGTGCTGTGTGTGAATTTGGTGCAACTTTCAGTCTACTAAGTGACCTCAAAATTTTACAGGGTCATATACAAACTCCTTCATAAAAATGAGGACCTGAGGAGTGGTTCAGGCTAAGAAGGATAGAGAAACAGGGACAAATTTCCACATAATGAATTCAAACTTTGGGTATCTTAGCCCTCCTGTGACAACTGCTTGACAGCACATGGTAAGTAAACTCACAAAGTAAGGCTCCAAGCACAAGCAATTATAACAGAGTTCCCAGGGGTTCTGAAGTTTCATAGCCCACCCTACGTTCTGACAACTCAGCCCTGTGTCTACACTCAGAGTAGTCTGTGGAATTTAAGTAATCTCTGAATTGCATTGAAACAAGGCTTTTAAAATTCTTAATTATTAAACATGTACATGTCACACACATGGACACATCTGCAGATCTAGTCTTAAGTGCCTAACATATATGCATACATGTTTATTTATGCATATGTGGTTTTATGGGGGGTGTATGTGCCCTCAGAGGAGCTTATATCTTAGAAGCTTAGCTGGGAATTGAACAGAGATTCAAGGTCTGCTGAATTCACCCCAGTTCTTCACTAACCAGTGTGTGGCTTCTGAAATATCTATTGGTAGAATGGAATGATTTGACCTAAAAAGTATTTTGAAAATATGTCTAGTTCTAAGACTAAGAGGTATGAAAAAATACAGACAAATAAGCTATGTCACAAGGAGTATAATGACATTTCCAAGGCTAAGTAAAGATGGGAGACAAAACATGAAGCATATTCCTTGTATTATCAACAGACAACTCAGTTTCTCTACTATCTAAATGATATTGATGGAGGTACTTGCAACTCCAGTATCGCAAATATTTATTGCGTCTAGTCTGTTCTATCACGCATTAAATAACATTCCCATTCTCATTTTCAAGAACTATCTCTAATCTTTGTTTACACTAATGCTTCCTTTGTTGACTTTTAACAATTATGTGCCATTGACAATTGTTTATTGTTGTTTAATTAGGAGGTGGATTATTCCCATGTTTTAATGATTACTGTTCAACAACTTGACAGAAACGTTATTCCCAAAACCACAGAGCACAAACTGGCTTTGATTTATTTTACTTAGTCTTGTTATGATTATATTATAAGCTCTCCAAATTTTTTATTTTTTTTTTTTATTAATTACAATATCTCACAGCTTCAGCTCGGCAATGTGTACCAAAGGAAACAAATATAAACTGCCCATGTTACTGAATTCTGTTCCTCTAAGAAAAAAAAGAAGAAAAGTATTGGATTGTAGAATAGATAAGTACAATAAACTCATCAACATTGGCTCCAGAGCTGATTTCCAGTTTGCAGATATGAAGTATTTTTTTGCTGTATATTCTTAATCACCCAGGTAGCCTAAAACTGGCCATCATCTGTTAAGTACGTTTTCATTATTAGATGTAAAACTTGAAACAAGAAATTATTGACAATGGGCAACTTATAAATGCTGTTATTTACAGAATTTACATATTTATTTATGTTATTACAGAAATAACATAAATGTTATTTATGCATTGTTATGTACAGAAGGGCATGGAATCCGCCCTCATTAGCCAATGCAAAACACTTATTTTTTTGTCATGAAATATTGATGATCGCTAAAATAATAATGAGGAAGAAGTGCACAAGCTAAAATTTGCATGAGATAGAGAAGCAGACATTTTCCTATGTAGTATTTCATGTATCAACTGAAAAAATTTAAACAGATTGAAATAAATATTGTATCTAGATTGGGTGACAAAGGGCTGTGTGTAAATTGCATCTCCTATGCATTTCTGACAATACATATTTCTAATAATTTTTTTTTCTGGAAAGGATATTATTCTCATGCTCATCCTTTAAACTGTAAATCTGATCAAATGAAAGAAATGTTAAAAGATGAGATTGAAAGAATTAATAAAATCTAGAATTAAGAAAAAAAACCAACAAACTGAATGTTCCAGTTTATAAACATTTTAGAAATTTCAGTATTTTGTTGCTCTGGTTTGGAATTCACACTTGAAAAAAATGCTGTGAAATGTTATAAATCTTTCATTTAAGAAGTCCTGTCTGAAACTGCATTCTCACAGATCTGAACGGAACCCGATTTTTGCCTAGATTAATGGATCTGTTGAGCAGCTCCCTCAGGTTTTTAAAGTCCCTTACTCTAGAATAGTCCTGTTGCATAGACTTCTCAGTGCCTAGAGATGTCAAATGTGCCAAAACGTATCTCAGAGCTGGCCTTGGGGGTTTTGTTCTGTTTTCACCTACATTTTTGGAATAGGGATGTCAATTTACCTGAAAGACTTTGCGTATTAAGAGCCTGGGTACTCTATGATGAAAATATTGGCAGTATTGGGCTGTGAAACCTCAAAGCCTAGTGCCCCTCTGGCTGGGGTGAACTAGCAGAAAACAGAACAGGCTATGTCATAACTCTGCCTACCCTTTGTTAAAAGATTTTTCTGAAAGCAATATATTTTTGTGAAATGTTTTGCTTTGTTGACTCAGCCATTTCTGACAGGCTGATGCTGAAACCAAAAATTTACAGCCCAATCTAGTTATCACCACTTGATTGCATCTAAAACATTTGAGGAATCTGCCTTGCTCCTCTCTGGTGTTTCTGGAGGTCACGCAAGACAGCTTCTCTCATTCTTAGCAGTTTCCTGGAGTTAAAGAAAGCAGTTGAAGGGAAGAAACACAATTTCTAAATGTTGAAAAAGGCTTTTAGGGTTGTTCACATACTTGAAGGATGACACTAAGCAATAATACTTCAAATGAACATAATGCAGTGTGCACCAAAATGTGATTAAGGATAAATGATTCAGACAAGAAAAAGCTTCACCTTTCCTTTTGAAGTCTGTGCACCTTTCTAATAGTAAAATGTTTTATATTATAGTTGTTCTAAAATTTCTTCTAACTGTATATTTCAAAATCACTTCTTCAGGGTGATGGGGACCTTCGGTCAGGCTTGAGATTCTAATTTAGTTAGTCCATCTGGAAATTCCAGCTCAGGAGATCAAAACTCCTAAAAATTACTCTATGTTATTTAAGTTTTCTTTCAGTGGTGCTCCATCCACCCCTGAAGTTGTTTCCAGATGACATTTTCACTCTCAAAAATTTATTACAGACATGCTATCAACCCTTTTCACCTGGATTTCTTTCACATTTCTGGCCAAAAACTTAATCACACTACCTAAATCTAATTTTAAATATCTTCCATATCTTTTCAACTTCTGCTTCCCTTTGTATAGATTATACAGTTCTTTGTATGAATGATGGTTCAATACCTCTTCAAAGAGACTGTGAATTAATAAGAATCTGGGAACATTGTTAGTGAACAACAGCAGTGACAGAAAAGCACCAAACATTGGTCTAGTTTAAGTCATACTAGTTTTGACAACAGTAATCTAAGAATTCATCGAGTCAGTAAGCTCCAATATGGACCAGATAGCATAAAATTTTTCCATTATCCATGTAAGTGTTACTTCTGTTTCTGATGTCTTACTATATTTTAGAAATTTATTTTTATTTTATTACTCAGATACTTGCTGTTTAAGGTTGGTGAATAGTTGGCATTCATGAGCATCATGTGTGCTATGCGTTTACAAGGATAGCTCATGGCAGGAAAAAAAACAGTATCCATGTGATAGATCCATGTGTAGCTTTGCCAGTTTAGGACATGAGGACATGAATACTGTAGCTGCTATTCCATAACACATCCTTAGAAGATCCCTAGGATGAAGAAAGTGCATTTCATCACAGTGATTACTGAGATATTAGGTGTTCATTTAGATGATGGCTGATGAAGTTGTGTCATAAAAATAATATATTTGAATTTGAAAAAATTTTGAAAAAAGGAGAAAGTTCTTTACTGTGAGGGTGGTGGAGCACTGGAACAGGTTGCCCTGGGAGGCGGTTAAAGCCCCATCCCTGGAGATATTCAGCGTGAGGCTCGACGAGGCCCTGGGCAGCCTGGTCTAGTTGGGGGTGTCCCTGCTGACTGCGGGGAGGTTGGACTAGATGATCTTTGGAGGTCCCTTCCAGCCTGGACAATTCTATGATTCTATGAAAACCTAACCGTGATTTAATTCTTAAGGAAGTGTCATATTTGGAGAACAGTTTCTACTGCCTTTGAAATAAATCACAAAATGCACATTCACTTTAGTAGTAACTGGACAAGACTGTTGATATGGAAATATAGATGAAAAGTGAGGAGTCTTTCTAGGATCTCTTTCTTCCAGGAACATGAAGTCAGCACAACAAGATTTAATCACACATATGCTAGAAACTGTGTGAAGAAGTTTGTTTGTGTGTTGTTTGTTTGTTGTGTGAGAAAAGACTAATACAATTTTAAGCTAATTCCTTTTCAGTAAAATAACAAGGAGAAGTCATAAAAACAAATCACGCTTCTATTTACATATATAAAAAATGGAAGGAAAACATATTGTGTGTAGTACAATTTAGCTTTTGAAGGATATATGTAGATTCCTAAATCTTCCTTCTAAAATCTTCCAAATTAGTTATAAAAATGTCTCTTAACTGCAAATCGGCAACAAAGTTATATTCTTTTTCAAAATTATCAGTTTCGCCATTACAATTTCTTTCATTTTCTCTTTTTCAATTGTACACATTCCTCTGTCACTGTCTATCCAAATATAAACAGTAATGTTTTAGTTGATCAAATTTATTTAAATAATATCTGACAATATTATGCACATTCCATATTTGTATGTGTTATGTACATCTGTGTGATATATATCTCTATGAATCTATCTACATATTATGTCAATGATAAATGGAAAAGTAGCTCATTAATCACATTACCTGCCTTGTAACATTAATCCATACTCCAATACTTTATATTGCATCTGTCTACACAATTGCTTTACTGTCACCAAGTGTATTAAAAAAAATATCCATATTCTTTAACCCTAAATTAAAATAATGGGAAATAGGATTAAAAGAGATGGAAAAAGGTGCTGGTGTTATCCAGACAGTGCTGTGTCAGGAAATTGTATCGTATATTCCATTCCTATGATGTTGAAGCCAATTGGGCTTCTTGTTATAAGGTAACTAAAACAGGCTTCATGCTCCAGAAACTAGGAATCTTTTGGTTTTATTCCAGGGCCAGATTAAGCTAATTTATTCTTCTTCCAACACTTGAGTTTAAATGTGTCTTTTTCAACTTTATAAGTTCAGGGTATTTATAAAGATCAATTTGTTTTAACTCTAAAAAAAATCCATCTTTTTTTTAATTTCCCTTTGTAAAACAGGTCTTCCACTTTGTTCATTCTGGCAATCCCTTGCAATAATATCTTCCAGTATGGATGCTTTTCTCTTGAACGCAGTCAACTAGAATTGTACATGGCACTGCATAAAAGATTTTACCAGTGGCTTTGTTATATTGTCCCCTATTTCTTTGGCAGTTCCTTGCCTGATAGATACTCTGGACACAACTGTTTGTGCATAATCACATCTAATTAATGGTTTACTGATGCCACTAGATCATACGTCGTCACCAGTGGATAAGATGACCATTTCTAATAACATTTTTTTTCTATTTATTATTACATGTAAGATCTTTCCCTTTTACACTATTTTTCTTGTTTACCTAAAGAGATCTAATAATTGTTATTCTAAAGGGATAGATACGGTTTCATTCTAAAAATCTGAAGCAATCATTAAGAAAGTTTTCTATCAGACCAGCAATTTCCTGTGTCTTTCCAATTTCTTCTTGCATTCAGACATGGACATTACCAGTCCCCTTAATCTTCACGCATACAGTCATCTGAATATATTCATATTGCCAATTAACTGACTCTCTAATTATCCACATATATGTGTTGGATCACTCCTGGGAATCTATATGGATCACAATAATATTTTTGGTTAAGATGAAAACCAGATGAATTTTTGAATGTATCTCAGAGGAAGAAGGACTCTGACTTTCTCTGTATACTCCAAAGTGACAGGACTAGCAATCTCTTTACCTGAACCTACACACAGGGGAAGAATTGGGGTGCAGGATTTAGGTGTGTAAGGAATATTACTTTTTTTTTCCATTAACACCAAAGGGACCAAAAAATAGACATTGAGGTCTACGTAGACCCTAACCTTGAATAGAGAATACCCTAGGAAAAGCAACAAAACACCCTTCATTAGGATTCCTTGAGAGGACCCTCTTGACTATAGATATTAAAAGGGAAATGGAAAAAATTATGAAGTCAGAGAGCACCTGTTGAGAAAGACCTTCTATTCTGAGAAAAATCACGTAGTAGACTACATAGGCATGACTCAAGGTGAAATAGTCACTCACTGGATTCAGAGTATGACTAACTGCTAATGGAGGCTTTTCAACACAAGGGGTGAGTCATCTGCCCAGACTTGGGCATCTAAGACTTAAACATCTGAATCTAAGGAAATTACTCAAGAGACTATTGAGATTCAAAGGATAAAACAGATGTTTCCATAGTGCAATCCATTTTCAGATAGGCATCTAACTGGGGCAGACAACACCCATACATTGGCTTTTTGGACTATGAAAGGAGCTTACATGGACTGAATTAGGTTGAGATATCTAACTAGCAGATACCTAAAGCTAGGTGTCTTAACCTAGGTGAGATGAATTCCACTGTCCCACAAAACTTGAGATATGAAACTGAGATGGCTGTGGTAGGTCCTTTGTCACCTCTGTGTGGGAAGGTGCAGGTTTCTCACCACCACCAATGGAATAAATAGAAGGTGCCTGTGCTTTTAGATTGAGCATCTGATTTAAGCTCTAAAAGTTAAGACTAAATATATCTTGAGCATTAACTTTGGCAAACCACAAAAAGACATAGAGAAAAGATTGCTGTAACAGAATTGACAAGTCTGAATTGGAATCCTCTGTTCCATACACACTAAATAAAAGGGGGTGTGCCTTAGAGAGGGCTTCAAAATATCCAGCAATACAGGAATGAAATAACTAATGTATCATTTATCTAATTTGTTCTTAGTACAAAAGCACATGTCTCTCTTATAAGATCACCTCCATTCCCACAACAATATCTTCCTCTGTGCTACAGAGTAATTAAACTATTTTCTCTATGGTTTCATGAAATTAGCCTTCTTTTTCCTTCCTCCTTACTTCAGTTTTACATGCATGTTAACATTGAGGACATTTGCCAGGAATGTGTATTTGGACTCCTTCAGGCTAAGAAAAACACTATTATTCCCCTTCCATGTCAAAATGTGAAAGATGTAAAATGGAGCAAGAATGGACATTCCTACCTATTATTCAGAGTAGCTAGAACATACAGGTGAGAAAGTTTTCAAGTTTTCCTAAATGAGTATCCAAATCCTAATAATGAGTTTCATTGAGAAGTGAGTTGGCTGCATTGGTATTGTCCACCTTACTTCTCAGAACCTGGGTTGCCTCTTCCCATACTGCCACCACAGAAAGTGAGTTGGAGCAGGCAGATAGTAAAATGCCACAAATGGGAAAGCCTTGAATAAAGCAGCTATCATGTGTGCTTAAGCAAGCATTGGTAAAGAGTGCAACTCTTTCAAAACAGGGTTGAGTGTTTCAGGTTTTTCCAGCTTCACATTGTTTTATGTGACAGAATGTCTTTAATTAGGTTAGCAAAGGCTGAGATAATGTCTGTGTTTGGCAAATGTGCTCTGCAATGGCCTAAGGGCTTCTCTGTGGTGCTGAGCAACTTCAGTTCCTGTGAATGCTCAAGACTGTGCAGACTGAAACCTCTATCCTAGGCAAATGATGATTGCATCATTAGCAAGCAGTTAATTAATTTCTATTTTATCTTAACTGGATCATGGCTTTTTTGAAGGTTTTATACTCTTTGTTTTCTCCCACTTGTCTGTTTAAGTCTCAAATAACAGACTCCACTGTGTATTTGTAGGCTTTTGAGCACCTTCTCCCAGGGCAGCAAAGACAGACAGTGTAGTATATTTGTTGTCCTTGGAGTAACGATAAATGAAATATCTGCCTGGGTTCCTGAAGAGGATGGTGTTCCTAATGCACAAAGAATTTCCAGGTGTGGGACTTTGCTCCCTGTACATACTCACACTCCTTCATGTGGATAGTGCAATGTTTCTGGGAAGCAGATTACAGCAGCAAAAGTAGAAAATGAAGCAAGACTGGTGTAACTGAAATAATAATGGGTTGGGTTTGGTTTTTTTTAGTTTGTAAAATATTGCTCTCTTTTCTCTTGTTTTCATTTGCAGTCTTGAAGACTAACCTCCTTTCCACATGTTACATCACAGAGGAATCTCAGCTCACCCATACCTTTTAAGGTATGTGAACTGCGTTTGACTTTAAACAGTAGTATTAACCATTTAAAGTTATGCACATGCCAAAATGTTCTGCTGAATCAGACTCAGTTAGAAGAAACATAGGCTTTAAATATACCTTTCAATTTAACATTTAAAAAAATAAATAGAAAGATTGGATGTGCATAAACCAAACATACTTATGCCATCACCTTGATATGATGGATTAGTTCTCCATTAAGAGAAATAGAAGAAAAAAATCTTTCACAACCCTACTCCATACCACCCATCAGGAGCTGTTTCTGTGATTGCTAAATTAATTGGGCAATTTTGCCGTTCATTTTAATGGGATTAGAAACTTACTTTTACAGAATGATAAGATCCTTCACTTGTGTGTAGATCACACAGTGTATGGCCAGAAAATTGTTAGAAACCTTTGAAATCAATATGAAACATTGGATTTGAGTTGTGCTGTTAAAGGATGTTTCTTCTCTGCTAACACAAGTCCTTACCCCCTGACTGTTTTCTTCTAACCAATATTCTGTAAAGCCTGTTGTATTAGGTGACATGAAAAACTAATTAATTGATTAAAGTTGGTTTTCTCTGTCTTTAGTTGTCATAAGTATGTTATACAACTAAAAGTTAGTCTTGATTTTCTCTAGGGCTAAAGTGAATATCAGTCAATGCAAAACTCCCATTCCAAAAATCAAGAGACTATAGAAAAATATTTTAATTCATACTAAGAACTCCTTGCACTGGGCCAAGATCATAATAACAGCAGGAGAAACTTCATATTTAGGAAAAAAAGGAATGGCAGGAAGTTCTAATTTTACTGAATGATTCTGCTATTCAATATTTGCATCTCCCTCAGGAATACAATTCTATATTTAGGTGTGGTTTAAGAACATACTGACATGACTTTAGGGTTAGGGCTGGGTGTTGTCATGCTCTGCCAGCTGATAAGGAGAGTAGTCCCTGAATTGTCCAAAACCTTCATGTTCCCTAGTCTTCTCACTCCCAGTGATCCATTTCACATCACCCTTCTACAAACCCTTGTCCCTCGTGTTTTACCTTTCCAACCATGCTACAGTACATTCCCTTTGTTTTCCATACCATATATCTACTATTCCTTTGGGTGCTAAAAAACACCACTGGTTGCAGTGAAACAAGTTTAGCTGAAAAGCAAAGTGTTACATATCAAAGAGGCAGATGAATCTTACAGAATCACACTACCAAAGCCACATAAAGTTCAATGAACAATCTTGTATACAGCATAGCAGAGGAATTTTTAACTCTGTATGGCAAAGAGCAGACTACTTATTATGAGGCACATATGGATAATTGTCATATGGCAGTCAGTATATGGTAATTTTAGGAGAGGGAGATTTGGAAACTCGAAGTTTGGAGGTTTAGACCTGGGATCACCCTTGCTCAAGGCAGTTATGCTATTCATCAGTTACACTGATTGTTTCCAAACACATGTAATGAATTCTTTTTCCTGTACCACAAAACCAGTGCCCTCCATAACCTTTTCTTTCTTTAATTGAACTGTTATTTTATAAAGTTTAAACAAACGATCATGTTGGAAGTGCCCTTAGGAGATACGAAGGAGTGAGTAGAGCACAGGTGAAAGCACAAAAGGGCAGTCTACAAAGACCTAAATCAGATTGGATGGCCTTTATTTTACATGGATTCCTGAGTTTGCAATGAAGATAGGTGGGAGTGCATGTATATGAAATATTCCCTTAAAATAGAGCCAATGTTATAATAACTTCATTAACATTCAGATGATGCCTATAGTTTAAGAGCATTTTGAAAAACATATAACACTTAACTCTATTACTACAGTACAATGTTGCCCTTTAACTTTCAAAAAGTAATTTAGAAATAAATTGTTATAAGGAATTTAATTATGTGGGTTTTTTTTTTTTTTTTCGTTCTTTAACCCCTTTTTGGGTTTTTGTTGTTGTTTTATTTTTGCCTTGCAGGAGACAAGTAGGTTCATAAGCTCTTCTTTATGGGATGGATTAGAGCAGTCCTTAATTTTATATTGTTTCACTCATGTACTATCAGCATTTCAAGAGTAAAGCTATCTATAGAAAATTAAATTTTGCTTAAATATAGTCAATCCTGTGTGACAGATGATGGAGATCTTTATCATAAGACAAAAGAATAGTAGCAATAAAAAAAAAAATCTTAGAAATTACTAAGAAAAGTCAAGTGCTTTAAGGATAATTAGAGCCTAATTAGAAATAGAGATGCTATCAGTATGATAATAGTTGCCATTTCATTCATGCCAATGCATAATTTCTCTCAGTGACACAATGTGGTTCTATCCTGAAAGCATGCACTCATAAATTGCTCACAGCAGTTAGTGGTTGAATTAGTAAAATAACTGTGTTTTGTTTTCCGTAACTAGTTGTCTTCTAAGTACTGATCTGATCATTTAAATTAATCATGGGGAATATTTATGAAAATTAGCATCAGTTGCTGGAGAGTTTGCTATGAGAAATAATTTACATTTGAAATAACATTTTAAATACATAAAACCACCTTGATATCACAGTAATGCTGGAGGTTATGGAATAAAATAGGAAAAATCATTGCAGGAAAAAATATTTGAAAATACTTTGGAAAATGAGAAAAGAGTAATATATTCCTTTTTCAGTGTCTTTACCTGATTCTGATCTACTAGACATAATGATTGTATATTTTCAACTGTCTTTGATTAATACAAGTTTACCTGAAACAATATTTTAAAAGTGATATCTTGAACGTCAGTATATTACTGCTTAATACTCTTATTCATCTATCAGTCATAGGAGACTGATTACATTTTCTTATAACATGAAAGATTATGAAATTTCATTATTATTTTTTAATAAATAAGGATTCAGGAACAACCATGAAAGTACAAAAGAGATATGGATAATCACTCATTTTGTCTTTCAAAGTGTCACTTGCCCACTGGCAAACGTGGTAAGTAGCTTCCTGAATGTAGCCAGAGGATATTTATTTTCTTTTCCGTATGTTTTCATATAATTGTTACACACACAAAGGTTTAGCCCTTTTTCGGCCAACAAATTTGACTTTAGATAGAATAAAAAACCATGGAGTTATTTTTATTATTTTGCCTCTTTGATAATAAGCACTAGGTAATCAAATTTGCTCACTGTTTAGGAAGTGTCACCAAGAAAACATTCCCAGCAGTGCAATGGATGTTGAAAGGACTAAACCTTACTTATTTTTCTAGCTGTGATGACCCAATTTTAGTGCAATATGCACCCTGAAATCTCAGGGTGCCCCTCTAAGTCAAAGGCAGTCTCCCCCAACACTCAGGAATAACTAGAAGAAATAAGTATCATACCTTCCATAACTTATAACCAACAGTGAAATCATGCATGATAATTTTTATTATTTCCAGTCAGGAATTTCTATCAAAAGATTGCTGTATTCAATACCTATCACTCCAATGACATAAGAATAAGACCCAGCTAGGCAAAACCTTCTTATTAATGAACCACTAAGAATAACATTTAGTGACTGTGTTAGAAATATGCATTGTTCTGTGAAAAATATCAACTAGTTAAATCACTCAATAAACCCCATTTTATGTCTTGAATGAGTTTAAATGAAAAGTCACCAGTTGAGAATTCTGCCATTTCTTAAAGTTGCAGATCCACTTCATTCATATCAGGTTTTTTTTCCCAGCAGCAGAGAATCCCCCAAAAGTGGTGTTACTTTCAGACATGTGACTTGAGAGCCACAGCCTTCAGTTTGGTTAATCTGCAAGTGAGCACGGTTTCTTTTAAATAAAGATGCTACATTATTATCTCCACTGCTGCTATCTAGATCACATACGTCATACAGATTCAAGTTAAAATCTTGTAAAAATTGCAATCGTGTGAGCTTCCCTGAAGAAGGACCTTTGCTTTACTTGAAATGGATGGTCAATGATAACTTCATTTATCTCATAGTTGAGAAATAGGATGGGAGAATTACAATTTAGGATTTTCTGCAAGAAAGATTGCACTATGAATTCAGACTCTGCCACAGTTACAGCTGACTGCTTCCAATAACACAGTTCAACCTCCTAGTCACACTGGGCCATAGTGCCGCCTGAACCAAAGCATAGACAGCTGTATCATAAACATCTAGAACTGAGCCAGACTCCTAAATCCCCTTTGTAGTCAGAGGAGTAGGAATTTTTAAGCCATGATTCACTTCTATTTAAGGGAAATGTCTACATAGGTCAGGTCTATCTCAATCTAAAACACTATTTTTTTTCTTTAAAGCCACAGCCCTGAATTTTTAGAAAACCCACTCTTTTATCATTTTTGTTTAGTTTCATCATCTTTCTCCTGAACACAAGCAACTCAACAAATGACACAGTTATCCATCAAAACTTTCTGCCATTTGGGAAAAAATCTTTTGGGTGTCATTTCTAGTGGTTTCTATCTAAGATATTAAAGTAACTTGTTCAAGCTCTTACTTCTTTATTCAGGCACCTTACTAAATGTGATATGGCAGACCACATTGGCTGGCTAGCCATGAAGAGCACGATTTCCTGGACCCAGATTGTGGACCCAAACAGTTGTAATGAGCAGAGTTGTATTTTGTGGGAAAGAGTACTTTTTCCAGAAAAACACAAAGTCTGAGTGACCAGCCATAGGTTATATCACTACTTTGACAAATAGAACATGGATTTCTTCCCACAGTAAGTAGTCAAGTCGCTATACACTGAAGACATCCACCATAGCCAGCTGTACCCGACCATTATGTCTGTATCTTGAACAAACATTCCTCAGGCTACCACATAATAATCATACAGACCACTCTGATTCCCACAGTCGTTCTTATTCAACCAGAAAAGACAGCAGAAATGTTCTTACCATGAAAGAGGCTTTATCTCTTCAGTTAGTTTATTGGATAGCTCTTGGCTATTGTCACTCCTGTCCATAAACAGGTATCAGCAATAAAGAGTGCCAAGTCTTTCAAGGCTTCAGGCCAGAGATTTCTACACATCTACATATGCAGCATACCAAATATGCTTCTTTTTTCTTCATCAGCATGGACCATTTGGCTCCTCACCCAGAGTCACATATGCTTTTCTGAGACCATTTGTCCTAAGTACCACTGACCTATTTGTCGAGTAATAGGCTTTTGAAAGTAAGTTCAAAATTTGTTCTTGGTTTTACAGTAATAACATTGACTTGAATATTTTATATGCCTCTAAGTAGCTATAGGAATGCATTCATGAGTTTTTACGACCTTGACTGATGGAAACATTTCAATCAAAATTTAAGCATAAGCTTGGACAGTTGATATCCAAGGAAAGTGAACTCTTAACAATGCTTCATCTTCATTAACTGCATTTGTTCTTCCAAGTATTTTATCAGAGAATATTTCTGTGACCATCTCCTTCTTTTTGTTTTCAGTGTGACTCTCTGAAAAGGATGGTTTGATGCCAAATTGACATCAAGAAGACACAGAGTGACTCTTCCAACCCACTACACTCCAGTGTAAAATGAGGTCCTGGAACTGTTGAGCCTGCAAAGCTTGGCACATTTCCCCATAATATCTAAATTCAAAATCCTCTTGCCTGGCTTTTATTAACACTAGCAATATGAAAGATTAAAAAGACCAGCTTAGTAAATATTTGCTTTGGATTCAGCAGTACATACTTGCTAAGTTCTTACAATTTCACTGGAAATTGTCCAGTAGGATGTGGCTGTATCTTTTATCTAGGTATCAAAGCTGTAGACAGTGAAGAAAGTCTTGTGAGTAATAGTCTTAAGTAGCTACATCACACATAACAACTGATTATTTAATTAAAGCTGTCAGTGCTCTCTATATGCACCAAATGTGCATTAATTTGTCAGACATATTAATTAAGAAAAGAAACATTAAGGAAATTAAAATCCATTTAACACATATTGTTCCTTAAATACCAATGAAGTTACATGCAAGAGTTGAAGTTCTGACTACCAAGATCGGACAATACTCATATTATTGTTGTTTGGTTCATCATCAGAAGCAGTCTTTCCTCCTTTTCAGTCTTTATTGGCATATTGTCATTCTGAATTATTTTATTCCTTCCATAGCTACTGTCTAGGACAGTGTGCCTGGATCTGTCAGTAAATGTTAGCTGAGAGATAGAGAGCTATCCACCCCCACTATCCCTTCTGCTTTCCCCTCCTTTATTCCCTTTTATCACCAACTGAAATCTGGATATCCTTTCACCTTTCCCTATTGAAAGAATTCAGACTGGATCCTCTTTGTTTCCTTTCTCCTTAGTCCTTCTCTTGTCATAGTGAACAAATCCTACCTTTATATTAATTGATTTATTTCCAGTCTTTCTTAGCAGAAATAAAACCTGGCTTGGAAATCATAGAATCAATCATAGAATCATAGAATGGTTAGGGTTGGAAGTGACCTCAAAGATCATCTAGTTCCAACCCCCCTGCCATGGGCAGGGACACCTCCCACCAGACCAGGTTGCTCAAGGCCACATCCAGCCTGGCCTTGAACAACTCCAGGGATGGGGCATCCACAACTTCCCTGGGCAACCTGTTCCAGTGTCTCACCACCCTCATAGTAAAAAATTTCTTCCTGAATAAATCTTTCGAGAAGTTTTATTATTTTTCATTAGAATTTTTTTAATTGCCAAAAGAGAAACTTTTCACAAGGACACTGTCAACAAGATTTCTCTGGTACAAGATAAACCTTCACCTTTAACTCAAAGTCAGGATCATGCAGAACAGTCCCAGCTGTGCATTCTGGAAAAAGGGAGCATGACCAAACACAAATCGAAGTCTGAATTTTCTGCATCTTAGGTAAGTATATTTACCTGGCATTGTGACTTGGATTCTTGGAATCTAAGTTCACCCTAATTGATCAAAAATATAACTACTGAATCATGGAATCATAGAATGGTTTAGGTTGAAAGAGACCTTAAAGTTCATCGAGTTCCAACCCCCTGCCATGAGCAGGGACCCTTCCCGCTAGATCAGGTTGCTCAAAGTCCCATTCAACCTGATCTTGAACACTTCTAGGGATGGGGGATCCACAACTTCTCTGGGCAACCTGTTCCAGTACATCCTCACCCTCATAATGAAAAATCTCTTCCTAATATCTAATCTAAATCTACCCTTTTCCAGTTTGAAGCCATTACCCCTCATTCTACCACTACATGCCATTATAGAAGTCCCTCCCCAGCTTTTTTGTAGGCCCCCTTCAGATACTGGAAAGCTCCTATAAGGTCTCCCTGGAGCCTTCTCCTCTCCAGGCTGAACAAGCCCAACTCTCTCAGCTTGTCTCCAGCTGTCTGATCATCCTCCTCTGGACCCGTTCTGACAGGTCGATGTCCTTCTTATGTTGGTGGCTCCAGAGATAGATGCAGTGCTCCAGGTGGGATCTCACAAGAGCAGAGTAGAGGGGCAGAATCACCTCCCTCAACCTGTTGGCTACGTTTCTTTTGATGCAGCCCAGGATGCAGTTGGCTTTCTGGGATGTGAGCACACATTGTCTTCTCGTGTTAAGCTTCTTATCCATCAACACTCCCAGGTCCTTCTCATCAGGGCTACTCTCAATCCATTCTTCACCCAGACTGTAATTGTGCATGCGATTGCCCCAGTCTGTGTGCAGGACCTTACACTTGGCCTTGTTGAACTTCATGAGGTTCTCACAGGCCTACCTCTCAAGCCTGTCCAGATTCCTCTGGATGGCATCCCTTCCCTCCAGCATGTCAACCACTCCACACAGCTTGGTGTCATCAGCAAACTTGCTGAAGTCTTAAAAAGCTTCACAGAAAAAGACATGTATGTCTTGATCTATTCCAATTGCAATACATCTCCTTCTTTAATTACTGTATCTCATCTTACTCATCTTTCCTATATTAGCTAAGGGTTACTCAACAACTTCGGAAATACCTAAATACATGACTTTTGTCCTTTACATTTTATATGTTCTTGTCTGTTCTGGTTTATTTAGCAATTCTTTGTTTTTGTAGCTTTTCCTATTGTTTGGTTTGGGTTTTTATTCTTTTTGAATTTATGCTTAATTCTATGTATTGTTTTTTAGAAGGTTACAATAGTAAATGTTGTTTTCTCATAGTTTTCCAAAATCCTGTCTCAAACTTTTTTCTGTTCAAATTGCATTTTAGCTTCCTCCCCTTCTTTCCACCCAACTTCTGTTTTCTTACTCAGTAACTTTCCTAAGATTGACTTTTTCAATTAGTTCTTATTTATAAAATGTGTGCTACATTAATGCCTAAGAGCTTCTACTACCTAAAAACAGATAGATTGTGTCAAAACCCTTTTATTCTCTCTGCTTTTTTTTCATAATAAATATTCTGTTCATTTTCAGTATTAGATGATATGCTATTTGAAGCAGCTTTCCTCTGCATTGTGCTTTTATAATGTGTAATAGTGTTTCATAAATAAAAATAATGTTGTTCACAGAAAACTTCCTGGTCAGTGTGGTACAAAGAGGAGCTATTTTCAAGGAAAGAACTAAGAGACCTTAATAAACCAATTTAAAAGCATATAGAAAGCATAGTTTTATTTCAATTTTGCAACATTCCTTAAAGCTCTTGATCTATAGCAGTATATATCTATAAGATAAATCCCACTTCTGGAAGCTATGGAAACAATTCCTACAAATCTAGATAAAATGTGGACTACTTAGAAAAAGGAAGAATCATGTCTTGAAGACTTCCTTGAGGAAACTTTGGAAACATCAAGGGAATTCAAGACTTTTTTCCATATCACTCCAAATACTTACAAAAGGCATATTTAGACATAGTAGAAAGGAAACAGCTCTGATGTGTAAGTACTGCATTTTCTAAAATATAGTGAGCATTAACTTATATCTTCAGCATGTCTAAGTAATAAGTTACCTAATTCAGAACAAAAAAGGAAAATTCAGGATTCCTAGGAAAGGCAAAAATATATATTAAAGTAATCCTAGGTAAAACAAGACCAGGAGAGGCAAAATCTTCTTTAGAAGAAAAAATGTGTTTAAAATATTTAGGTAAGCTTTTCTGCTCAGAGTCTCTTTGTGAACTTGAAAGCCTCAAAGCTCTTTTTGCTAGCTGTATCAGTTGTTATAATAAAGGATATTATCTCTCCTTTCAAAATCCTGTCTGCTGGGACTATTAGACCAGTACAGCACTTTAACTAAAACTGAGTTATGGAGTAGTAGTACTCAGAATAACTCCTAAGGACAATACCGATAATAATGTCTGTGATGTTGCTTGTACCTTCAGCTAGCTTTCAAAATGGAAAGTCTTCCATAGCATCAGAGTTCAGACATAATTCAGATAATTCAGACATAAACAGAAATTAGTTGACCACGAGAAATTCTACTTAGAGCTGCAAAAGCTGATACAGAAGCAAAGCTTCTTTTCCAGTGATAAATACAAGTTATGTAATAAATTTATCGGTAGTTTTCCTAATATCACTGTACAAAAAGAAAGAAATTCCATTCTCATTGGACATAGTGAAATTATTTATTCTGTATAAATTCAGAACAGACATTTCTAGTCTGATTCATCTGAGTTCTTTTAAAAATCTACTTGAGTGAGATAAGAATTGACTATATTCACTAATCTACCATAATAACAGTGGGATGCCTATACAATTAACTCAAAGCAGATGTCCACAATTTAGTCAGATTAATCCCATCCCTAGTGACAAATGTCATCTTACAAGTATCTTTAGAATAAATTTTCCTACTGTTTGCAAATGCCATGTTGAATGATAATTTAGAACAGTTTTTGGAGAAGCATTTCAAACAGCTGAGCTGTTTTAGTAGAGAAGACTTATGTTTATAAGATTTTGATGGTTTGGTATTTTCTTGCAAATAGTAAAGGATAAGACAGTGGAGTTCCTTCACTGGAAGGATAATGGTAATTGTCTTCACTTCTATAATTTAAAAGTATATAAGTGTAAGGTATAGGAGTGCCTCCAAAGGTAATCTGAAATTACTTTGGGATGCTTTTCAATATCAAAACAAGAATACCTGGACCAATCCTCAGTATTTTCCAGGCCTCCCCATGCTCAACGTTATGGTGATGTTATGAGCCACTTGGCTTCACCTCCATTGCTTAAATTGGGAAGACAGTACATCTTTTCAATGAGCAACTGTGACTTTAGCCTCAGTGAGATACATAAGAGCTGGCAGATGTCTCCAGAGAGCTATTCCACCTTCAGTGTCTGTGTAGTAGATGTGTATTTTTTGTTGTCAGCTAAAGAAAATGTTTTGAAAAATAATGATAAAATATCTACCTGCCCTAACATGTCTTTTCCTGTTATAAAAACATTTTTATATAAATTCTTAAAATTTATTGATGTCTGGTTTTCATACAGCACTGCTTTATAAGATGCTCCCAATATCTATTCGGAAGAGTGCTGAAGTACTGTGATGAAAAGTCTTAAGACAGACTACTAGGACAAAAATTCTAATAGATGTGGTAAAAAATTCCCTTCATATATTTTTTAAAAATGCATTTTAAATAGCTCTAGACATAGATGCAGTGAATTCTATGTTTATCTTCCCCTGTCCCTAGAAGTCATTTTTAAGTGACTAAAACTCTGACTCATCCTCTTTAAATTTTATTTATTTATTTATTTTAAGCTAGTGTATCATTTATTTGCACCATGGCATGATTATTTTGGAATTGATGTCTGAAACAGATGAGGTTTTCTCAGTTTAAAAAGAAGAGTGACAGTTTTTGCCCAATTTTCTTTCTGAAAGTTTCAGAAGGATTTTTATGATATAATCACAAATTACAATTTTGTCGTTATGCATAATTACTCTACGCCATTGCATCACATAATTGGATCAGTTCAAGTTCTAATTGCATGGTTAGAGAGACTTACTCCAAGTATGTTTGGGATATAATTACACTAATTTCATAATTCTGGGACCCGCAGAGTCCAAATTTTTTAAGATTAACATTTATTTTTTGTCGTTCTGTCTCACAACAGGAAAATCTTACAATGGTATTTTAGTTGTATAACAGACCCTATTTGTTTTCACCAGTATGATATTAATCTCTATTTGTATTTTTAATGTACTAAATTCTATTTGTATGTGTAAAGATGAGAGTATTACTTGGTCTATAACAATATTTAACCTGCTCACATGGACCACCTTGGCGACTGGTCTAGAAATGAAAAATAATCAAATGTAGTAGTCAGCACTTGGCAAAAAGCAGACGGGCAGAGACTAGTAGGACCAGAGCCAGCTGGTGTGCAAGTGGCTTCACAGTCTTGTGAGGGAGCCGGTTCAGAGAAGCTGATGTGGTATTACTGGGACACTATTAATATCCCAGTACTTTAGTGGAACATCAGTGGGTGGGCCTGCGGCAGCATGGACACCACCTGGAGATTTGCCAGCTTTAGAAGACCAAAAGTCATCAGTCAAACAGAAAAAAACCCTGACACTGACCTTATAATATTGGCATTAAAAATAATCAGATTATGTTTTCTATCCTATCTTTTGACTTTTTGACACCTGCTCCTCTTCTAACAGTAATAGGTGTATGACAGTTTCAGGTTGAAAAGTCAATAAGGCACAACTTTCCTTATTTCTTCCATTTGTTCCTTTAAGCTAGTGGAACTACATTCATTTCATTTTATAATCTTGAGTTTTCCAGTTTCTCCCTGTGTCTATAGCAGGTGTTAGAAAATGCTTACTGTATAGCCACAAAAGCATTAAAGCATTAAGAATTTTTGTATTCAGTATTTTCACACCTGAAATATTGAAAATACACTGAAATCAGCCTAACCTTGGAAAAAGTAACACCATCAAAACTACATAAAATTTTGAAAAGCAATAAATTTATGTATTAAAAATCAACACCATCATCTTCAAAGCAAATCGCAAAATGATTTTAAGTCACTGAGATGGACTTCTGTTGGAGTATACATGAAAGACACAACTTGGTTGATCACACAGAATCATACAACATCACAGACTAGTTAGGGTCAGAAGGGACCTCTGGAGACTGTCCAGAAATATCGATCTGTTGCTTCCTATACTGATTGAGAGGGAATAATGTGCCTAAACTTCATTCTGTAGAACTGAAAATTCTTTTTTCTTTACTTATACACAACCTTTTTTTTTTTTGAAGGAGGGGTGTCCTGCTTGCATATAACATTCTCCAATTATATTTTGATATTAGAATTATTAGTTCAAGATTTGGTGACTGTTTCTATGTAATAAATGATGTTTGCTATAATTTACTGTCCAACATTGGAACAAATGTCATGTAAAAACAATTTGTTCTTACTCCTTTCCAGAAAGTCTGCTATCCCAGCCACACTTTCTCTTGCTCTTCACACTGACTAGTCATGATTATTTGCTTATAAAGATTTCTCCTTAACCTGCAAGCTCTGCTTCCTTTCTTAACATCCTTAGTAGTAGTTCCTTCCTTGTTACTACTGTGATGGGTCTAACCCATAACCTACAGCTATGTGGAGGGACAAGAATACATATGTGCCTCCAGCTTCCCCTCTCTAGTTACCTGAGCTGGCAGAACACAATAATATCAACATTTCTTGTCTTTTCCTGGCAGCAGGAACGTCTTTTGGCCAACTGGTGCAGAAAACTTGGTCCTGGAGGGGCTGGGATCCAGCACCAATTACTATGATCCTTTATAGCCACCACACAGAGCAAGCATGGAAAATAAAACTGTCACTCCAGCAGATCACAGTATCTCTTGAGAGAAAGGAGCTTATCCTACTGCTGAGTTATTTGTGCTCTCATGTTTGACATCTCACATTGGGGTTACGTATGAATAACTGAACTAATAAGAGGCAGTATGTCCATTATATTGACATAATAACAATTAATCAAGGTAGATTTATTTTAGGTAAGGACTATTAAAAAAAATCTTGATACTGGTAATTTTATGTATATTCATATACATTTATTCCATTGCATGTAAGTAAGGATAAGAATGCCAGTGATTCTGTAGGTGGAATGAACAAGAAAATTCTTTTTTTTTTTTCCTTTCCAAACTAAACAGAAAAAACTCTGTTCTGAATCTAATTTTGATTTATCTTTTTTTTTCTTATAATTGCTATTTCTTATAATGGTCATAGGGAATTCTTTGACCTATTAGGTTTATTCAGGTTAAAAAAAAAAACACGGAAATTTCTAAAGGAGTTAGGTCCTTAAATCACTTAAGAAGCTATTGCTTTCTGATTTCATTAGGTTACTTCACAATATTCTTCTACCTGAAAGTCACACAGGGAAAGGAAAGACCCTTTATAATGCAAGCATTATGGATGAGGAGATATAGATCTTTGCTCTTTCTTAGCAAAGATAAGACAGGTTGGTTTGTTCCCTCTGTAAGTGTATGATACCCTGGATCATTGGTCTCTGATATTCCTGACTGAAGGTCACATATTAATAGTGCATTATCAGTAATTGGTATCTTTTGTAAATGTACTGAATGAGGAACTAATTATTTTCTGTTAGGTTATAGTTATTATTAGATTTTGCTTTTATTGATATTCCATTTAGACCAAAAGAAAAACTGAAATTCCATAATATTAAGTATTCCACAAACTCAAAGAATGAGCAAATCATTGAGGTGAGTTTACATTCTAAAGGGACACACTATGGGTAGACAAGGAAATAAAAGAACTTGCGGTCTAAAAATAGATTCACAGCTAAGACAAAAATAGATCTGCCATTGGCTTTTCCTGGCTTTTCTCTATTACGTTCTATAGTTTGTCTTATTTTAATGATCTGTTCCTTAGATTTAATGTACTCCAAATTTGCTAATAAAGCTCACCTTATGAAGGAAAATGGTGCAATGCACAACAAAATGTGAGGATGCATTTTGGTTTTGTTTAAAGATATACATCCATCATGCAGTCCAAACGTAATTTCAAGCCATAAAAGTATTCTCTTTAGTCCTAAGCAGCCTTGTCAAGAGTGCTCACATGGAAGGCTGTAGAATCTGAAAATTATAATCAATACCCAGATTGACAGTTAAAAACGTAAATTTTCTTCTGAAATCGTATTCAGAGAAAATGCTCTGATAGATGTAAAGAGAGTAGTAGATTGAGAATAAATTCTTACCCTCAGCAAAGGTACAGCATATGGAAACCTAGATTAAAGCTTTCAGAAAGGATGTTGGCTTTACTGACTTTTTTAATAGGCTTATTTTTCAGTTTTTGTGATTCTGTTTGGCTGCCAAATATGGTGGCAAGCTACCAATAATACTAATAGCCTAGCTGTCTACAAGATGCAATAGTGATCCTAATTAAGACCTGCAAGTGAAAGCACAAGCAGTTGAATGCAAATTGCAAAATTCAGCTGATTATTTATGCAAGAATGAAAATTATCTTCTCTTGATTAAATTCCTCTTTAGAGGCTGAATTTTTAATTGACCATTTCTTCAGTATTTTGAGAACAGTAATTAGAACGAGCAGCTTGAACTTCTTTTATTTGAGAGAAAATCATGAACACTAGCATAGTTACAAGATTCTCTATGACTTGTAAGTGACACTAATAATACTTCTAAATGTTTAAATTGATCTCTCCTTTTGAATGACACACAAATCCATCTTATAGCTTTCTTTTACACCGTCCAGACAACGGAGAGTGGGAATGACTTCAAAGCACAGAAAGACTGTGACATCTAATGTCTGATTTAGAAGGGACCCTTTATACTCTCCAGTAACTTGTAACTCTCAGTAGACAGCGCACCTGATGAGCAGATTTTCAGCCTGCCAACACATAATATAAAATCTTGTTTTGATCTTTGTGTACTGGATATTACTTCAGCTGGTACTAATTACACCAAAACTTCTATGACAAAAGATGGCATATCCTATCAAACACAGCTAAAACCAGAAATATCACAGTTCACACCTAACCATGTTGTCTATTCATAGGTCTTCAACAGAGATCTCCAATTTTGGCTCCTGCTGCTGCTTGAGGCAGTGAGAGAATGGACTTTGGTTCTATAGCACTACCAAAAGCTGACATATGCTGGAGGATTTCTGAAACTTGTCAGCTTCTTTGATGGCATCACCCACATAAAACAGATGGAAATGTGGTTGTGAAATTCCTATACGTTGATTTCCTGTCTGTGGTATCAGCTAACTAAACAAATAGCTTCTAAGCCATATGGTCCTTCAACTGGCTCTTGATTTCTTACTCTAACGGAAGGAGAAAAGTGAGCTTTATTATACAATACTGAACTGAAAATCCTTTTTGAGAAGGTACTATTAAGATTATTTCCTCATGCAGTTGTTGATTACCATAAAAACAAGAACAGTACACTGTATACTCATTTCAACAATGACAGCTGGAGACTCTGTTTTTCCCCTGTAATGGCTCTGGGTTGTGTTTCGCGAACTAGAGAAGAGAAGTTTAGAGTCTGGACAAGTACACTCAGCATGTAGTAAGTTCCCATAAATTCAAAAATTGATAGGCCATGAAAATTAATTCAACATATTGATTCTGATACACTTTATAGAATTATAAAAAATATTAGCTGAAAATACACTCTCAATAAAAGTTCCTGTTACATACCAGCATACGTTGTGAAATTATACCTACAGGCATTCCAGCCTTTTCCATAATGCCTCTTTCAGCTTTTCCTTATGGCAAGAATTTGCTGAATTATAAGTGGGAATTCTTTAGAAAAAGGATTTTGTCAGGAAACTAAGAAATATTGATGCAATAGTTTCATACTTGTACAAAAATAATATATGGGTCTTTTTTTCTCATTTCAAACACTAGTGGGAAAGGATTTTCTAAAAGGCTATTTTTGTACTAATGTTGCCTCCATCAACTGAAAGGGTTTTTCTTTGCTTATGCTGTTGAACTTATCTTAGCTCAAGCTGAACAAGTCAGAATTCTTTTTAAAAAAAGACACGATTTGCTTTTTTTGCCCTCTTTTAACTTGCTTCCTTTTGAGTGTAAAGGATAAATAATACAAAAATTGTTGGGTTTGTTTTTGTAAGGAAGAGATTGTTAGAAAAAGGAATTTAATTAGCTCAGAATTAAAATTTGCCTGTCATCAGGTATTGAAGCACTACTTAAGTATTGTGACTGTCTTTCAGTGGTCAAGAAAAGGTAGCCTTACAAATACTGTGCTGAGGCACCTTCTCTCTATAACTGAACAGGCTGAGAAGTTAATTTGTTTTTGTTTAGACTGAGAAGTCAGCAGCTGTGACATGTTCTGCTGTTGTATGTCTGACCCTGTTACAACTTGCCTGTTATTAAATAAAATCTCTTTTGTTAGTTTATCTTGAATGTGAATCCCTTGCCACGATGAAGGAGAATCTGATATAACGGCTCCTTGGAATTCAGGAAAACATTCTCTCTCTCTCCATTTTCTTGTCTTCTGGGACGAGCACTGCTGGTGACCTGCCTTTTCAAAATGTTCACTGTTTTTAACAATGGAAGCAGTGTTCAATTCTCTTTTCCTGCAGTTCAAAGCACGTTGCTCAGGGTGCATTCCAAATTCTTTTATTTTGGCTACAGTTAATAGAAATAGTCCATAATTTTTTCTGATAGTTATCACAGAAGCACTAAAAATCAACAGAGATCAAGGCTACAGTGTGATGTTCTGATCACCCACCAGAAGCCAGCAGATAGTCTCTCTTGAAAAGATTGAGGTATAAAGATATAAGACAGGAAAACTGTAGGGCGAGTGAGTGGTAGTGATGGCTGGCCAACATCATGTCAGGTCCAGGATTAGAAAAAGCAGCAATAGAAGTGAATTAACCAAGGGATGTACTTTTAGAATGAGATAAGGAAAACAAAAAGACAATATAAGAAAGTAAAAGCAGCATCAATGGAGACATAGAGAAATAAATTTGATTATGGAAGCTCTCTGGCAAAGCATGTAGCGGGGATGGAAGTAATGTCCAGTAAGACAGATTGTCCAGTAAGTCCAGTAAGAAGAGATTGTCAGAATAAAAATTAAAGAAACTTTTAGTGACTTCTCCTTTATATGTTCCTTCTAGTCTAAACATGCTTCAACGTTGATGAGAACTAGCCAGCAGAATTTGGGGGCAAGTGTGCTTCACAAGTCCATATAGGGTATCAAAAGAGGAGATGACCTAGCACAAATCTTAGTACCCTGTACGGGGATAGTTGCAGGAACGGGTTACAGAAATGGACAGTTTTGGTGATCTGGGCTGGGAAATAATTAAAGTAGTTCAATAATGATAGAGGAAAAGTTTCAGTTCACTTGTGGACCAATTTTAGGAGATTCCTTTTCATCCTCCAGCGTTTATTCTTCTGTGCCCTCAGTAACTGAACACCAAATTAATTATTTTAATGCCATAATGTTAATTTAGAACATGAAGAGTTTTGACATAGACTGGTAAGAAAAATTTGTTGAAAAGTAAAAAGATGTATTATCTTTGTGAGACAAGTTACTTATAACTAGGATTTTGATGCCAATGCTCAAGAGAAAAAAAATGCTCTACAACTTGGGAGGCTGTTTCTATTTACTGAATGTACTGCATAAAGAAGCAGTTTATTGTCAAGGAGAACACCAGCAGTTACCCTCTGTCAGATGGTTTAACAAGTTAAGTGACTTGGTTTTTCTTGTCCAGAGATGTTTCATTGATCAGAAGAACATCTACAAAGTGAAATCGTGAATAGAAAAGATGTTCACAGACTACGTTCCTTTTGTCAACAAGGTTTGAGAAATGCCTGCTGACTATACACCACCTGGTATTATAACTCTGAAGCTGTATCTAGACTTATTTTCTGGTCCTTGCTCTGGAGCATCCCAGAGCTGTGCTCCCTATTTGTGTGAACCATAGCCCCGTTTGGCCTATGAACATGGATTCCCTTGCATAGAAGCTACAGGGGAGGAAGCAGGACTCCATTTCTTTGTGCCATAAATTGCTGTGCAACCCAGGGATTACTATATTATGTATCCTACATGGGAACTAGGAAGCTCTTCCAAATCTCTAACACCCTAACCTAAGGAAACCCCAAGGATTCAAAAGTTTACTTTTTTCAGTGAAAACCATGTCCTCTTACTAAGGACCCTTCAAAGAGAAACAAGTCAAATGTCTGCATGGCTGGTGCTTTATTCTTGCTTTTTTTTTTCACAGATAACCCAAATAATCGGTTGTGCCCTGAATCAGTTCCGCGTGTGTCAAAAGACTGGAAATCCAAGGATATTGATGGTGATGTACAATTCTAACAAGAAATGTTGTCTGTGCCTCCAAGAGGTTACCGTAAGATAGAACTTCCCTCATTTTTATCTGTTGTCTGAGCTGTGACAAAGAAATTTGGTTCCTCAAGTCAAGTACTTGACCGACTTTGACTTGTGCTTAGACTGCTACCCAGCTTCTAATTGGCCCACAGCTGCTTGTTTCCTACTTCAGAACAAGCTCAGCTGCGTTACCTGAATAAAGCAATACTGACTAAAGAAAAATTGCCAAATTTGGTAGCAGGAAGGATGAGCTGGATTGACAACCCTGATAGAAAAGAAGGACTACACTTATTGCCTAACTGCCATGGCAAC
The DNA here is from genome assembly GCF_001431845.1 of Calidris pugnax. Lineage (NCBI taxonomy): Eukaryota > Metazoa > Chordata > Aves > Charadriiformes > Scolopacidae > Calidris > Calidris pugnax. The sequence continues at coordinate 12,128,498 of NW_015090864.1, read as the reverse complement.
TAAACATGGCCTTTTTGCTGAAATAATATCATGGTAACACCTTATTCATTGTGAAAAATAATAATCTGTCAACCTAGATTGCTACCGGGGCTGCACTCCAGTGAAAACTAGACTTAGAAAAGAAAGGTTAATAAAATACACAGAACAGAAAACAAGGTTAGAGGTGATGTTTTGCCTGTGAGGCGTTTTTCAGAATGCAGAAGAAAGAGATTAGCTGCAGAGACAAGATGAACATTAGCTCTCTGGTTTCTCCTTTCTACCAATAACCTTTTAAGAGTCTTTCCAAAGCTCACAAAAGTCCCTGCAGCCAAAATGCCACCTTCAACCTTGTTATCTATCCCAGTTTTCGCTATATATTGCTATCAATTCTTTTGAAGGTGCCACAAATTACAATTGTTTCACATCCTTATTAGGAATTTGGATCACTAAGTAATCTGACAACTTTTTATGTGTTTCTTTTTCAGTTACTGGGAAAACTGAAAGTTTATGAAATAGCAGCTGTGGTACTGACTTTTCTCTTCTTTGCGTTTTTTGTCTATGACTATATAAACTAAACTTATCCATGAAGAAACTGTACTGATTCATTTTGACTTATTTTGTTCTCTTAAGTCATAACTATATTAAAATACAGTCTAACAGAATTCACCATGAGAAAAATGAAATGCTTGATATCTCAACTCATTTCTTACTATTGTTTGCCATGCATATCCTTCTATTATTTTTCAATATTTTATAAGCTTTAAAATAGAGGAACCTGAAGAGACTACTTTATCTCTACCTTTTAAATATTTTGCATGTTGAGAACTTCCCAGGAACAAAGAACAATTGTAAAGCTGAAAGCCAGTGTACTTAAACATACAGTAGAAACAAGAATTAAAACCAAAACCAAAACCAAAACAAAAACCAAAACAAAAACCTTATTGAAGAAGAAATAATGACTTACACTTTCAATTGTTAGACAAAGTTTACCTGCTTGACACCAATAAAATTCTTTGAGAAAAGTTGTATATTTTAAAGACCTAAAGGGTAAATGTTTCATGAAATTGAGCACCTACTGTTTTATAAATGAATTAAGACAGTCATTCAGTCCATTTATCTTTTGGGATTTTTAACTTGACTTTGGTTTTTTTTTACAAAAGAGTTTAAATTGGAATCTTGTGATTTTTCTTGGTAGGAAGTGAATGACTGGCTATCATGTCTAGCTTACTGTCTGTTGATAGTCATTTTGGCATAAGAGTTGTACGGATCCTTATGTTCACAGCCAGGCCTCATTTAATTATTTTAATAATATTATATTTCCTTTTAAACAATTATTTCTTCTTGAACTATTAATTCTTTGCAGTCTGATGAACATCTTGAGTCCAGAGATGTTATAAAGAAGATGAAGAACTCAGTTTGCTCCAATTTGTTATGCAATTCTGAATAGCAGTTGCAAGAGTATGTACTTTGAGTGTCTTTGTGAAACAATTTATTAAGCCTCAGACATTGGTAGTGGTAGTACCACACAAAAAAGTCACATATTTTATATTCGTTTTTGTCAATTCACTTTAAACATGTCTTACATGAAAATGTTGTTTTCATATAAAGAAACAGATTAAAATTAAAAATTTTGGTACTCATGGTTAAAAAGCCATCAGTTTGCATCATTGAATTTTTAAAATAAGAGACATTAGCCCCACTAAACATTGTCAAGGAAATACATCTTAAAACTCCAAACAGACCTTTTGTGCAGGTGATCACTCACATTTCCACATATTCTTTGCTTCCAAATTGGTTAGTGGCTTACAGGGAAGTGTTACACTTCATCCTGCACCCTAGCATTGCTGTGGAAGGCTGGGAGAACACAGAAAAACCCAAACATTAAAAAATTCAGTGTTTGCTGCTACTCATTCAGATTCATTTTTCTGCTGAGCCTACTTCTACTCTGGAACCTTTCCTATAATATATAACTTTCACTAAAAGTTTCCAGGGAAGAAATTAATAGTCTGCTTCTTTAAAATCTCAATAATGTTATGATTACTAAAGGACTATTATTAAATGGAGTGAAAATTTACTGGTTACATTTTGAGGCCTAAAACAAATGAAAGACTAACTATTTGGCTGTCTTGAAATGTGGCTCTCAAAACTGATTCATTACACCCCACCCAACCATTCCACAAGTGTCACTTTAAACATCCTTTATTTAAAAAGTTGGGATTTTTTAACCCTAGTTTTTCTCTCATTTAAGGAATACAGAATATCTCTTTTTGATAGCTGTAGACTGATGAAATAATTATCTATTAAAACTCTCTTCAGGTCAGTAAAATGGAGTAGTTTGTTTTGAAACTTGTATATGTAGAAACCATACAAATCTCAGAAATTAGATGAAGGCTACTATAATCAGATCAAAAGTAGGCATTATTCTACTCTTTCTAGTGCTCTGTCTGGGCATCTCCACACAGTTGAAATAAGCTCATGATAGGGAATGCAGGTGGATGATGAAACTGTGCATTGTATTTGCGTCTAAGACTTCTTGGCAAAAAGATGTATGAGGTTATGAAAGCTGGGGGAAGAGAAGAAAGAGTAATCATCAGAACTAATCTTTTTGAGAATCATTATTAGCTCAGAGAAGCCATTAATTGTCTTTCTAAAGCAGACACTACTATTAATACAGTTGGAAATATTAATTATTTCCAATGATTAGGTCAGACTTCAAGAGTTCAGCATTTTTTTTAGTACTAATTAATTTGTAAAGTAATCCTTGTAGATTTGGCAGAGTTTGGAAGTGAAGAAATTTTAGGAAGTTTACATTACAGAGTGCAAGACAGTAAATGACAACTTTCTGCCTTTATATAAGATAGTGCAGGTGATAAAATATCAAAGGTGAGTTACATGTACACAAGTTCTGTCTATGATTACAAATAGACTAAAGGATGTGAAGTTGCATTACATCTCAAAATCAGTCCTTTATAACCTTTGACATTCCATGTAGAAGTCGTATCATTGTTCTTACATTTTTCCAATAGTTTGCTATATGCTTTAACAATTATCAGTCTTATGACATATTCTAGCATGGTTTCAGTGTGGTCATGTAAAACCTGATCTAATAAACATGAAACACTTAGGGATTTACACTATCTTGAGATCTGATAGATCAGGTCTGTGCTCAGAGCTGATAATTCTTTGAATTCATTGCTATGAGTAACTTATAGACTCCCCAAATATATGCATATATTTATGTTCAAAATAAGATTCAGGAAATTCATGAAGGCTAAATATATCGGTTGCTAATAAATTAAATTCTGTGGATACAGTGTGTCTCAGAAATTTCCCCAGACAATAGACTGGAAGGGCCTCCCAGGAAGAGATCTATGAGTTTTAACAAGTCCGATATTTTCTGGTGTCCTTACCAAGTATTCCCATTAAACAAATAATCCTCTTAAGGGTGAGGAACTGGTGAATCAAACTAAAATTCTCAAGAAATATAATTTAGTAAAATTAATTTCAAACCAAACCAACCAAAACTGCAACCACAATGTCGGAGTTTTGTAAGTACAAAGATATTGCCTATTTCCTTGTTTGAATATTAAACATAATGGAAAATGCTCAATGTAAAGAGAAATATTTGGTTGAAATGCTGTAAACAAAACCACCTCTTTTGAAGACATCTCAGAAATTGTAAGTTATTGTACATAGTGAAGTAGGGACATCTGCAGGGAGTTGTTAACAATTTATTCTAATTTGTCTATGCTTAGTTATTATGCTTGCTAGAATATGCTGCCGGATTTCAACATGGCTACACTTCATTGCCCACAGTGTGTTGGAAGCTTACATTAAAGATTGGAAGAAAATCTGTGCTCCTAATGCAGTGGGAACATCGGATCTTTATTTGTCAGGAAAACAAAGGTTGAGTCTCCACCAGATATTTCACTTTCCTGAAGAAATATCCATTGTGGCTGTACATGCTGCTTTGTAACTCCCATAAGTGATCTGAACAGGTTTCAAGTGGGACAGAAAGCCCTTTTCTCTAGACTGTGCACTGTCTGCTCTACCATGATTTTATAAAGGTTGAAAGCTGATGAATCTGCAAAGCAAAGCTTTAGAAATATTTTCTATACCAGGGACTCATATTTCTCATGACAGGAAGGACATGGACTTATTGGAACGTCACCAGAGTAGGGCCATGAAGATTACCAGAGGGCTGGAGCACCTCTCTTATGAAGACAGGCTGAGACAATTGGGGTTGCTCAGCCTGGAGAAGAGAAGGCTCCAGGGAGACCTTATTGTGGCCTTCCAGTACCTAAAGGGGGCTACAGGAGAAATGGGAAGGGACCCTTTTGTCAGTGAGTGGAGCGATAGGACAAGGGTTAATGGTTTTAAACTGAAAGAGGAGAGATTTAGATTAGACATTAGGAAGAAATTTGTGATGAGGGTGGTGAGACACTGTGGATGCCCTTTCCCTGGAATTTTTCAAGGCCAGGCTGGATAGGGCTTTGAGCAACCTGTTCTGATGGGATGTGTTCCTGACCATGGCAGGGAGATTGGAACTAGGTGATCTTTAAAGTCCCTTCCCACCCAAACTGTTCTATGATTCCATGATTCTTTCCAATACCTCGGTCAATATATTGATAAAAAAAGGCTTGTACCTAACTCCATCTCACACATTGTCTCCTGTCAAGTGTCTCCATCTCTGAAGCCCTGAATCACATGAGAATTTTCATCTATCATCTAGTATCAGCAGACTATCCCACCACTGACAGAAGCACTTGAGTCTCTTCAGCAATACTGAGGATGCACCAACTAATGAACTGGTCCTTCACTTGTGAAGTATACTCTCCAGCCACAAGGAGGTAGTTTCCTCCAGGGGACAAAACATGAAACCTCTTTAATACATAGAAAATAGCTGATAAAAACAATTGTATTACTGTGCTGATTATGCCTAACTCTTTTACGAGTACCTAAGATACCTAAATAGCTTCTGCCCTACAATTTATGTTTTCTCTTCAAAGGAAGTGGGTTTGTAGGTACTATTTGCATAAATGTACCCTTCTTTGTTATCAGAATAATTTCCTGCTTTTGGAGAAAGCAAGCTCTTCAGAGATGAGTGTATAAGATAATAGTATTGCTATGAAAATATAATCTCTACAATAAAAAAAAAAGAGATATTTTGCCTAGTTATAAAGACTCCTTCATCTGAACTTCAGTGAACCTTGTAAATTTGTATTTAAATTATACAGTGCTTCGTGTGTTAGGTAAATGCTTATGTTCTACATTACCACAAGAAGAAATTCTGTCCTTCTCTAAATCAACAGCAACATGTTTTCAATGAGGATCAGATTTTACCTGCAGTGGGGAATAGGACCAGACTCAGAGTATCTTGCTTTACCATTAGACTCCTCATCACACTGGTCTGCTGATAAACAGCTTGCATTAAACACACCCTTTTACTTATGCATTTACATGTCCAGAAGACCAAACCCCCTCTTTTTGAATCATTGTTCTCATGGTGAAACCACGGCAAAGCTGACATGTTGAGAGCTAGACAACTGTTCAGAGAACTGACAGGTGACTAAAGGGCCAATTTCATACTTAAGCTCACCTCACTGAGTACAAGATAACACAAGTCTTGCTTAGGGGCAAGATGTTATCTGGCCTGGGATTAAAGGTTGAATCCAAACCCAAAATAAACAAAACCAAGAGGATTTAGGCACCTATCTGAGAGAAGGGTGATATTTTGGTAACTGAATCCAAAATGGTGTTCCTGAAAGCCACTGTTCAGGTGCCACATAGGCATCAAGTCACCTAGGCTTCAGAGTTGTTGCCTTTTGAGACCTTAAACTTCCCAAAGAGGTTAACTTCTGCACAAGTGCAGAAGTGCTTATGTTTTAGCATGGTTGAACAGTGCACTGTAAAGCTCACACTGAAGACCAGGCTGGGTGTCAAGGAGGCGTTCCTTCACTGAAGTTCCCCCAGGGTTTTCCTGACCTGATAAGCATTATCAGGGTAGAGCTTATGCACACACACCAGATCAGAGCCCCAGCATGAAGTGTTTTTACAGCTACTGGATTCTTGGAGAAAGACACAGTGCAACTAATCATTTCTTTAAAACATAGTGGCTTCCCCAGGAAGTGGGAGATGAAACCTAATTCCTTCCTCTACCAAAGGGGTTTCTTCCTTCTTCAGTCAGTGGTTAGAGCTAAAAGGCTATGCAGAAAACAACTAAGGTTCTGAGAAAGAAACCAGAAAAGTCATCATGAGTCCTCTGAGAATGACACATCCTTTGTGTCTTGGCCACTGAGCATTGTGTTTAAAACTCCCTGAACCCTGCATTTCTTTCTACAAAGTGACAAAGCAAGCTTCAACAAGCACATGGAATTTATCTTTCCTCCTCCAGCTGCCAATACTATCTGGAGCTCTGTGGCTATTGCATTTGCCTGAGGATAAGCAACGAGGCATTGAAAGATTCCTGAAAGCTGAAAAGAACCTAACACTCAGTCTGTACCCTATCCAGGTGCCATATACAAAGTGGATGGAGGTGGCTGTGGCTGGTATCTACTTCAGGTTGAACACACATTTTCAGAGATTGTTAGCCATAACCTGGTCTTTGTGATGAGGGCAATCATCATATAAGAAGTCACTGTTTATCATGGCAAATCCAAGAAGATATATTTTATATATAAGATAGGAACACAGACATTCAGTATTTTGTTGTAATATCCATCTTCTTTAATAAACCAGCCTCTTACAAACATGTTTCCATGGAGAGTTCACAAATACAACTTATGCTCAATAACGCAAAATAGGGACAAATAAGGTCATAGTTAATGCAGCATTGTCAGACACAGAGAAATTACTTCTGGTCAGAAAGAATAATCAGGTGATACACTCGATCATGGCTGGTCTCCAGATCTGCTAGCTATATCCTGCATATCTCAGAACCACACATGTTCAGTGCTTCTATTACTTCTTGGTGAGAGATGATATGATTTAGTCTCATCCCTCTGGCTCTTGTGTGGTCTATCTATCCCTTCATAAAATAAAATGGAAGGGATTAACCAGCCTTCAATGTGAAAAGAGATAAAGACTCAATAAAGATTTGCATCATCTCTTAGTGATATAACACACATTTTAATGTGTTTTTGCTTGACATGCAGCTCCAGTACAAAATGAAAGATTGCTAATGAATACAATAAAAGCCTAATATTAAGCTTTTGACTTCATCCAGGAACAGCCAGAGAATGCAAAGTTAAGGTCAATATTCAACGCCAAAATCTTTGTGCTATGGTATTTTTCATGTCAGTATGATCCAAAGTTGCTTTCAATTTGTATTTCTTGGCATTTATCAGTTTAAGGCAGCACTTTGAGATTTATTTAAGTATAGGTTATTAGATGTAATTTGTGTCCAATAGTGCAAGCTAGACCTTTTGCTGTCTTCATGGATGTATGAATGTCAAAAAGACTCAGCATTCCAGGAATACCATAATGAAGTAAATATGAAGGCAAATGCAGGGGAAAAAAAACCCACACCGTACATCAAAGGTGAAGTACGTTTTCAATCAATCTCTGCAGATGATTCAGCTAGGAACATCAAGATTGTATAATGACCTGCAGACCAGATTCCCATGCACAGCTGTATGAAGTAAAAGAAGAGCAAATGAACTGTGAAACTATTATCGTCACTGAGAGCCTAAGTAAAGTAACATTTATTTGAACCCTTGTATGTTCCAATGAGATTTTATTTTCGAGAGACACCAAAAGCATAGCAAAATTATGCATTATCTTTTCTTGGCACAACAAGGACTCCAAAACTGACCTCCTTTGGATTTCTAGCTAAAATAACTTTCACACTTAAAAAAAAATTAAAAAAATCCACCCTGTCTTCAAAGAAAAGCTGCATTTATGTCTTCTCTATAATATAAAAATGTCAGATGTGTGCACGTTTTAACTTTATGTATTTATGTATCTAAACCAATGTATATATATATATGTTATCTTTGTATACACACATGTATATATATACATGCATGCGTAGATGTATATGTCTGCATATACACACATATGTATACTAGTAGATTTTTAATATATAACAATCATACAGTGATTTCTTGATAGCACTGAGGTATGTCTTCTTTTACAAGGAACATTACATTGTATCAAAGAATTCTTATAATTGCTCTTTAAAAATCTTGTGACGCACCTCCATGCACTGTACAGAACTGTGTGAAATCTCATTACAAAACCTGGAATCAATTAAAGCTCACCTGGTTAGGGCTTTGTTAGTAGCTTGACGTTCATCTTTGAGTCATTATAATGCTTGTGTGATCTTTTAGAGGATGAAGTAACTGTACCTGTACAGATATTTTTTTTCAAGCAGACATTACAGGAAATAATTTTAAATAAATGGTAGAAAAGACCAAGACAAAAAACTTGTTCATCCAGAACAAAAAAAGTAAATTCAGTTTGATGGGACCTACTATCGCTTCTATTTATCCGCCAATGTGTTTGTATCAGCAAATTTTTGTTTGCCTACTGTGTAAAAAGGGCTTGACTCATGCAAATATGTATGTAGAAGTGTTTGTGCTCAAACAGTTTGTGAGCCTGTCATTAGAACTGATGCTGGCATGGGAATTTATCCAACAAGGAAACAAAAACGGTGTCACATATGAAAGAAATGACCAAATACATTGACAAGTAAAACATAATAAACAATGAAAAACTCAAAACAATAGTCAGTCTTTTAGGTCGGGATCTGCTCCTTATTACTGGAACTGCTGAGCAGGGCACGCAGACAAGGTGCCCACAGGCACATTATGAACAGCTCACGGTCAACCTTTGAAGTATGTCATTTGATGAGTAATTTCAAATGCTGAGCACACCGGAACATGTCAGAGCATATTTGTACATATTTCAAAACAGTTAAATTCGCTGGATAAAACATTTTCTGGTGAAACAGACCACTCAGTGCGAGATGACAGAATTTGGGCAGTTTCCTTTAAGTTTTCTTGCTTTTTTCCCTCTAACTTACTCTGGAGTCAAATGAAACACAGGGAGAGGTTCAGGCCTGTGTATCAAAAGACAAAACATGACACAGTTACCCAAATAAAACTCCAGGTGACATAATTTCTCAATTAGGGACTCTAATTTTTAGTGTTTGCCAAGCTGTTTGTGTGACAGTGTGACTGATCCCACTCTAACCCTGGGTTTAAGTAGGTGGAAATTGAAAATTAATAACAGGGATAGCAAAATAACACAGTCTGTAAGTTTAGGGGGAATATAATTTTAAAGGATTGTATACAGTATATTAACACCAAAACAGTTTTATAGCATATAAAGTGACTGCTTTAGTGAAAAACAACTACTACTGCTACACTCTGCATTCCTTTCCCATTTTGGTCAGCTGAATTAGTTAATGTTCAACATATTTAAGATTGACAGATCTGACTGGATTGGATTGTTTATTTAGTTAGTCTTAACATATGTTCAAAATGCTGTGCAAACAATGACCACAAAATGATGGTCAGAAGAAGTTATTTGACACAGATTAAAAACACTACATCCTGTCTTAGAGCACGCAGATGCACTAGATGAAGTTTTAAGATCTCTTTCAGCGCAGTGACTCAAAATTTCAGATCATGCCTGATGATTGTAGTCTGATGACTATAAAGAACAGACACAGAAGCTTCTTTCATCAAAAGTCTATCTTTCGCCTGTGACTTGTAGCAGTTTATTCGAAAAAACAGTCACTGACCAGGAAATCATATCTGAAACCTCAAAAGCTAGAGTAATGATGAATATTTAGGTTGAGTCTGCTCTTTGATATTTTTTTTCAGTTAGAATGATTGATAAATATCCCTCTAGCGAGTAATAATTCTTGACTGACAGATTACTTCCTTCTCAGACATTTTGAATCAAACTAACACAGACATTTTGATCACACTTCATTCTTCTATATTAATACAGCACAAAATCCTCCCATAGCTACATATGTGTCAGATAGAAATATTATATCCAATTCATAAATATTTATTTATAACAAATCTTATGCCTGAAGTTTCCTGGATTGCTAACAAAAATGTAAATACAATAGATTTATCTCCTGTAAGAACTCTAAATACTGACTGTGTTCATTTATATGGTGCAGATAAGGGCCACAGAAGAGATGGACGTCAGCCCTGTTGGCTTTTATTTTTACAGATCCCCAAAGAATGCTCTGCGGTTTAAAATGTAAACACAAATGGCTTTGCTCCAAGCTGTTTTTTATCTAACATTAAAGGCAACTTGGTGTTGCCAAATATTACAAGGGGAAAGAGGATGAATGTTACAATAAGATCATGAAGAAGGTCATCATAATTGTTTGCCCCAGGCTTGTTCACAGGAGAGCTTTCAATGCATACAGGTTTAAAGGCAGTGGGCCAGATCCAAAGCTACCTGAAAGAAGCCTACTCCCTTTGAAGTCAGCAGAGGCAGCACGATTTACACTGAAGAGACTACTATCTCCAAACAGGTAACCTAGCAATTCAATGACGACTAGTTAACGAGCTGTCAAAGCTTAAACACCAGTCATCCACTCGCCTGTATCTAGGAAAGTGATATACAGCCAGAACTATATGTGTAGCATTTAAGCAACTGCCACAGATGGGGAATTTAGCACACTGAAATTGTTCCAGGAATCCCTAAACCATATTTGAGCATCAGCAAGTGTATATAGAAATGCACAGTTATCAAGAATGCCATCTAGTGTAGCCTCCAGCAACACTCAACCGTAACAAACTCCCTCCACGCAGAAATGAAGTGAAATGATTATGAACTGTATATCACTGTGGATTGTGATAGATGGGGCCATTAATAGCAACCTGAGAAAAATCAGATGGCTGTATCTAATGAAAATCACATGGCTTTTCAAAGCAACTTAGAGTGTTTTATTCTATAGGATGGCACAAGATTCTTTGTATAAGATTATACAAAACTATTCCAGTTCCATCCAGCCTGTCTTGCTAATCTTTCACTAGGATGCCTTGTGGCAAGCCTATAGGCACAGCCCCCTACCCTTCTCTATCTCTGAATCATCCTAAATGCAGGGAAGAAGATATTTCGTGAAACAAGTCTCCTGGATAGTTCCCTGAATTCTGAGATAGGCATTAAGATGTGCAACCCCAGTAAAGATGCTTGATATGGCATTATCTGCCAAGTTGTTAATCCTACTCTTACTATCTCACAGTTGCTCTGGTATGCAATAACAAATTGTAAATACCTCAATGTTTTTCACCATCCACATTACATCTTTTATTTCTTCACACATAACTCAATGACTGTACTCCATCGCTGGCTGACTTCTGTGATGGCACAATGTGTGAACCAACAGCAAAGGCTTTCCATTACCCACTCTCATTTAAAATCTACTGACCTCTAGAGGTTTGCTGCTCCATCTTAAGCCCATTTTCTGTCAGTTGTGGGCAATACTATGGTGAATTATTTACAGACAAATAATTTCAAATTTTATACAGCCTACATGCATTTCCAAGAAAAATCTTGCTATGATTCCTGCTATTTTCCAGCTTTCACTAAGCAACTGCTCAGACACGTTTACTATGTTGTCATTGGTCATGCAAAGGCATAAGAATTCATCCTCTGACTACATTTCACTGTAAACGACTCCTTCATTTTCATCTACAAAACCGAAGATATTTAATGAGGAAGAAAAGTCTAATGAACAGGGAACTAATCTAGCATTTAACTTCCCTAGTTGCTATACACTTCCTGTATGACTTCAGGCAAGGTGTTTAGCTGTACTCTAACTTCCCCTCTTCTAAATCAGAGATAAAGGCACAGCTGCCACTACCGAGTTTTGTGAAGGTAAATAATGTTAAAGACCATGAAGTGTTTGAACAGAACAGTAATAGAAACAGGTAATATTTTAGACAGATCTGATGCTCTGTCTAATTCCCAGCAGTGCTAGCGCTTGCTCTCATCTCTGTAACGTATTTGCAATAAGTTTTGTCAACAGTTCTTCTAGGTTGTTTTAAGTACATTAATGAAAAGGGTAGATGCTTAAGGTGTTTAGTGAGATTGTCCTGAGCACAATTTGCAGTTTAGCTGCCAGCTACAGCATACCAATGATGCTGCCCCAGGAGGAAGAAGGCTGCATTTTTGCTCTCTCAGATGGCTGCACAAACACTGTGAAGGCTGACACCGTGTATACTGCTAGGGAGCATGGAAATTATCGTTCAATAAACTCACTTACCACAGGATACCAAGTGTTTATCTCTCCTGCATATTTTTCATGGAACTGAAAAGCACATATGATTTACAGAACCACTAATAAAAATTTGCAGTAAGAATGCATCTTCACTGCTGTCAATGGAACTGCTCAATTCAATGGAAATATACAAATTCAAACCAGTAAGGAGTGTATTTATATTATTACTTATTGATTTTGAATTAAGTAATGTCTTAGCAAAATATTAACGCATCAACATCCTTATGATCTATATTTTCCACTGTGAGAATGGAATAAAGTATCCATGCTCTAGCATGTGGATAACGTCTTTTAAACATCCTTCTTAAGTTGGAAGATGCTTGTCTACTGTAGACTCTCCTAGGAGAGGCTCTACACACTTTCTCACTCTGATTAATAGATGGGAATTTAGTGAGACAACAGAACTAGGAGAAAAGAGATCAGTATTGAACATTTAGGAAAACCAATATCACATCTATAAAAAAGACTTTCCTTTTTTATACAAAGTTTATTTCTGTTCACATTGCAGAGCTCTTGGTGCCCCTTCAAACTGTTGGTATACAACAAGCATCACTCCCCAGTTCCATTAGTCACAATTCCTTGGAAACAGCTGGACAGCATCTCAGCAGGACGTATGATTTGCTCCATAGTTATTAAACACTGAAAGTAGTGAATTAAATCCTCTTATTACCAGTAAATGAAATGAAAGTCTAACAGAAGTCTACATCTTCATTATTCTGGGAAAATCAAAGGCATCCTGAAAGTAAATACAGCAGGGAAACTAAGAGGTAAAGAAATGTCACTGGTAGGAGAAAGAAAAAAGAAACAAACAGAAGATTACATAGTAAACGTAAAGTGAAATATTTTGCATAAGTCAAAGAGTGCATGGTACTCAAAGCCAAAAAACTGGTAGATTGCATACTATGGTTTCATATAAAAATCTTCAGGATCTGACCATAAGTCTGTCTTTAAATATATGGTGTTATTTAATGGTATTTAAAAAGACTTTCAACTGCACATACAGACATGCAGAATAATTCAGTAAATTGGTAGGCATGAAGGGATCAGAAAGCAGATACATTTCTTGGTAAAACTGGCATGGCTGCTTTGACTTCACAGTGTCAAATCCAGCATCAATTTATGCCAAATTTACTCTGGGGAACTTGTATATTTTTAATTTCTAGGGAACTGATTGACTTCACCCAAGCAACCTCTCTTAGATCTTCACAGCCTTTAAATGATGAATGCAAATTTTCAGCTGCACAATGAAATGTTATCCAGATTTCCAGATGGCCTCCGTTTCATATTCTGAGGGTCTGGTATAACTGCTGTCCCAACACAATATGTAGCAAGTCCATGATACCTGAATGACAAATGGGTCTGTTTAATGGGCTGTTTTGGCAAGAATTCTGTACCTCTGTGCAAAATGAACCCTGTGAACTCCTTTGCAACACACAATACAAGAAAGCTCCAAGCAAGCATGAACACATGTAGTCCTCTCCTTGCATTCACAAAACAAGCTTCACCCCTATTAAATTACATTTGGCCCAAATTCAGTTTTTGTTGAAGACAATGCAATTTCTTGTGATTCAAATCACATTAATAACAATGAAGAGAGAAAGCTTAAAGGTTAAATGCTGCATTGAAAATATCATATATCTCTCCTTGTAATATTAGTAAACAGACTGTGCTTCCCAAGTATGGATTTCCCAGCTGACAGGGAGATTTCCTTTGGATATTCATTCTACCAAAGGGACAAAAATAGAGCCTAAAAATATATATTAAACAAAGTAAAAGATGATAAAGTTATTAGATAACTTGCAAAGGCCAAAATCTATGATAAAAAGAAGGTCTGCATCTAAGTATATGTAGTGGATTATCTATAAGTATACATTTGGGGGAAATAGCAGACAATACCAATAAAGAATAGATCTCAAGGTTCATAATGGTGGTTTTCAGTGATTTCAGTAGAAATCAGATAGGAAACATTTTAGAATAGAGTTGATTGCTGTAATGTGTTTTCCAACATAATTTTTTCAGTAGCATTTTTTTAAGTGTGAATGAAAAAATGGGATGCAGTTTCCTGAAAAACGTAGCAGTTCTTTGTGTTTGTTTGTTTTTAAAAACAAAAACAACACTTTTCAAAAGTTGGAATGGATGCAGAAATAACTCAGGTTAGAGACAAAACACTTTAAAAATCAGGAATTGCAGACCCCTACCTGATTAACTGATCAGACAGAAGATTTAGAGGTGACGTGGCTGACAGATAATGGGGAAAATATGGGCATTTAAGGTATAGCAAAAAACAATGGTTGGAAGAAAAGTGAACCCTATTCAAAACAACAGAAGGGCAGATTTTTAAGAATAGAATGATTCATGATCAGAACAAAATCTCCAGCGAATTGGCATATTCTGTCTCTTTATATTTTCAAATCAAAATCTTACATAAAAACAAGCAAAAATAGACACATAACTTCTCCGTTTCCAGTCAGGGGTAACTAGGCAAAATTATATGCTGGTGGTCAGAATAAAAATTCAAAGGTCCTGCCTGGTTTTCAGTCTCATCAGCTAAACTCTCTGAATCTGCAAAATAATATGAGCGGAATTGTTCCTTGAAAATTCTTCTTTGGTAATTTTATATGGTATTAAGCATATTTTGTCTTCCTCTTAACAGACTTGCCTCTAAGAAAGTTGGACAGAATTATTCAGCAAAAGGTTAGACATTTGTATTGAGAATTATGACTACATCTCCACAGATACCATATCTTTCATTAGAGTAAAGAAAACCACTAGAGAACGGAAAATTTATACTAATTTCTAATTTGTACTGCAAACAATTCAGTAATCATCTTATTAAGGTTAACATTAAAGAGTCTGTTTTCTAGAGGGAAGTAATTTTATAAAAGATTTTACTATGAATTAAGCATGTCCCATTTTGGAAGGAAAAGACTAATAGATGAACTTACATAAAATTCTGAAGAGAAAAGCTTCTAGGTTACTGACTGCATCCTTATTACTTACAAACATCTTGTGGATTTGGTGAAAATGTTGCATATATATACAGGAAAGAATAGGTATGTGTATATTTTCATACAACAATAAATGTTCCAGACAGCATTCCCTACTATTTATGAATGAATATTCTTTGGTTTTATATACATTCATCTTGCATTTCTTTTCTGAAAGAGAATGATCTGAGTCTGCAGCCATATTTAGAAAAACTATAGTACCAAGGTGTGGGTCATATCTTCATGCCCCAAAGGGACACAGAATCTAAACCACATCAACAAAGCCCAACCTTGGAGGCAGTTGAACAAGTTAGACAAGCATGTGACTCCATCCTTACAAGTTAGGAGTTGACCTTGGATGGGTCTGATAAGAGAAAGCTAAATGTAAAGTCTGAGCCCAGACAATAAAACATACCATAGCTTAATTGTTGTAGGAACAATTAAAGCCTCCAGCTAAACCTGTGTGAACAGAGAGGAAAAAAAAAAAGGTTTTCTCTGTATCCTTTATCTTGCCTCTGCATCCCCTTTGTGAAGCAGAAGATCCCAGAAATTTCCTCAGACACTTCCCTTATTTTGAAATTATGGATATCCAAGCAAGCAATAAATGTGACTCTATCTTAAAACCAAACCAAGAATCTCAGCAGAGCCTTTGTATATCAAACATCAAAAGTACATACCAAAACGCTTTAGGTTAATCTACACAAAAATCAACATCTTTTCATCATAGCAAATCATAGCAAATATTAATGGTGGCAGAGCTGTTGTTTTTTTAAGCTTGAGACTTCATGGGAATAGAGAGCTGTTTAGAACCACACTGCTCCTTCTGTGACAAAAGAGTAGGATTAAGTCAGCTAGTAGATCTTAACGCTGCATACTGACAGAAAACCATAGTTGCAAAGGCAAAATAAAAATAAGAGAAAAAAAAAAGAAAGAAAGAAAAATTAAGCTCCATCATACCAGGGTTAGAATTCTTCTTCTTAAGTTTTAGGCAGCAGGAGATATAGCTGCACGCCCAGTAAAATGGAAATAAAGTTTAAGTACAAAACAAATCATGAAGTATGCAAAATCAAACCTTTTGCACTTTCTAATCTGGACCATCACCTGAAAGAAAGGCATTTAGAGTATAAAAATTTATGGCATAATACTGAGCATTAGCATTTTCTTTATATATTACACATGACAAACAACCCAAGGGTCTTGCAGAAAGTCACCAAGAATGTTTGAACGTTCTTCCAGAGCTACCAGAGATGTTAAGTGATATCTGCATGTCATGCAGTTTCATTACCTCTCATGGACTGACATGACCTGAGACATTTGAGAATTCACGTCAATATTTTTCATAATAATTAAAATCTATTTGGAACTGATGGCATTCTATGGCAAAGATTGCACCATTCACACAGAAGTAATCACACTTTTCTCTAAACAGAGGACTAGATTCTATTTTTGTTTAAATATAGACTTTAAAGATTTCCACCTCTACAGTGCTGTGGGATGACTGTGAGAGATGCGTTAAACCTGAAGGGAAAACTGCATTGAACAAAAGAGTACAGTACAGAGATCTATACTCTGTATTGGGAAAGTCTGAATTTGACAGGGCACTGTGTAATCAAGAAACAACATAAATGCTGTGGGCCTGCTTTTGAACTTCGGCTACCTACAGTGTCCATTCACTCAGTTCCAGCTCTGGAGTTAGCCTGGGCAAATCTAATTCAGATATCTTGAAATCTGCAGAAGCAGAAAGAGCCAAACTAACCATATTTTCTAGAGAACATGTACGTTTACATAATTACTTCAGAAAAACATTTGAAAGATTTTTTTCTGTCTTCAATTTCGTCTTAAAAAAAAAAAAAAAAAAGAGCTGTTTGGAGAAGGTCCCTAAATGACACATGACACAATGGCAGAAGAAAAATAGAACTCTTATTCTCTCAATTAGGGCCCCAAAATAATAAGACTTTGGCATTACAGAGATTGATTTTTTTTTCAATCAGCACCCTCTTTGTCACTTTTAGCTGAGTGGCAACAATTGAGAAAGCACAAAAGAAAAGTTAGCCTTTTGTGCTCAAAAAATCTAAACACTCAAAAAAACATATTGAGTGCCTTGTGCCCAGCAGATTGGTGGGTTCTATTCATTGCCACTGACTTTTTTTGGAGCTAGGCTATGGAGAAAGGACTGCAAGATGAGATCTAGAGTGCCTACTTTAAGCCTGAAACAGAAGTTGGATGAAATATAGGCAGTTAAGTCCAAGATAGTGATCCAGAAAACCCATGCAGCAAGTGGCTGTCAAAGCCAGCCCACAGTAACACTCCAAAAACACTTTCCTATTCAGCCCAAGATGTTTCCCAGAGGCCTGTGTCCAGCTCCCACCTCATCTCCTCAGTCCCTCAGCAGTCCACAAAGGACCACATGCCCAGTCTCTGGCTAATCTCCACGACAGGATGGTGTTGTGGTGTGAGCTCAGTTGAGCTGAGTTCAGCCCAAGGAAGGGCCACTTTGGCAACATCCAAGAACCAGCCATTGAGATGAGACAGTAGTGCTACTTCTGCCCACTTTCCAGGGAATTCATCCTGCAGGTTTTGATGTAGCTACACAATGTTGTCCTTGATCACAGTTTTCGGCTTTGCAAGACGTGCTGGTACCAAGGTTTCCCACTGGCAGACACTGTCAGGGCTGAGGGCACTGGTGGGACTCCCTGTCCCTGCCCAGCCCCTTGGGGCCTCCCCCACCCCGCTGTCCTGGTTTGAGGCAAAACAGAACCCATTTTCTCTTCAGTAATTTCATTTTTCAGCTAAGCCTCTTATAACTAACTGGAGTCTCTGAAATTAACAGCATATTTTTCAGACACTGTCCACTCCCAGAGACTGATAAAACCTGATTGTTTATAATTTATGCCAAAGAATGGTACGCAGAGAGGCTGCTGCTTATACTTATTGGTATAACAGCCAAGGTCATCTGACTTTGTTATTTGTCCCGCTGGAACAAAGCAGAAGAACATCTCTGAAATTAACAGCATATTTTTCAGACACTGTCCACTCCCAGAGACTGATAAAACCTGATTGTTTATAATTTATGCCAAAGAATGGTACGCAGAGAGGCTGCTGCTTATACTTATTGGTATAACAGCCAAGGTCATCTGACTTTGTTATTTGTCCCGCTGGAACAAAGCAGAAGAACATAGAGGGGTTGCACCTGCAGGGAGAAGCGGACAGGACAGGTCACCCAAAACTGACCAACAGGGTATTCTATCCCATCTGCATCACTCTCAGTATAAAAGCTGAGGGATCAAAGGGTCAGCCTCTTTCTTCAATGGCTACTGTCTGTTCATCTGCCTTTGATCCCAATCCATGTGTTCCTGAATCCAGATCTGGAATCCAGCCACCAGGGTGTCCTGATAGGTGTTCCTTCATCTGCCCTGTGTCACTACCTGCCACAGGCTTCCTCAGTCTCTGCCCATTGTCCAGCTTCCCAGAGCAAAGAAAAAGGGCATCAGCCATTCCCATTGCCAATAACACCTCAGCTACATGTGATCAACATGGAGACGACAGAGACAGTCACTTTCATCAACTGGCTTTTTTCTTCTTTCTTCTTTCTTCTCTAGCATTAAAAATGCTCCACTTCACCCCTCAGACAGAAAAACAGCATTACAAACATATTGAAACAAGCTGTCACTGCCCTAAAATTTCCTTTTACGAGCTAAGGAAATTCCACTATTCCAGAATGACAACCATAGCACTTCTGAGAACCCCTGTAAATCTTGACTGCGCCCAAGCCTTTTGGTTTAGCCAGGTTTATTACTAGGAAATGCTGGGGAAAATGTGATGAAAAAGCCCATTCTCAGGAAATCCAAACCAATAGTGAGATCGAAAATGTGGGATTTTTCCCTGCAGCAAACCAAACCCCTAAAACCTTTAAAGTTTCGCTCATCATTACACAAATGCCTCTACATAAATCAGTCAAGTATAATGAGGCAATAAAATTTAATTCATGCACAAATATCCTGGCAATCAACCATGCTGGAAAGAAAATTCAGAGCACTAAATGGGAACTTCAGAGGGTTTCCTGAAGCATGATTTAGGCAACTTTTGCCAGAATGAGACAAGATCTCCTTAAATTCATAGCTATTTTCATGCATATTATTGTGTTTTGCCACAACTGAGAACCCCTGCAGAACGCTGTTGGTTCTATAGTTCAGCTTATGTTAGTAATCCAATAGAAAGAATATTTATCACAGGTTTACAACTGACTTGTAAAAATATACTTGGCATCAAAACTCAAAACTTGGCAAATAAAGGACTGGTTAAGAACTGCCCAAAAACATTTTCCTTCCCTTACCAAATTTTATGTACAAATAAATAGAGGCACTCTGAGTTATTTGTATGTATTAAAAGAAACGACTTAATATTTTCAAACTAATTTTTACACTTGTGTAATTCTAAAATAGGATGAATCCAAGAAAAATACCACAGAGTTCATATTGATGCTTTTTATTACAGAGGTTAAAAATAGCTAAAAATTTAGCTAAAAATAAAAAAGTACAAGTCATTTCTCATTTCAGATGATGGAGAAATCACATTAGAGCTTCTTACAGGCTATACATTGCTTTAGTGCTTTAAAGAATGCATAAATAACAGCACCATCCATGGGCATTTCCCTATGGCACACAGAGTTTATCTCCCATTAATATCAGAGACACAAGGAATAGGAGGCAAAAGGCATGGAAGACAAACCCTCAGTTTGATTCAGTTTATGTTGACTAGGTCCCAGCTAGGCCTATTTTCCATTTGTCCCTTCCTTTTAGTATCGAGCCACTGACTTGAAGAAAGAAGAAAGTCAAGTGTCAAGAAGTGTCTTGTTTCTTTGAGCAACAAAAGCCTAGGAAGATGCACAATATATATTCTCCCTTTCTGGAGCCCTCCATTTTATTGAACTGTTAAGCCAACTCAGCCTCACTATTAAATAGAGTATACCTTAGGTAACGTGCCATGAGACACCCATCAGGAGACCCATGAATTGAGGACATGTGAGGAGGTACAGAGCTGTAGGAACGAATAATCCCAGGCTCTAGCAGACCTCAGGGATTCTCAAGATTTTAAGGACCAAAGCACTTTAAATACTTAAGTTCAACCATCCAGTCCTTTTTCCTTCCCCCATTCTTGCCTCACTCCCTCTCCACATTAACTCAAAGAATGATGTGAGGGAAACAGTGACACTTCTTGAACTTTCCTACTCTTGGACTCTTAAACACATTTTTCCTTGGAAAGGGAAATCTGCCCCAACACCAAAAGAAGGAAAAATACAGTCAAGAGAAGAGTTGTACGTAGGGGTTTTTTCCACCAAAGCTCAGAGGGGATTCTGGCAAGAAACAATAATTTGGATAGAATCAGAGAATATAGTAGAAGGAATGTCTGAAGGAAAGAAGGACCTCCTGAGATGAAGCCAAGAAAGGCAATTTTTTGACTTCTATCCAGAAGCATTACCCTTTCAGGAACTGAGGGCTGGGGAGTTTTTAAAGCTGTTAACTGGATCTTTTTAGGTAGCCACTGAGCCAAGGAGTGGAATGGAGAGAAGAATTAATATGAGTGACTCAGATTCCATGTAAATCCAGTTTAGAAGCAGCTTGGGCAGCACGAGCTTTTGCTTATTTCCTCCTGTTTTTTTCTTTTTTTTCTTTTTTTTTTTCCTGAAGACTTCAGTCACTATGTAGGAAATAAACAAATAAAAATCACTGGCCCCCATACAGACCAACTGGATGAAAGTCAATGGTTCATGGGAGTTCCAGTGTGGTAAGCTCATGATGCCTTGTGGATTTAAACGCCTTCTACCCCTGAGCTTTGTGACTCACCCATCTTCAGGAGCCAAGTAAATTCCCCAAAGTAATTCAGGAGCTTACTGGCTCAGACCCATGAAAGTGCTCGGGTGGCTCAATTGGTAGCATGGAACTACTATGAATGTTCACAAGCTCTTCCTGGTTTTCAGATAACGTGACATAATATAAATCTCCGTTGAACAGATTCAAGCCCCCTGCCAGACACAGGCTCACAGTGTGCACACAAACAGTTCCTGCAGTTCTGCTGGTGGGTTATAATTTGTTAAATTGCCGTAATTCTGGTTGGATTCAGGACAAAGGTCTTATATATTACAGCTACAGAAATGAGTCTCATCTTTTTATTTGAAACTCTATTGCTATTTCAGCAAGGCAAGCTTAGACACAACAGTTACAGCAACACTATTGCCATTCCATTCCTTTTACTTTGAAACTGTTCTACCTTCAATTTTTCTTCCTTATCAACCAGCAGAAAATCATGCAATGACACTTGAAGAATATCATTCTTCACAATAGGATGCAGTGGATAGACACTGCTGATGTCTTCTGTTTCTCCCATGTCCACAGCTTCTATCCCTTCAATCTTTCTTTTTTTTAAAAAAACATCATCACCCCATGAAATCCAGCACTCACAAATTTAATCACATATCTGTGGTTGGTAAGAATTTTGTACAAGTTCCCTGCATACACAAAGTTTAGAAGTTTCAGGGTTTGCAGCACTCTTTCCATGCTTTTCTAATGTCCTTTTAAGAATATTATAATTAAATATCTTGGCAAAATATGCATTCATCCAGGCATTTACCACCAAAAAAAAAAATATATATATTAAGCAATCTTGGGAATAGCTGTTTCTGTTTCTAAATGGCTCCTTGAAAAATATTAATAATTTTTTTAATGGCATGTTGAAGCTTTCTGCTATTAGAATGAGTGGAAATTGTGGCACTGACTTTAGTGTTGACAGAATCATATCTAGTTTGTAGATCTCCCTAGTCTGAAAATTATGTTGGATCAACATTTCCCTCTAATCCAGGCTGATTTTTTACAAAGAAACAAAATTTCCTTAGACCATGCTTCTGCTTTGATCTTTTATCCCTGTTTAATTAAGAACTCTGAACCATCTTTACCTTGCCAGAATATCTTGTATCCCTGATTCATTTTCCTTTGGCCAGATGAAAAAAGGTGACTATTGGCTGCTTTCCATTTTAACCTTTGCATAGATGGTTTAACAAAAGTGACAAACCTTTTCTTTCTTATTCACTTTTAGCCTTTTGCACTCATACTTCTCTACAAAGGCAGTAACCTTTCTGTTCTCCTTGCTTCAATCCTTGTAATATTACCAATGAAAGACATTTGTTGCCTGCATGTAGTAAATTCTTATTAGAACACCTTAGAATTTTTTAAAAATTTTATTTTCCCCTGCAGTACAGAGTAGCACTACACTTGGAAAGGATTTTTTGTAATGGATACATTTGGCCTCATTAAATAATTACAAAATAAACCAGAAGGAACTGCTTCCAACCATTATATGGGAGATAAACAGTTTTTAAAATGTGGCCTAATTAAATAATTACTCAATAGACCAAAACAATTCTGATCTGTCATGTAGCTAATGTACAGTTTTCAAAAACTACCTAATTGAAGTAATTACCCAATAGAGCTGATGGTTTTAAATGAACCACTTCTTTTCTATGGGTACTTGGTGCCCAGATGAAAACAACCTAATTGTATAATTTTTTTAAGGAGGTATTCTGATATATCAATCAATGATATGAGGGGCTTTCTCCCACTCGTATTATTTTTTAGCTTTTAAATTGCAACTCGTTTCAAGACATGACAGACTTCTGTGATCTCTGGGTGTCAAATAGGAGGTTGTTTTAGTTCCATGTACAATTTTGGGTTGCCTCTTCAGTGACAGCATGACTCTTCCTTCTTCTGTTAACTTAAAAAGGAAGTGTCAGAGACCTCTTTATAAATGTAGACTCTTTGTATGACACCTACTTATCCTACCTTACCACCAAAATACATATTTGGAGTGCCAGTGTGACATACTATCATTGACTTGATGATTCTAATTATTTATACCTTTCAGAAGCAAAACCTTCCTAATATGAATGCACTTTATGCAAATAAAACTATGTTTTGCCTAGAATCATTTAATCTTATACTACATCTCTCCTTCCCCCACTCCCCTCCACACTCCTCAGAATAAAAAGAAGCATCAGCAAAAGCACAGTTTTGCCAATGTGACTGTGCTTACACTAGCGATTTCACCAGCACGGTTCTGTCAATCACACATCACACTTTACCACCCTCCTCATCAGCATAGCTGTTCCAGCAAAATTTTGTATTACAGACTTGACCTGAGTCTCATTAAAGTGGCCAAGGGTCATAGGCTATAAAGTCACACAGACATGTTGGAAAACAGCACCTTCCTATCTTCTATTCCGTTTAATTGGTTTTGAACTTAAATGAAAGTTGACCTTGTTTGCAGTTTTTGACCAAAAATTTTCATGGCTATTTTTGATTTGTTTATTTTTTTAGACACAGACGTATTAACTTTTTCAGCCAGCTGTTTTATGAGAAAGCTATATTTAAATCCTAATCATAAGGCTACAGTAGAGGGAGTTTGAAGGAGTATCCAGAAGAGGAAAGATATCTGAGTTGGATCAAGAAAATGGGATAAATTTTTATAACAACTGGAAGGAGCCCAAAGACATGGAGGAGGAAAAAGACCCCAAATACCAAAAATGCCTTCACTAGGCCCAGTCTGAACTTCCAGAACACCTTTTTTGCTTTTGTGAAAGACATAGCAGCTTGCCAGATTTAAGAAGAGTAGTCTTTTGTTCAGGAACTTATACAAAGTTTTGGATATTTTAGTCATTCAAGTGTGAATTTATTGTATTTATTTTTAGAAACATAACTTTCTGTGATTCTCTTCATTGGTATCTGTAATTAAATGGCATTTGTTATTCACCATTCTATTTCTGAGAACACAATGAAACCGGTGTAGCACGTCTATTCTTGTGTTAACCTAATTGACTCCAAAACTTCACAGACATAATACGAACTAACTGAGGTCCTCTAGCTATGACAGCGAAATCACAAGTCTTCACTACAGTGTGACAGCTTTGCTGTTTGTAACAGTGAAAACCAACCTATCTAACAGCAGACAACACATTCAACTGTCCAGAGGAGCTTTGATTTGCAACAAAGTGAAGAAGAGTATTGAAATGCCAGTAGAGAGATGAGAGCCCTTAAGTTAAATCGAAACCAGGTCTGTTAAAACAGTAACCCTACTTTCAGGATTTTCCCTTGCTTAAGATTACCCAAAGTGACAACATGCCAAAAGAAACAGTTTCGTTTCAGTCTGAAAAAACACATTAGTTAATAATGCAAAGCTTATCCCTGTTTTTATAGTAACTGCAACTAACTGGGATAATAAAATACCAGAGATTCTAAAATCTCTATACTTCCTAGATACAAAGAAAGATCATAGGTATGATCCTTATTTGCCTCAGAAAGAACTTAGATTTTCTTTTTGTAAAATCTCGGCAGAACCATCCAGTTTTTCCAGTAAACAGCAATGAACTTTGTGATTTCTCTTGAAATTATCTTTTTCCTGCTTAGCCATATCAATCACTCAAAAATTTTCTTAAGAGGAAATCTTTGACATACCTGATGAAACTGACTTTGATTCCTGGGAGAATAGATCTGGTTATACAGGTGGACATATGAGTGGACAGAGGAACAAGGATATGCATGGTTTTTTTCTATTCAAAGCAAAGTACTTTTTTTTAGGACACTTAGGTTGCAGAACCAACTGCCATAGAAGTCTGAACATGTCAGATGTACAAACAGGCTCAAAGCAAGATTAAAAAAATGCACAGAGGATGGGCTCACTAGTGGCAATTAACCATGACAGTCCAAATCCAGCCTTTGCCTCAGAGGGTTTCTACATTACTGATTAGCCAAAGATGGGAAGAAGTATGCCAGTCAATGACATACTGTACTTGCCCTGGTTCTTAGACTGCAGTTTCACAACAGTTCGAGAGGATGTAAGCAGTGCACTTCCTCCCCCCGGGCATGTATTCCAGCCTCGTCCCTTTATCCAGCTGGCCCAGGAAACAGATTCAATTGAAAACTAAGTGGTGTCAGCCAAGTCTGCTTCCTGATCTCATCACATAAGCACGGTTGCTTATTCTTTTTCTGTAATCTTCTGCTACTGACAGATTGATGGTGCTTTATGAAGCCCTACAAACCTCTGGTCAACCCCAGTATAGTGGGTTTAATGCTAGATTTCTCTGGGCCGTCCTGTTCTCACCCATATCTTCCAGTGATGGGAACATGGGGAGGCAGTTGTGCTGGCTGGACTGCTGATTTTGTGATAACTACCCACAGTCAAAAAAAATCAATGCATACCTGCACAGGATGAGTTGTCTTACCCCTCTCTCAGGGTGACAGGCAACTTGAGAAATGGTCTGCTCCTACTGAATTGCAACTGTGCAGCCTGAGCTGGTGATCCCTCCATGACAATAGCCCTGTCATTGGAGTTTAGAATAACCCCCTGTATGGGCTCTGTAGACCTTCTGACCCTTTTCAGTATTTGTTTTGTCTTAAACTTCACTGGAGGTGGCTGTTTTTCTACCAACAGCTGTTCTACGACACCTAAAATCCTTTTCTTCAAAGGTGCTGTTAAACTAATCCTTAATTTTATAAGCCCATCAGCTCAGTCTGCAGTAAAGTAACAAGAAGATAAGAGCTCTTGGCATGTGCATGTGTGCAGCTGTGTAACCTTTCCCACTTCGCAATACTTATCTGACTTCAAGAGGAAGACATCAAAAATATAGCATTGTGAATTATTTTCACAGCATACGGGCCTGGCTGTGCTATGTTTTAAAAACCCCTCTGGTTCAAGTGCCATGCATATTTTCTGTTGCATACTTTCATTTCTGAACTCCGTTGAGAATGGCAGTAGTGTCCTGAACTAACAAAAGCACTTATTCATGTTACCTTTAAGATTGTCACTATTCCCACTGAAGTCAATAGGGACACAAGGGTTAACTGTTTAAATTTAAACAGATGTCTCAGAGCTTCTTGACTTGAGAACAAAAATTGTTCCTATTCCTAAATCCCTGGACTGTTAAGTAAAACTGCGTAACTTTGCTTTTGGATTCTCTGAAGAGTGAGAATTCTCAAAGGGGATGGCTGTGAAGGAAATCAAGGATTCAGATAACATTAAGTAATTCATAACTGAAAACCATATTTCATCCTGGAATTGAAAATGTTTTTCATTTGACCTGAAATTTAAAATTTAATTTGCATTTTGTGTTACAGAGTTCAGCTTCAGGGTTCTATCATCTTGATCTGATAGTAGCAGTATCTTTACAGAGTATTTATTTTTCAGTTTACTATCCATTTACTGAACCAAAAATTCAGTATTCTTCTAGATCCTCTACTGAGTTATGGCGAGGAGAACAGGGAGAGGCAAAGTAGTTTTTAGGGGATAAGGGTGTATCTTGCAATTATTTTTTTTTATTATTATTACAGCAAGCATTAAGGGTCTTACATCTTATGTCGTCCAGCCCCTTCAGCTCTTTTTCAGTTGTTTTCTCTTCCTGGCGATATACTCCACATCAGTGGAACCGATAAAAAACGCTAGTGATTGCCTGACTTTGTTCCTATTGTCATCTTTGTTGATGTTATCTTGGTTTATTTGGGTCAGAAGGCAATCACCCTTGGCTCTCTCCCTGATGCTGTCACTTACAGCTCTGCTGCATAGTGGATCCACCGTGTTACCGAGTTAGAACAATAGTAGTTTACACCCATTTATCACACAGACAGCTGAATACACATGGTTCAAAACATTAAAGAATCAACCTCCAAATCCTTCTGCTTAATGGCATTGTATTCTAGCTTCAATTGTTCTCTAGACAAAGAAGTGCTGTAATGCACCAGAGAGAAACATATCATTTTAGAGCATAACGTATCACATAGAGCGTTTGTGAAAGATGTCCCTGCCCATGGCAGGACGGGGGTGGACTAGATAATCTTTATTTAAAGATCCTTTCCAACTCAAACCCTTCTACAAGAACATAATTCTCACAACTGCGATCATGGTTTTTTTTGTTTGTTTTTACAGTGAAGTAAAATTATTTAGGAATTGCAAACAAAAAGAAATCAGCTGGGTCAGAATCCCACAGACAAGATTTACTGGCATGAGGACCTGAGACTTCAAGGTCACTGCTGGGATTTTGGAAAGCTGATATAATGGCTGGGGCAATGAGCAGAATTGCTAGGATACAGAAATAGTACAAGGTAGGAAGAAAGTGATGAGACTGTGAAGGGACCTCTGATTTTCCTTTATGAACAATTTTCTCTCCCTCTGCCTTTGCTAAGTGCAGTCAATACTATCAAGAGTGTAAGACAAAATCCTGGACATACTAGATTTAACAGCAGAACTACCATTGCCTTCTACATGTCATGATTTCACACAGAAGCAGCAGTAAGAAGTCCAATTTAGAGCTATTTGAAAGAACCTGAATCTCCTTTTAGAGGTCCTCTCTCTTTTTACACTGAGTACTCAAAATAAGAAGTTTAGAGCTTCTCAGTATAATTGCAAATACCCATCATCATAAATATCCATATATTAAATCACTGTAAAACATCACACAGTGAATAACACCCTCCTTATTCAGTATTAATCTATAGTCATTCTGGTTTAATCTTCAAGTAAAATAACTATAGTATTGAACTCCACTGAGAGATTTTTATCTACAGCTCCTAAGCCTTGCTTTTGTTGTTTCTAGTCAAAGGACAGATTACTCTGGATACCACTCATGCTGCGACAACTTTTATTCCAAGGGAAAAAAAAAAAGACAAGAAACAAAAAAATCTCTTTAATTACTTACTTTCATAGCTGTCTGTGATTATTCAGAGCAAATTTGGTAGTGGGTTAGTGAAGTACATAATCAAATGTGATTTTAAATGATTACTCTATGGAATGTAGTTAAATATGATTTTGAATGATTATTCTGTAGAAACTGAATGAGGAGTCTCTCGAAGACCAAGAATACGTTGGATGAATACTACAATACCAGACATGCTAGCTGTTTCAAGTTCATAGAATGATAGAATAGTTAGAGTTGGAAGGGACCTTGAAGATCATCGAGTTCCAACCCCCTGCCCTGGGCAGGGACACCACACACTAGACCAGATTGTTCAAAGCCCCATCCAGCCTGGTCTTGAACACTTCCAGGGATGGGGGCATCCACAACTTCTCTGGGTAACCTGGTCCGAGTTCTTCAACTTTCTTTTACCTCTTTGATTGAAAAATTTGTTTTGAATTAAAGTATTTAATTTATTTAATATTTATTCAAACTTTAGTTTTGGGGCGGTGAGAGGGGAGTGGGGAGGGCAGGGCATGATTGATTCCCTGTCATCCAGAGAACCTTAAATTATAAACTTCTGTGGTTTTATCTTTCACAAAAGAGTGATTGACGAGTTGATATTTTTCCAGTAGGATCCTGAAGGTCTTAGCCTGGTAATAGCTGCTATTTTTACAGTGTACCTTGATGATAACTTTGTCATCTAGATGTCACCCAAACTGGACATATTTCAGCACTCTGGGATTCAGTGCAACCAACTGTGCATCTGAAAACAATGAATGCAGGTAAACTTGCCAGATGGAAGACGATATCCACCTTCACTTGTTTTTTAATTACTTTGGGGCAAGGTGGAGACGTTGAGTTCCTGTTTCACTGAAGAAGAGATTCTAGCCTGACATGATCCTTCAGACAGTGAACCAAAAGCTGGCCTATTCAGAGTAGAGATAAGAATGTCAGAGTACTCTATTTTGCAACAAAAGCACAATTGCTGCATCAAGTCTGAAATACATTTAAAGATACTTATGCAAAATGCTCCAATTTTGGAGCTCCAGCTCCAACAAGAACAACTAAAGAAGATACTTTTCAGAATTAAAAGTTGCCTGGATGGCTAACAATTCCCCCAGGATACAGATTATGGATTTTCAAGAAACTGATATGATGAATATTTAGTTAACTAGGCAAAGCAGGATCTCCAACAGGAAGAATCTTCCCTATCCCTTCCCAGGCTCTTAATTTCTTTGTAACTGTTACATTACTGTGGGAAGTTCCGATTTCAACAAAATGGAATTTCCCAAGGAGGGAAATTCTACCATCAGAAAATTCCCAATTACTTCTGCTATTATTCCCAAACAAATTACCTCCTTAAATATCACTGGGTGAGGCTTCCAAGTTCTCTATATTAATGAAAAACAGCTATATCTCCTGGGAACTTTAAAAAGAATTTCTCAGAGGACAAAGGAGAAGAGCCGTAAGATGCTGCAGCTGTTAATTGTAGTTCTGGGACTGGTGATAACATTCATACAAATATATGTTTTTAAGAAGTTTTCAGACAGATATCTTTTCTTCCTAAGTATGGTACTTAATTCATCAAATCAGGAAAACAAAACAGCATTGTATTACTTAGGTCACCATTGATCATGCTGTGGGCATTTCACTAAGAATACAAGATGTAATAAGTGCTTACTGAGCATTTCTGAATTACAAACAGATCCATAAAAATCTGAAATTTAAATGGACTTTTAGATATTCTGCAAGCAGAAAAGAGAGTGAAATAAATCAAATACATTATTCAGAATAAAGTACTCTCCCAAGTCCTTTTTTTTTTACCCAGTTTTTTCGTTATCTAGCAAACTACATAAGCAGCCATTGCTTTCTGGGGATTTCATTAGTATGTGCAAGATGCATTGTAAAAAAGCTTGTCCACTAGGGAAACATTATCTTTTACTGGCAATATGTGAATGCTACTGAAAAATGACCTTTTACTATCAAAATATTAATGTCTTCATCTCAAGAAAGAATTTCAAATCTAAGCAGCACCTGAAAATTGGATATTCTTCTTTGCAATCCATGGATATGGATGCTTCATAATGTCTGTATAATTCTCTGCTTTACATGCACCTTGTGCCATATTATATGATAACTGGAAGTTATTATATTTCATAAGGCTATTGTACTATTTCTGTCATGTGGAATGAAAACTGTAGACTGCATATAATTTATATTATGTATGTAAAATCTTTCTTTAACAGACAGACATGGATACTGGGCAACAAGAATTAATATCTACAGCAGAAATTGAAATATGCTTTGTGGCTCTACTCAATAAAATAAAATGTTCTCCAAAAGTTCTTTACTCCTCAAGGTTATGGAAACTTCTGCCCTTCAGCCTGCAAGGATGTCTGAACTTGTATCTGAAACAACAGTGGATCACTCAGCTTAAAAGTTTAGCTATATTACTGTCATTCTCCAAATTCTAAAAGAAAAGAAGAATGATCAATGATGCCTCCTTTGTGCTGCTCATGTCACCACAGTGCTTACATAACTTCATTTCAGGAAAAGAAGCAGTAAGGAAATCCCACATTGCTATTTACCCTCTGCAGAAGGTACTGCATCGCAAAGTATGTATGTCTCTGAGTCCTAGGGCATCATTCCACCCAGGATATGATTCCTAATGAGGAAAGAAAGTGAAAAGTAGTCCCAAAGCACAGGCCAAAATCCAAAGCTAATGTACTTAAACCAGTTCTTGAATCATAGGTTTAAGCTTGGTCTCATTTTTTGTTTTATAGCTGACCACAAAAGGAATAAAAAAAAGAATATATGAAAGAAATGGTCAGATTATAGAAAGTGAAAAGACAGTTACACTACATGCATGTGAGAAGTAACACACAACCTTTTTATATGGGTAAGAACTGAATTGGTTGGTCTATTTGGGATAGATTATTTCTTGCAGAATTTCTTAGAACCTACACTTTTAACAACAAAGGTTGACTGTTATTCTTCATCCTGTAGTCACAGAATCACAGAATCGCAGAATCGTCATGGTTGGAAAGACCCTCTGGGATCACTGAGTCCAACCATGCACACACAAAAAAAACCCACCCTACAATCTCAGCCACTAGAGCATGCCACTAGAGCATGCCCTGAAGTGTCACATCTACAAGTTTCTTAAACACCTCCAGGGGTAGTGACTCAACAATCTCCCTGGGCAGGCTGTTCCAGTGCCTGACCACTCTTTCAGTAAATTAATACTAGTTCAATGGTCTTGAGTACTCAGGAAAGGACAAATTCCTTTAAAAAAATTTAAATGGATTACTAGGGATATCAATAAGCATTTAAAAATACTCAAGTTGAATTATTTTCCTTAGGACTTAGTAGGTCTTAGAATTTAGCTCAGGAGCCAAGGAGAAGCTCTGAAATTCTTGCATAATTAAGATAATGGAATGGCTTGGTGATACCAGAAGGGACAGTCCCAATCCTTTCCCCTTACCACAAAGTTCAGACTGAGGCTGCTCCCTTTGATTCAGATCTAGTACTCAGTGAGCTGATTTAACTCAGTAAACAAGCAGAAAAATGAATCCAAAAAGCAGTTGGTGATATTATTTTGATTTGGCTTAGTCAGCTTCTGTAAGAAAAGCATATGTTAGAATTTAATCTTGCTCTTCAGTTCCACTGATATCCACAGGAATTCAAGAGTATGCATAAAATTCAGCAAAAGCTTTCTTTCACAAAACCAACAGGAATCATAAGGAATGAGTAGAATTCAGAAATTGGAACCACTTCTCAGATGTACTGAGAACAAAGGGCTTAAAATGTGTCTACATTTCTTTTTTTCCCTCTCTCTGAAGATACCAGTTCACTTCTACAGGGCAATCACTATTTTCAGAGACTTTAAAATTTAGATATGGACCCATATCTAAAACACTACACAGCCTAAAATGAAATCTCAGGTAGAAGCACCTAATGCTGCATGGTTTAAATTTTTTTATTAAGTGATTGCTGTGACCTAAGAATTCACAAGTTAAAAGAAAGCATAATGTTTTTAAGGAATTTCAATTAGCGCTATTGCCTAAACCCATCAGTGTGGGAGTTAAAGAAACAGTATTAATATTAACACTCCTACAGTAACACTCTGCAGCATGTTGATTTTAGGTCAGCTTCATTTTAGAAGGATAAATAATGTATTGAAGTGCCAAATCGTTTTGTGGGAACATCCTGTAATGCAAATGCCTCTTAAAGGAAAAAAGAAATTCATGCTTAGAAATAACATAGAAAAATCTGTCTCTGGTAAGTTCTCATGAACTACATCACAATTTATAATAGATTCTTTCCCTCATCTACTTCTGTGAAAACTCGTGTTTTTTCTAAGCTGCAATGAACCTTCCACTAAGGGCTCTGATTAACTGTACACATCAAAGGTACCAATGTTCATATTGTATGGCCAAGCTTTTTTGCTAAAGGTAACAAAATGGATTTTGCCATACTTCAGTCACCAAAGTTCACAATCCAGGACTGTAGTATAAAAATCAGTGTTGAGGCATGAACTGAAGAGATGAAGTGCCAATAGATATATTACTTGGCTGTCCTATTTCTAGCAAAGAACAGGGAAAATCACTGAGGCCATTAAAATCTAAAATTGACAGAATCAAAAAGGTAGTGTACTTTGCTACCAGACCTCCAAGTCATTTTACTCTCCAGATCCTAAACACCTCTGTTAGGATTCACTGGGACTATTCAGAGAGACAGGTATAAGCACACTTACGTATTTGTTGTTTCAGGCATCAGTCTGACTAATGAATGAAATAGCATTATTTTTAATAGGCATTTTCAAGTTACATTTAGGGCAGTTTTTATGTTTTATTTTATGTTCTTTTTCTAACTTCAGTACTGTGAACTTTCAGGATCTGTAACTCACTCTTATACATCAAAGTCAGGAAATTAAAAAGAAAAAAAAGGAAATTAAAATAATTCATAGGCTCATAGAATCACAGGTTGGGAGGGACTTCAAGGATCTTCTGATCCAATCTTTCTTGGCAAAATCACAGTCTAGACAATATGGCCCAGAACCCTGACCAGCTGAATCTTAAAAGTGTCCAATGATGGGGAACCCACCACTTCCCCGGGGTGATTATTCCAATGGCTGATTGTTCTCATTGGGGAAAAATTTCCTCTTTTGTCCAATCAGAATCTCTCCAGGAGTCTTTTCCATGTGACTCCTTGTAAAAAGGGAGTCTCCATCCTGTTTGTAGCCACCCTTTAAATACCGGAATGTCATGGTAAGGTCTCCCCTAAGCCTTTTTTTTTAAGGCTGAACAAATCAAATTCTCTCAGCCTTTCCTCACATGGTATCATTGATATCTTTGTGGCACTGCTCTGGACCCTTTCCAGCCTGTCCATATCTTTTTTTTCTATAGCGGGGACTAAAATGAAACACAGTATGTCAGGTGTGGCCTGACAAGTATTGAGTAGAATGGAATAATGACTTCTTTGTCTCTGCTTGTGATGGCCATATTGATGCAACCCAGCATCCTGTTGGTTTTCTTTTCTGCAGCAGCACACTGCTCACTTACATTGAGCTTGCCATCCACCAGGACCCTCAGCTCTCCTTCCACAGAGCTGCTTCCAAGCCAGGTAGATGCCAGCCTGTAATACACTCCTGGATTATGTTTTCGCAAGTGAAAGACCTTATGTTTGTCCTTGTTGAACTTCATAAGGTTCTTGTTTGCTCACCCTTCCAGCTTATCCAGGTCTTCCTGGATAAGCTCTCCCTTCCAAAGTGTCCACTTCCCCACACAGTTTGATATTATCAGAATATTTGACCACATCATCCTGATCACTTATGAAGATACTAAACAGTATTTGGCCCAGTATCCATCCCTGAAGGACTCCGCTTGTGACTGGTTGTCAGGCTGAAAAAGAGCTATTTATCACCACCCTCTGGATGTGGCCTGTCAGCCAGTTCCCCACCCATCACACAGACCACTTGTCTAGACTGTAACATATCAGTTTCTCTAGGAGTAGGCTGTGGAGAAAAATGTTAAAAGCCTTGGAGAAATCCAGGTAGACATTGTCCAACCACTCACCCCTCACCAACCGAGCAGGTTATTTTGTCACAGACGGTGATTAGGTTTCTCAAGCATGATTTGCCCTCAGTGAATCCGTGCTGGAGCTTCCCAGTCATGTGGGATTGATTGTTATCATACCTTTGTCTCTTTTTCAAGTCACAGGAACAAATAGTTTGGGTTTCAATGACATTAAGCAATTCTTGTCACCTTCCACTTTCCAGAGTATTATGCACAACACAACAGCAATCATAATGGAGGGAAGTTAGACAAACCATAAATATATGGTTTAATATATACAGTTAATAATATATATAATTAATATATTTTATATATTAAAAATATATATTATATGTATAACACAGTTTAATATATACATAATATACATTCATACAGAATAAAAGCTTCTACAAAAAGGGAGTGGAAGTGTAAAAATATATATTTTTTTTGCAAAACTTGTACAAAAGGTTGAGGTTTTGTTTTGGATTGTTTTTTCACAAAAGATCATTTCTGGGTGCTAGAAATTAGACTTTTAGCTTTTCCCCCATTTCTGAAAACATTTTAGGTTAAATTAAATTTAACATCCCTTAAACTGCCATAGATCACAAGTAATGCTACTGACATCAACGCATTTCAGATGCTAGATGACAATCTAGGCAAATATGCTACAAAAAATTCACTAAGGGGTGGAAAAAAAATCTATCCATAAAATGTGTAATTGCTTACTACATTATACAATGAAAGATATATCTATATAGATATAGATATAGATAGATATATACTGTAAGAAGACTGAGCAATTTGATTAGTTTAATTGGATAAGTTGAAAGGAAAAATTATTTTCAGTAGCTATTCACTATTGAGTAAAAGCGAATAAAAACGTGGAAAATTATTTGTGTACTCATCTAGCCATGACAATAAGTCCCTTCATCTATACCAAAAGACATTTCTTCTCAGAAAATCAGGAAGAGAAGAAAGTGCTAAGTCTCCGATGGTACGTGTGTTGAGAATTCTCACTAGAGGGATAACATTACCTAAATTGTTAGCTTTTAAAATATTTGGTAAAGTTTGAGCACCTTATGATCATTAATTTTCTCCAACAGTAGACAAAAATTTGCTGACTTCCTGAATGATATACAAGATTTTTTAAAAAATCATGTCCTATTACTGTACACATCAGTTAGGCACTTCAGTGCCTTGCCTTACACAAATTAATAGTTCAGATACATTTTATGGAAATGGTAGACCCTTTTAACACTAAGAGAAATTATTTTTTCCGTATGATCAAATCACATTCTTGATTTAAATTACTAGAGATTTTTGAGAGATGCAAAGTCATTGAAATTCTACTGACTTAGAAAAATTACTAAGAGATTAATATCATTCAGTCATAAGAACACAAATGCCCTGATTTGATGTTTGCACAAGGAAAGTCATGTGTCTCATATGATTCAATAAAACACAAGTAGATCAGCTGGTGTCCAGAAGCTAGGTTATTCACATGTGATTATAATTAAGAGCAATGAGTGCAGTGAATTCACAAGTAATTCATCAGTTTCAGAAAATACAGAATAAGATCATAACTTTGATTAATAATCTGCGTTAAGTTGTCATTTACTGCATGGTTCCATTTCTTGGTCTCTGAAGACTATTTTATAATTGAGAGAGAGTCATTTGACAGCTACAATCTGCATCACAATGTTGCTTTCACACATGAGACAACACTGATTACGAGAATACATCCAACACATTGTAAAAAGAAAGAACACAGTAGAGCTCCAGAAATTCAACCCCTTTATACCACACTGATGCTCTTGCCTTTACCTCACAGTCAGACAAATGTGCTTTGTCCATTCAAATCCTAATAGTTTCTTCCAAGATCTTTAAAGAAGGTCTTTATTTGAAGTTTCATCTTCAACAATATGTGAGCATATAATATTGATGTGAACATTTGATACTCACTAGAATAAAAATCAGGAGCTTAGAAATCAATGACGTTAGGCAGCTGACATGAGACAGACCTGGAGTCTGATTTCTCACTTTACGTAGCTGACTGAGTAGATCAAAGTGTTCCCACCAAAGGACAGCAAGCTTCTCTCCCTGATTTACCAAACCAGCACAGAATTGTAACACATAAGTTATTTTGCAATTTGTACTAACTGGACTAACCTACAGTTTGGCAGGCTTAGGGTAGCCCAATTAGAAACATAAGTCTTTCTAAAAAAGCATTAGAATCAGGCTTAAGCCCAATAAATGAAGGCTGTGAGAAGGTGAAATAAGAGCCTCCAGTAATGCTTAGCCTTGAGAGGTTTTACAGAGCAGTTAATATATATCAGTATGTAACCAGAAGCAAGAAGCCACACTCTGGAATTACAGCAAAGGCCCCAAGTGAACTGTGCTGAGAACAGATGCTTGATCAGAAGGGAAACAGATGCAGCACTCTTCTTTTTTTGCTGAAATAGGGATATAAACTCAAATGCAAACACTGCAGCTTCAAAGAAGCTATACATCACTAATACTGGAAAACATAACGATCTTACTTCTGCAAGGGAGGGAACATAATAGATAAACATTTAATAAAATAATTGAAGTTATGTAAACACATAAATTCACTGAGTTTAGTAATCCTTTCTCATACAGGTAGTCGAAGTTAAATATAGGCATTCTGAGGGATGGAGTCCAATGTATCCCCCACTCTGAAAGCCCAGTCCCCAAAGGTTTCACAGTCTGGAACTACAGGAAATATTCCAATTTTCAGGGACACCAATCAATGAAACACCAATTCTCAAAGTTTGTGGTTCAGGAAACTTCTCTTCTACTACAGCATCAAACTCACAGCTTATATTGGTAAAATACAGTAGCTGGTTAATAAGTTCTAATTTGTTATAATTATAATTGCAATTATAATTTGTATGGTTAATTCAAAGCCACATAATTCAAGTGGACAATCCCACCAGTGCCTAATGGTAGGAATGGTGAGGTGAAATCTCTTGTCCTGTGCTATGTAGAAAGTTTAAAGGGGGGAGTGCAACAGTCTTTTTTCCAAAACCATAGAGAAGTGCACAGAGAACGCAAATTCTGACAAACATTTATTTTTGGTCATGCTACCAGCATACAAAATAAAATGAAAAAATCCCTGTGACATCAGGACAGTACTATGGCTATAAAACTTTGTTCATGTTTTCTAACAGTTCTTGCTCACTCGTCTTAGAACAGGTCCTGAGGAGGTGATAAGAATTATCAAATCCTCTTGATCGCATTGAGACATAGTTTCCTTCTTAACACACCATGCACTTACCCACAATGTCATCGTGCATTGAGTGACACAGGAACATGGCACACAAAGATGCATTACTCAGTTGCTATGTTCACTGTCATAGCTCCCTGCTGTTGAAATCAAACACATCAGACAGTCTTTTCAGTAAATTTATAAAGCTCCATTTTAGAATAAATTTGGTTTTAGCCTCCTCTAGACCTTTAGAAAGGCTGTTTTAAGAAGTACCAACTGCTCTGGTATTTGAAGTAAACTCTGAGTTTTGTACTAAGTCAAGTCAGAATATGGAATTTGTGTCCAGCAGGAGACTGACACAATAAGTCAAAATACCACAAACATTAAATGAGGAAAGAGGTTCCAGAAGTCTCTTTTGGAAATGTCAAAACAAAAAAAAAGGGTGGTTGTTGTTTATCAAAACCAAACATTGCAAAGTTCTATAAGGCAAGACTGGAGTGATCAGCTAAAAAGGGGACATTTCAAGCTGAAATGTGGCAAGAGAACAGGAAAATAGCATTAAAGTCAATATTCCCCTGCAGTAAATATCAGCATAAAATCTAATTAAGATTTTTATTTGCTAAAGACTAAAAGACATCAATACAGATTGCTAACCACTTTCATGAAGGTAGAGATACAAACAAGAACATCTATTCACTAAGGGCAGGACTCATTTGACAAGCTGTGGGTAACTACATTGGACATGCCTAGGAAGAGCTCAGATTCCTGCCTTGTTCTGACAGTGTATTCACTAAAGGCTTTCCAAACAACTCAGAAGAATTGTGCCCTTCCAAGGCTTATTTCTCTCCAGTACCCATATAGCAAGCTAAATGACTAGCTGAGCTGTAGACTTCTGTAGTTAAATAAAATGAACCCCATACTGATATCTCAATGATGTAATTATTAAATATTGTGAGTGCATGTGCATAAATACATCAAATTGTTGCAATATTTAAATGATGATTTAAATATTTAAATGGCAATATCATTACTATATTCACACCTGTAATGCAAATGCCTCTTAAAGGAAAAAAGAAATTCATGCTTAGAAATAACATAGAAAAATCTGTCTCTGGTAAGTTCTCATGAACTACATCACAATTTATAATAGATTCTTTCCCTCATCTACTTCTGTGAAAACTCGTGTTTTTTCTAAGCTGCAATGAACCTTCCACTAAGGGCTCTGATTAACTGTACACATCAAAGGTACCAATGTTCATATTGTATGGCCAAGCTTTTTTGCTAAAGGTAACAAAATGGATTTTGCCATACTTCAGTCACCAAAGTTCACAATCCAGGACTGTAGTATAAAAATCAGTGTTGAGGCATGAACTGAAGAGATGAAGTGCCAATAGATATATTACTTGGCTGTCCTATTTCTAGCAAAGAACAGGGAAAATCACTGAGGCCATTAAAATCTAAAATTGACAGAATCAAAAAGGTAGTGTACTTTGCTACCAGACCTCCAAGTCATTTTACTCTCCAGATCCTAAACACCTCTGTTAGGATTCACTGGGACTATTCAGAGAGACAGGTATAAGCACACTTACGTATTTGTTGTTTCAGGCATCAGTCTGACTAATGAATGAAATAGCATTATTTTTAATAGGCATTTTCAAGTTACATTTAGGGCAGTTTTTATGTTTTATTTTATGTTCTTTTTCTAACTTCAGTACTGTGAACTTTCAGGATCTGTAACTCACTCTTATACATCAAAGTCAGGAAATTAAAAAGAAAAAAAAGGAAATTAAAATAATTCATAGGCTCATAGAATCACAGGTTGGGAGGGACTTCAAGGATCTTCTGATCCAATCTTTCTTGGCAAAATCACAGTCTAGACAATATGGCCCAGAACCCTGACCAGCTGAATCTTAAAAGTGTCCAATGATGGGGAACCCACCACTTCCCCGGGGTGATTATTCCAATGGCTGATTGTTCTCATTGGGGAAAAATTTCCTCTTTTGTCCAATCAGAATCTCTCCAGGAGTCTTTTCCATGTGACTCCTTGTAAAAAGGGAGTCTCCATCCTGTTTGTAGCCACCCTTTAAATACCGGAATGTCATGGTAAGGTCTCCCCTAAGCCTTTTTTTTTAAGGCTGAACAAATCAAATTCTCTCAGCCTTTCCTCACATGGTATCATTGATATCTTTGTGGCACTGCTCTGGACCCTTTCCAGCCTGTCCATATCTTTTTTTTCTATAGCGGGGACTAAAATGAAACACAGTATGTCAGGTGTGGCCTGACAAGTATTGAGTAGAATGGAATAATGACTTCTTTGTCTCTGCTTGTGATGGCCATATTGATGCAACCCAGCATCCTGTTGGTTTTCTTTTCTGCAGCAGCACACTGCTCACTTACATTGAGCTTGCCATCCACCAGGACCCTCAGCTCTCCTTCCACAGAGCTGCTTCCAAGCCAGGTAGATGCCAGCCTGTAATACACTCCTGGATTATGTTTTCGCAAGTGAAAGACCTTATGTTTGTCCTTGTTGAACTTCATAAGGTTCTTGTTTGCTCACCCTTCCAGCTTATCCAGGTCTTCCTGGATAAGCTCTCCCTTCCAAAGTGTCCACTTCCCCACACAGTTTGATATTATCAGAATATTTGACCACATCATCCTGATCACTTATGAAGATACTAAACAGTATTTGGCCCAGTATCCATCCCTGAAGGACTCCGCTTGTGACTGGTTGTCAGGCTGAAAAAGAGCTATTTATCACCACCCTCTGGATGTGGCCTGTCAGCCAGTTCCCCACCCATCACACAGACCACTTGTCTAGACTGTAACATATCAGTTTCTCTAGGAGTAGGCTGTGGAGAAAAATGTTAAAAGCCTTGGAGAAATCCAGGTAGACATTGTCCAACCACTCACCCCTCACCAACCGAGCAGGTTATTTTGTCACAGACGGTGATTAGGTTTCTCAAGCATGATTTGCCCTCAGTGAATCCGTGCTGGAGCTTCCCAGTCATGTGGGATTGATTGTTATCATACCTTTGTCTCTTTTTCAAGTCACAGGAACAAATAGTTTGGGTTTCAATGACATTAAGCAATTCTTGTCACCTTCCACTTTCCAGAGTATTATGCACAACACAACAGCAATCATAATGGAGGGAAGTTAGACAAACCATAAATATATGGTTTAATATATACAGTTAATAATATATATAATTAATATATTTTATATATTAAAAATATATATTATATGTATAACACAGTTTAATATATACATAATATACATTCATACAGAATAAAAGCTTCTACAAAAAGGGAGTGGAAGTGTAAAAATATATATTTTTTTTGCAAAACTTGTACAAAAGGTTGAGGTTTTGTTTTGGATTGTTTTTTCACAAAAGATCATTTCTGGGTGCTAGAAATTAGACTTTTAGCTTTTCCCCCATTTCTGAAAACATTTTAGGTTAAATTAAATTTAACATCCCTTAAACTGCCATAGATCACAAGTAATGCTACTGACATCAACGCATTTCAGATGCTAGATGACAATCTAGGCAAATATGCTACAAAAAATTCACTAAGGGGTGGAAAAAAAATCTATCCATAAAATGTGTAATTGCTTACTACATTATACAATGAAAGATATATCTATATAGATATAGATATAGATAGATATATACTGTAAGAAGACTGAGCAATTTGATTAGTTTAATTGGATAAGTTGAAAGGAAAAATTATTTTCAGTAGCTATTCACTATTGAGTAAAAGCGAATAAAAACGTGGAAAATTATTTGTGTACTCATCTAGCCATGACAATAAGTCCCTTCATCTATACCAAAAGACATTTCTTCTCAGAAAATCAGGAAGAGAAGAAAGTGCTAAGTCTCCGATGGTACGTGTGTTGAGAATTCTCACTAGAGGGATAACATTACCTAAATTGTTAGCTTTTAAAATATTTGGTAAAGTTTGAGCACCTTATGATCATTAATTTTCTCCAACAGTAGACAAAAATTTGCTGACTTCCTGAATGATATACAAGATTTTTTAAAAAATCATGTCCTATTACTGTACACATCAGTTAGGCACTTCAGTGCCTTGCCTTACACAAATTAATAGTTCAGATACATTTTATGGAAATGGTAGACCCTTTTAACACTAAGAGAAATTATTTTTTCCGTATGATCAAATCACATTCTTGATTTAAATTACTAGAGATTTTTGAGAGATGCAAAGTCATTGAAATTCTACTGACTTAGAAAAATTACTAAGAGATTAATATCATTCAGTCATAAGAACACAAATGCCCTGATTTGATGTTTGCACAAGGAAAGTCATGTGTCTCATATGATTCAATAAAACACAAGTAGATCAGCTGGTGTCCAGAAGCTAGGTTATTCACATGTGATTATAATTAAGAGCAATGAGTGCAGTGAATTCACAAGTAATTCATCAGTTTCAGAAAATACAGAATAAGATCATAACTTTGATTAATAATCTGCGTTAAGTTGTCATTTACTGCATGGTTCCATTTCTTGGTCTCTGAAGACTATTTTATAATTGAGAGAGAGTCATTTGACAGCTACAATCTGCATCACAATGTTGCTTTCACACATGAGACAACACTGATTACGAGAATACATCCAACACATTGTAAAAAGAAAGAACACAGTAGAGCTCCAGAAATTCAACCCCTTTATACCACACTGATGCTCTTGCCTTTACCTCACAGTCAGACAAATGTGCTTTGTCCATTCAAATCCTAATAGTTTCTTCCAAGATCTTTAAAGAAGGTCTTTATTTGAAGTTTCATCTTCAACAATATGTGAGCATATAATATTGATGTGAACATTTGATACTCACTAGAATAAAAATCAGGAGCTTAGAAATCAATGACGTTAGGCAGCTGACATGAGACAGACCTGGAGTCTGATTTCTCACTTTACGTAGCTGACTGAGTAGATCAAAGTGTTCCCACCAAAGGACAGCAAGCTTCTCTCCCTGATTTACCAAACCAGCACAGAATTGTAACACATAAGTTATTTTGCAATTTGTACTAACTGGACTAACCTACAGTTTGGCAGGCTTAGGGTAGCCCAATTAGAAACATAAGTCTTTCTAAAAAAGCATTAGAATCAGGCTTAAGCCCAATAAATGAAGGCTGTGAGAAGGTGAAATAAGAGCCTCCAGTAATGCTTAGCCTTGAGAGGTTTTACAGAGCAGTTAATATATATCAGTATGTAACCAGAAGCAAGAAGCCACACTCTGGAATTACAGCAAAGGCCCCAAGTGAACTGTGCTGAGAACAGATGCTTGATCAGAAGGGAAACAGATGCAGCACTCTTCTTTTTTTGCTGAAATAGGGATATAAACTCAAATGCAAACACTGCAGCTTCAAAGAAGCTATACATCACTAATACTGGAAAACATAACGATCTTACTTCTGCAAGGGAGGGAACATAATAGATAAACATTTAATAAAATAATTGAAGTTATGTAAACACATAAATTCACTGAGTTTAGTAATCCTTTCTCATACAGGTAGTCGAAGTTAAATATAGGCATTCTGAGGGATGGAGTCCAATGTATCCCCCACTCTGAAAGCCCAGTCCCCAAAGGTTTCACAGTCTGGAACTACAGGAAATATTCCAATTTTCAGGGACACCAATCAATGAAACACCAATTCTCAAAGTTTGTGGTTCAGGAAACTTCTCTTCTACTACAGCATCAAACTCACAGCTTATATTGGTAAAATACAGTAGCTGGTTAATAAGTTCTAATTTGTTATAATTATAATTGCAATTATAATTTGTATGGTTAATTCAAAGCCACATAATTCAAGTGGACAATCCCACCAGTGCCTAATGGTAGGAATGGTGAGGTGAAATCTCTTGTCCTGTGCTAT
The DNA here is from genome assembly GCF_001431845.1 of Calidris pugnax. Lineage (NCBI taxonomy): Eukaryota > Metazoa > Chordata > Aves > Charadriiformes > Scolopacidae > Calidris > Calidris pugnax. The sequence goes on along the minus strand of NW_015090864.1, from coordinate 12,085,386 downwards.
GTAGAAAGTTTAAAGGGGGGAGTGCAACAGTCTTTTTTCCAAAACCATAGAGAAGTGCACAGAGAACGCAAATTCTGACAAACATTTATTTTTGGTCATGCTACCAGCATACAAAATAAAATGAAAAAATCCCTGTGACATCAGGACAGTACTATGGCTATAAAACTTTGTTCATGTTTTCTAACAGTTCTTGCTCACTCGTCTTAGAACAGGTCCTGAGGAGGTGATAAGAATTATCAAATCCTCTTGATCGCATTGAGACATAGTTTCCTTCTTAACACACCATGCACTTACCCACAATGTCATCGTGCATTGAGTGACACAGGAACATGGCACACAAAGATGCATTACTCAGTTGCTATGTTCACTGTCATAGCTCCCTGCTGTTGAAATCAAACACATCAGACAGTCTTTTCAGTAAATTTATAAAGCTCCATTTTAGAATAAATTTGGTTTTAGCCTCCTCTAGACCTTTAGAAAGGCTGTTTTAAGAAGTACCAACTGCTCTGGTATTTGAAGTAAACTCTGAGTTTTGTACTAAGTCAAGTCAGAACATGGAATTTGTGTCCAGCAGGAGACTGACACAATAAGTCAAAATACCACAAACATTAAATGAGGAAAGAGGTTCCAGAAGTCTCTTTTGGAAATGTCAAAACAAAAAAAAAGGGTGGTTGTTGTTTATCAAAACCAAACATTGCAAAGTTCTATAAGGCAAGACTGGAGTGATCAGCTAAAAAGGGGACATTTCAAGCTGAAATGTGGCAAGAGAACAGGAAAATAGCATTAAAGTCAATATTCCCCTGCAGTAAATATCAGCATAAAATCTAATTAAGATTTTTATTTGCTAAAGACTAAAAGACATCAATACAGATTGCTAACCACTTTCATGAAGGTAGAGATACAAACAAGAACATCTATTCACTAAGGGCAGGACTCATTTGACAAGCTGTGGGTAACTACATTGGACATGCCTAGGAAGAGCTCAGATTCCTGCCTTGTTCTGACAGTGTATTCACTAAAGGCTTTCCAAACAACTCAGAAGAATTGTGCCCTTCCAAGGCTTATTTCTCTCCAGTACCCATATAGCAAGCTAAATGACTAGCTGAGCTGTAGACTTCTGTAGTTAAATAAAATGAACCCCATACTGATATCTCAATGATGTAATTATTAAATATTGTGAGTGCATGTGCATAAATACATCAAATTGTTGCAATATTTAAATGATGATTTAAATATTTAAATGGCAATATCATTACTATATTCACAGTATGATGTTTTGGCTTTGACTGTTACTGTAGTTTGGTTGTTTCTTATGTTATTAAAGGATACTTAAAATGGAGATGATTGACTGCTGGAATTTAACTCCCAAATAATGAGATCTTCTGGCACTAAATACATAATTTCATTGTATCATGCTGCCAACATTATTATGTCATGCATCTGGAAACACATGCACATGCTTATATGTATGAATTTGATTAATCCCATTTAATGTCTCACTTGTAGAGAACTTAGAACACATGTCAGGATTTGTGAGATCAGAGACCATACTTTTGACAGCTGAGCACTGAAATGTCTCACTGCACTGGTTTATCATTCCTGGGCCCAGCTGCATTTACTGTCGTCTTCTTGCCTCAGCATCCCCACTGGAGACTTGGGGAAACTCTGCTGGTTTGGGGAAAAGTATGGTAATTAAGTTAATGGCCACCTGAGAACTGAGCTGAAATATTGGAATTTGCTGTACAGTGGCTGAAATAGAGAATTGCAGCCGCATAGTGAGGTCAAGTAGAAAAACAGAACAAAGAACTCTGGTTAAATAACATCTGAAACTTCTGCAGCTAAGTAAACTATAATCAATGCCTTAGCTGTTAGAAAGTTTTTATTTGGTAGCATGACTTTGATGCTTTGCGCTTATACAATGAGTACTGTACAAGTGACTGTGTACATTATTCAAAATTATGCAATTTTTAGTGCATAAATGTGGGAAATCATAGAAAAGCAAAGATAATAGCCAAAAAAAAAAATTATACTGCAGTGGTTAAAAATATGTTGAGAAAGTACTTAAAAACCACTCTGTACCCTGATGGCTCTGAAAAGGTAAACAAGACATTAAAAATGCAAATGAAGAAACAAGATGTTATTTATCCAAGTAGAACTCTTCTTGGAGGAGAAAAAGAGATAGAGTGGAGGGACTGTGTTATTATTATACTTTTCTAACATCTGATCTTTTTATACGGATGTGCCATTTCACTGTTTCATGGGAAACTGCAGTGGGGCTGTATGTGTATTCAGATGAAAGAAGAAGATGTGATTGAGAAAGGCTAAGGAATTCCCTTTTTGGTGAGCTTCCCTCCTGAACACAGTCACTGTCTTCAGAGATCTGTGCCTCCAAGCCCATGCTTACTTATAAAACTCGCTGTAAACTGAGATGAAGAAGGCACCACCTCCTCAAAGCAAGCAAACAAATAATAAAAAAAAAACTCCTCAAAAATCCTGTGCTTGACTGAAACCAGGGGAGTTATTTAATACTGTATTACTACAGTGATTAATTTTATGTTGAGACTTATAAAAGGACTAATTGCTCCAATAAAAATTAAAAGGCCTTTGCCTACTAAAAAGATCATCTCACAAAGCTAATATTTAGTGTTTTCAAGCGACTAATTTGATGGCAGTAAGCTTAAAAAGGCCTGAATTGTCAAGCTATCTCTTTACTGCTGCAGCTTGGGCTAAAGCTGCTCTGATGAGAATTGCTTCTTCCTGTGAAACCAAAAGATCCTGTCTGCCAAATAAAAGAGGGACAGCTCATTTGAAAACTATGTCTAGCAGTTACAGCGTTAGTTGAATGAACAGATCCTCTTTCCTCAAGCTGTTTTACTGCTGTGCTTCCAATGTTTGTTTTGCGTTGCCATTCATACTGCTGAATAATTACTTAAAGTATAGGTGACCTCAATTAATGTTGATTTTTTATTTATTCTCTCGTTTGCCTTCTGACCCAGTACCCACTGAAGTCAGAACTCCATTGTGTTTCAGCTGCAGGAGCTGGATGTGAGTCCACACGCAGCAATACAAACGATGACTAAGCCCAAGTGCACATAAACAGCTGCACACTAATTCTTTCCAGTCTTCTCCTCTGAAGGCAAGGGGGTTTCTCATGCTAAGGAGCAGCCCAAACTGAAGAACGAGTATCCGCCCTGGAGCTCTTCATGACAAAAGCACTCTGCACAGTTTCCTCCCATGTAGATATATATATTTAAAAAACCAACCAACCTGGACACCTCTACTTAAACTTTTCACAGCCAGTTTTTCCCTGGAGAGAGGCAGTCTCCCGCTTTTAGAAGGTGTTTAGCTTTAGTGGCTTAGAAGTGTGTGAGTCATGCAAGAAACATCCAGGATCCTTGAGCTAAGGAACCTTGATCCCCCTACGCAGATCAGTACAACTCGATCCTGACTGGGGCAATTCACATGTTTTCAGCAGCAGAGGAAAACAAGCATATTCAGTCAGATGACAGGATTGCATCAGATTTCATCTGCTGTGCAAAGGTGTTTTATCCAAATAAGTGGAAGATCCCGAGACACAGAATACACTGAAGCCTGACATCCCAGCGTTGTGTTCTTATCTCTTTAAAATGCCTTATGTCTAATATCATATTTTATTCAGCATTACCACCTCTTCAATTTTTCATTTCAATCTCAGAGCTGATGTCTTGACTGAGGTTCCTTTTACCAGCTGACATACAACAGTAAAATCCATTTTAGGGGCAACCGACACTGCTTTGGGGATTGCACATGACAGTAAAATCTGTCAGTGCCTGTCCAAAAAAGTTCCTAGTCTGAACCTATGACTTCAACCCCTGTTTATTCTAGCTGGCAAATGCACTAATCATGCTGTGGGTGAGATCATCGTGCCCCTAAAGACAGACCTCTCCAGTGTCTGCCCTTCCAGTCCATGAGACAGTCTGCTTGGGGCCACATGAAGATGGGCTCAGCCAAGCTGTGCTCAACATGGCAGGAGAGAATCTGTCATGCAAGGCTGCAGCTCAGCAATGTGCAGACTGTGCCCCTGTGAGCTGGGGCCTCAGCTGGCTGGAAGTGTCAGGTAGAAGTCCCGCATCTGCTTTGAAGTCCAGGCCAGGCAGCAGAAAGGGACAATTCAGTTTTTCACGACAGTTTTGAGAGATGAGGGTCAAGCTGTGGGGGAGAAGGGAAGGGGTGAGGTGAGGAGGTATCCAAATGTGTGATTTGAGCGTGTACCATTTTATGAATGAGATGTGACAGGGATGTTTAGGGTTAACTATATGTTGTCTTCCAGTTTCTTTCAGCAGCTGGCAGAAGAGAGGGCAGAGACCTGACTCCCATGTCACTCATCTGTTACTGTGGTGCTGCCTTCTTGGGGCTGATCTTGTCATGGGGAGGGGGGCTGTTTTTCCTAGGTTTTTAATACAAAGCATAGCATGGTGTTAGCAAGCTCTGATATGAGTTACACATTTAGATAGTGCACTTTCAGAGCTATTAAGGAAAGACAAACCTTTGTTTTCTTTGTGTTTCTTCTACCAGGCTTTTAATACAAATGCATATATCTTCCCTTTTTTTCCCCTGACTGCTATGATTAGGAAAGTCCGTTTTCAGCATTTCTATTGTTTACCAGGGTATCTTATGAAATGTAATAAAGAAAAGAGACCTGAATGTTGCTTTACCGGCCAGCAAAGCACTGCCAGTTCTGACCATTCAGTAATCAGGTCAGCCAAGAATCCCCACACTGACTCATGAGATTTAAAGTATACTTTGAGGCCTTTTGGGATTTGTTTCTGCTTTCTCAGCACTTGAGCTTCACAGCACTTGCTTGCCTGAAATTTCCAGCCACAAAATCTAGATAAATTTTACTATTTATTATTTACCAAAGCTTATATTAATGTAAGCCATTGCACATAGGTGATTTTACATCATCCATCAGCTATTGTGATACAACAGAATTGGGAAAGGTGGCTCAATTCAACAAGGGAGATTTGACATATCATAGTGGTGCAGGAATTGAAAGTGGAACGTGGATTAAATCAAACTACATCCTATTCCTCTCTTCCTCTTTCTTACAGTGCACAAAGAAAGGAGGAGCAAAGCAGGCAGCCAGCCACTTCGGTTATTAAGACTTCTAGGACACTTGCATGGACACACCAGAGCAAGTTATAGTCTTGCTTGATGTAATTGCCAAGGAGGCTGTAGGAGCTACCCAGATATCATTCTCCAGGCAAGAACAGTGCAATGTGCACTGTGCAGGTCTGCTCCCGTGCTTTGAGTCTCTTCATCCCCACAGAGACCACATCAACTCAGAAGAAACTCAAAGAGTTACTAACTTGTGACATCTAAAGGACTGACTCTGCTCTTACACGTTTTCCACCAAGCAATCTCTGTAAGTGACATTTCCTGGATTGCTGACTCGAGTCCTGGTTGTATCATGCAGAGGTTTATGTCAGTGTACTGCAGGTGAGAACACAACCTCTAGGAAATGGGTTGAAAAAAGCAGTGTCCTCTAATGAACCACAAGCATGTATTTCTATAGCATTGCTCTTTCCTTAGAGAGAGGGAAGATAAAACATGAGTGAGGATGTCTATTCCTAGAAGCAGAAAATTCTTAAACCAGTGAATGGTGGTTGCTGTATCTCACAGAGTTATTCCAAGAAGAGGCAGACCCCTGCACTTTTAGAAAGAGATACCACACTTTGGAGAAGTAAAGGGCCATGGGCAGCATTTGCTAGAAGAGGCATCTCTGGAGGAATGCTTAGGAGACAGCTTGTAGCTAACATCTTCTCCCAGCAACAGAGGTAGGCTGAGCAATATCTCAATCATGTTTTGGGAAACTGGGAGGAATGAAGTTTTTGAGTCTCCCTTCCCTCAGCTCTCAAGCAGAGATAATAACAGGTCCTCAGCCTTTTGCCCATGGTGACAGAGAGAATCATCTGATGCTGTATTAGTAAAATCATACCAGACTATTCATATTAAAGAAGTGGAATGAAAAAAACACATCATTATCTCAACAGCCAAGGCTGGCTAACATATGTAAATTTTACACATCCCTTGGTAGGCCTCAACATCCTTGCTCAGCAGTTCCTGTCTGATTTGAACGGAGAGCAGCTGCTGAGGAGGGTGGTTTTGCTTCTGGCTGGGAGGGGAATTCAGATGTTCCCAGTGTAGAACTTCTGAGCTGACATGAGGTCTTCACACAGTGAAGGATCTGATGATGGCTTCACGGACCTTTAGAAGAGCCTTATTCTAAAATTGCTTACACTTCCTTGATTCACCCAGGTCTGATTTAACCTACATTATTTTACTAGTGCTGAAAGACTGAGTACTCCTGTGATTCTACTTCTCTTTCCAATCTATTGCACTCTATAAATATAACTTCCCTCATATTACCCATGTGTGTAACATTTATGCAGTCTTAATGAACCATGCAGGTTGACACCTTATTTTTCACAATGCTTTGTCAAGCCAAACAGAAAAGAAGCCTGTCTTTCTCTTTCTAAGCCCACATGCACATATAGAATTGAACACTGATGCTCGGACCATCTTAAAGGTAGGTTCTTCTAATTTGAGATCCAAAGATAAGAACAATTTTAAATGCCATTAATTGTACTGTGATCAAAATTGGGTCTGGTTTGTGGCTTGCATAGCTGAGATTAAAAAAAAAAAAAAAAAAGCAATATTTTAATCATTTAAAATTATAATCTTTAAACAATTTAAAATATTGAGACTGATATTTTATGGCTATCAGAAGCTTGGGGTCATATGCAATTTACACATTTAAGCCAGGTGCAGTTTCAGGCAAGACTGCTATTTTTTCAATGAACAGATCAGGTGTAATGATGAATATATTCTGGATTCTTTTTTTGTCATTCAAATAAGTAGTTTGAATAATAATAATAGTAATAATAACAACAACTACTTATATAATAATAACAACAGTAATTACTTTTAATAATTCCTTGAACCATAATTATTTCATTTGGCTTCTAAAAGCAAGTAATTATAATTATCCTTTTTTTCATACAGGTGAAATCTGAGTCCCAGAGGTGAGGTTATATGATGAGAGCAAAAGAGGAGTCAGAACTGGGATTTTAAGCTTCTTAAACTGTTACTTCATACTTTGTAAAGACTTGATGATTTTACCTTGCTGAATTTTCATTAAAATATGCAACAACTTGAATATGCCATAAAAATGTTAAATGTTGTTCACATTCCCCTTCAATTAATATTTACATTTTGCTTACAGTGGCACAGAATAATGACATTCGAATTAAGTTATCGCTATGTAGTTTGTTTGTCTATGATACACCACATGTTACCATGGAAACAACCATACTCCATATCTATGGTAACAGTTGCAGTGGCGTAAACTGTGATACCAAAAAGAGGAAGTTAGTAAGCTGAAGTTAGTAATTCTAAGAAAAACTTGTCAAAATTAAATATTTCCTGTAACGAAAATCTGTTTTATGTCACTGGGCAATTTTCATAAATCCTTGTTTCAATCTCAGATCTGCTGTAGGACCCAAGATATTCACACATGGAGCTTTTCTGATATTGAGAACGTGGCCTGCATGGGGTGAGCATTTTCTCTAACCTCAGGGATTGTATTTGATTCAAGTCACTGACCACAGTTTGTGCATATCAGCCCACAAAAAAAATCCTGCTACAGCAGAGTTGTATTTTCCTAGTTTATATCAAAAATATACAAAATTACTGTTTTATTTTCTGTATTTTACTTGCCCACCAGAATGCCATTTATGCCAAAAAAAAACACAAAGACAACAAACCAACAAAAAACCAAACAAAATTTCCCACAGTAGAAGATATCCACATAATCCTACATTAAATATCCTCCGAAGATGTTCAGACTCACCATCTGGAGATATTAATCTCCCTCCACTAACAACAGGGAGGACTTACATTTGTAGGCTTTGTTAAACTGCATTTCACAATAGTTAAATGCTTAAAATAGCCTTTATAAATACCATCCTCCAACCATTCAAGAGAAGTACACCATCTGACCACAAATGATGTGTCCATTTCATATTAAATTAAAAAACAAAACATTCCCTCATAAAAACTACTTCAGGAATTGTTGGAGTTCATGAATTCGAGGCCTTTTTTTTTTCTCTGAATTTTGCTATAGATGCATCCAGATTACATGCTCTTCCTGGAAAACAGGTAACAGAAGGAAGCTATACAGGTCAAAACCTTGTGTGTGTGTAAATAAATATATATATATACTCTCACAAATATTGGCAACACAAATATTAAAAATATGGGGAATATATTTGGTCACAATTAACAAAAGTAAACGTACTAGAGAAAATAATGCATTTCATATTTGCCACTCTGATAGGGATCAGTATGAGTCCTAGGGTACTAGAGAAAATAATGCATTTCATATTTGTCACTCTGATAGGGATCAGTATGAGCCTAATTACTCAAAATTTATATCATTTCCTGTAGCATTGGCTCTGGTCCAGGAGGGGAAAATGGCCCATATGAACTTTGGTCCATCAAGGATATGATCCTGTGTTTTCAGATTTCCTGTCTAAATCTGTTTTCTTCAACAAGCATTCAGTTTCCCAGCCTTAATCCTAGCAGTTGTGAATCTGGAGACAATTTACAGGATGAAAGACAGTAGGTGCAAAAGCCCTGGTTCTGAATTTACCTCTGCTAAATGCAGAATTCCTCCAATGGAGCAGAAGGTTTTTAACAGGAAAACTCCAAGGAGCCGCTTGTGTATATTTATGTAGCACCATAAACTTTATGTACTCTTGCCCGTTCGTATCAAATGAGATTGTGTCTCAGTGACATTGGACCCATCTACACCTGGTGTGAGAACAAGCTCAGATTCTGACTGGGTAGAGTGCACGTGGCCTCTCATAAAGTAATTACTCAGAAGTCTTATATAGGAGTTGCATAATTCCTTTTCTATGTCATAAACTAAGTGACGTGCAAGAGAAAGCAAAATTTTGCTTAACTCAAAACATTGTGGGGAAAAGGAAGTAGATTAGAACTGTGCTGTTAGACCACTGTATATGTAATGAATTCAGAATCACCACGCTGGCAGAAACCCAGGGAAACGAGGTAAACAATCATGTCCAGATGTTAGTATTTCTGTTAATTATTTTGCAAAATGTATTGCAAAATCTGAAATCCCAAGAAAGGCTTTTTTCCCATCAAAGCTAGGATTTCCCCCCCACAAAAAAAACAATGGCAAAATGCTTGAATGAAAATAGACTAGGTTCCAGTAAAAAATACATTGACATTCAATTTTGCACAAAAAAAGTTGAGTTTTTCAATGAAATACAGAAATTTCATTATTTTTTTATTATTATTTTTTGTACTGAAAAGATAATGGTACCAGTGCTACCGTCTGAACAATTCGGATTAGCTGTTAAATTAGCACTAAAAAGTATTTTTACAGCATTGAAGCACTGCTATCAGAATAGAACTATAAACTACTGCAACCTATAGGAAGCTTCCTACTAGCAGATTGGAGCTGTGCATTCCCTTCCATTTTCCACAGTATCTTCATTAATGACCCAAAAGAACATATCAGTTAAGGTTGAAGGAAATATTATTTTAAGACATTTTCTCCAAAATTCCAGAAGGACTGTAGAAGGAAAAAAACATTCCAAAACACTTTTTTCAAATAAGAGGCATATATCCAGAGGATAAATAAATCATAAAAGACTTTGCAATTTAAGGTACCAGTTGTAAAATCTCACTGCTTTTCCAACTACAATATGAGAGACTGTCCTGTTCTACATAAATTTGGGTCTATGAAAGTTGGATGACTTCATCCTATGTATGTTTGGTTTCATTGCTACATCAGTGGTTGAAAGGCCCTAGAGAAAGCACGTCCTGTCTTCATTTCTGGGTATCACACTAAATCTGGCTCACCATCTACATCACAGCTCCTTGACTCATACCCAGTGTTACATCTAATCAAATTGTTCATGAAGCAATGCTACTTTCTTACTCTGTAAATATTTGGTGAATAGTTTGGACAAGTGATACTCAGCTGATGATTTGTTTGCAAACTAATCATTCCAGCTATTCATCACTTGGTCTTTGTTATTCACAGTTGGTGATCCAGGTCACAGAGTGTTAAAGACATCTGAAAAATTAACTGGCTTTGGAGGAAGATGACAGTTTTGATTTTTTTTTATTTATTTTATTACCCGTTTCATGGGATGATCAGAACAACATATTTTTTTCTGAAAAAAAAAAGAGTATTTCCATCTCTGTACTTTTCTGGCCTCTGACTAGATAAAATTTTTAAGAACAAAATAATGAGTGGAATATGATAGGCATTCTATTAATTCAAGTGTCATTGTAGCAAACTCTACTAATAGATCTTGAGGGAGAAGATTTTTGTACCACTGTAGAAATCATCAGGATTGTGCTTTTGATCGTATCACAGGAAAATCATAATTGGAGTGCTAAAAAGACAAAAAAAAAAAAAAAAACCAGACAAAGGAGCAAAGGCATTTTAATGAGGAATCACTTATTTGTATGCAAGTTTGTGGATAAAAAGGAGGGAGAGGGAATGCTTCTGATAATTTCTAATACTAAATCCCAGGATACACAATTTTATAGTACATAGTCAGATCTTTGATTTTAAAGCTAATTCAGTTTTCACTGGATGATGCCTGCTTTCATCTATGCATTCATATTGTAAGTGATCAAATGACTGCAGCTTAATGAGTTACCATTCATTAGCTGAGCCCAGTTAAGTGAGCATGTGTTTGCTGCTGTCCCACTACCACTCCCTGGTGAAATGCGTTTAGCTTGAAGCAGTATTTTAGTCATTGATTGCAAATGGTTTGGAGCACTTAACCCAAGCAGCTGACGTGCTTTAGCTTCTAAATAGTAACTCTTTGAGCTACCATGGCCTGATCACTTGCAACTATTATAAATAATAATGTGTACAGAAGCTAGAAGAAAATTATTCTTGCCTGCGTTCATTTGTCATTAACATTAAATAGGGCCAGAGTAGGAGACTAGTTTTTCAAGGTATATCTAAACAATCAATGTAGGAGACAAGAAATTTAAAAATTAGTATTTTTTACACTTCTGAAGCTCTAACAACAGTAAAAATAATTGCCCAAAAAAAAAAAAAAAAAAAAAAACAGACAAAGGAGCAAAGGCATTTTAATGAGGAATCACTTATTTGTATGCAAGTTTGTGGATAAAAAGGAGGGAGAGGGAATGCTTCTGATAATTTCTAATACTAAATCCCAGGATACACAATTTTATAGTACATAGTCAGATCTTTGATTTTAAAGCTAATTCAGTTTTCACTGGATGATGCCTGCTTTCATCTATGCATTCATATTGTAAGTGATCAAATGACTGCAGCTTAATGAGTTACCATTCATTAGCTGAGCCCAGTTAAGTGAGCATGTGTTTGCTGCTGTCCCACTACCACTCCCTGGTGAAATGCGTTTAGCTTGAAGCAGTATTTTAGTCATTGATTGCAAATGGTTTGGAGCACTTAACCCAAGCAGCTGACGTGCTTTAGCTTCTAAATAGTAACTCTTTGAGCTACCATGGCCTGATCACTTGCAACTATTATAAATAATAATGTGTACAGAAGCTAGAAGAAAATTATTCTTGCCTGCGTTCATTTGTCATTAACATTAAATAGGGCCAGAGTAGGAGACTAGTTTTTCAAGGTATATCTAAACAATCAATGTAGGAGACAAGAAATTTAAAAATTAGTATTTTTTACACTTCTGAAGCTCTAACAACAGTAAAAATAATTGCCCATGTTTCTATGCAAAAATACCTGTTTCAGTTTATTCTGAAATAGATATTTTCAGAAATACTCTCACTTCCTCTTCGGTGACACAGACTCCTTGCTGTAGTCTGCATTGTCTATATCACCCCTGAAAATGCTTGTTTAATCCCTTTTAAGTGAAAATCTGATATATTGGAAAATCACAATAGAATTATTGAGAAGGCAATTCAGCAGCTGAAACTACAAGAGGTTTTTGAATAACAAAACTAATTTTAGTCTTGGACACAGATATTTTAAGGATTGCAAAGGACAAAAACTGGATTAAAAAAACCAAAACCAAGCAAAATATTTCTATATATAGTCAATGAACATCAGGTTTGTGAAGTCTCATGTTAATGCTCCCCTGCTTTAAAACAAGATTAGTATAGGGAAGAACGGAACATGGACATTACAAATAATGAGAGTTTCCAGCTGCATGTTGTCTATCTCAAGTAGAGGAGGGACAGAGAGAAGGAGGAAGAATAACACTAAGAGATGAAGGCACACACACAGCAAGTATGACTCTGGAGAGGCAGAAGAGAAAGAATCTTGTGATCAAGTTCCTCTGATCCCTTGATTACAGATAGTGCAAGTCAAAGTGATATGCTAGACTCAAAATGCACCATCATGAACTTTCCTCTCAGCAGTTCCCCAAATACCAGGGGTTTTTCCCAGGGGGATGATGGGCATGAGGGGAGGGAGGACAAGCTAGCAGGTTTGTGTATAAAGCAGAGTTATGGATAAACAAATAGGTATCATAAATGGGGGTATGTAATATTTGTATTACATTTGTATTATTAAGGCTTTTCTAGGAAGTGATCACAAGATTTTATTCTTTACTAGTTTTTTTTTCCTCCCATTATCACTTATTTCCCTAAAAGAGAAAGAAAAGATTACACTCCAAGGGAGGAAGCTGAAAATCCTGGGTTTATTTTGTTCTGAAGAAGTACAAAATAATCAGGTCAACGGACAAACCTGAGAGGAGTGGGTAGCCTATTTCACAGCTGTGTCGCACACTGTGCTGCCAAACTGTAAGTTCATACAGACCTGTTGGGTTCTGTGAGCCTGAGTAACTAAAGATAGGAGTTATCTCCTGAATTTAGTCAAAGATGGCATTCACCTTGAAGGCCTTCAATAGCTCTGCATAATAACATAGTCAAAAAAGCGCTACAGCTTTAGCTGCTATTAATGTGTGGTTACACAAACCACCTCATTCTTCTGTGTTCTTACAGCTTAGAGAAAGAGATTTAAAATTTAAAAAGTGAGGCAATCAGGTAAGAAAGTTCCTGGCAATCAAGAATTCTATGAAAGTCATGGGATTTTTCCATTTACTGAATAAAAACCATAAGAATCATAACTACTTCATACTTTGTAAAAAGTCAAATGTAAGAATCTCAAGCAGTCTTAGCACTATAATATAGATAGAAATGTATATTGTCAGGATAAGTAGTAATGCAAAATGAACATAGATGACAGCCACCACCCAGAAGAAAATGTCCAGGAAATAACATGGTCTGGAAATTAAAAGTTTCAAACTGTCGCCTCATCTGAGCTCGGGAATGACCTTCCATTAGGAGAAGTAGGTTGGGAAAAGAAAAATATCAGTTACAGGGAAATCTGACAGATTTACAGAAGTGATTTTATGATGTGAGAGTACAGCAAGAGGGAGTGGACTTGCTGATCATGAAGATTCTCCTATAAAAGTATTTTAAGTCTCCTTAGAGGAGACATGGAGACAAAAGGAGGGAAATAATAATTAATGAAGGTAAAAAGTTACGCCGTCAATATCAAGCCTAATTTATTGTAAAGAAAATTAAATACATCTATTCCAAGGCCTTTGGTTTTATCTAAATGAGCAAGAATTTGCTAGAACAGATACTAGCCTATTTATCCCAGAAAACCATTCAGGTGGGAGTCAGTCTAAAATGCCAACGACTTATTTGTTCTTATAGCTAATACCAGTTGGGTGGATTTACTCTTTGACTTTTGCAGGTCTTGTAAACTTCTCCTTATTATAAGCCTAGGGGCAAATCTACAGCTGGCATAAAAAATATTTTACACAGTCTCTCCGAACAAATATGTGATTGTTTTAGCAATTACCTATTTTTTTTTAATGTAAAACATAGGTTCTGATTATTTTCATGGTTCTAGAAAGTTTGAGTACATAATTTCTCATCTTGCACTGCAATTTGACACTAGATACTTTAGTTTTGGGGTTTTTATTGTTTTTTAATTACAAAAAACAAGAATCCCACATGTTCAGAGGTTCTGAGCTCAAAGCAAATGCTTAATATTGCAAGACTTGCAATAAAAACATTAAAGTTGGTGACACTGCTATTTACTTCAGTTTATACCCTGTCCTGATTTTTTTCCCTGGAAAGATTATGCAGTTTCAAAATACGAGACAATCATCTACCATCCTTTCTGTTCCTTTATTTTTTGTTTACTCTCTGAATCCTTTCCAGTTATTTGCTAATTTGTTCACCTTTTGTGAGAAATTTTTTGCAAGATTTTAGAAAGAATCATAGGAAACAAGCAACCATATTATTAGCTTTGAAAAACACAACCCACGTGTGGAGAGAATCCTTTGTAGGACATGTACAGGAAACAATACACTATTATCTTTGATGTAAATTGCTACATTAGAGGTTAATTAGACAGAAAATACCATCAACACTTGTGAACTGTTGCCATATTCATTAAGACAAAATTAAAGTGTATATCCATTGTGTAGAATAGCTGTTTTATGGGAAGGTGGAGTTTTCTGCATCATCAGAATCAGCCTGGTGTTATCTGTAATAGTTTCCCATCTAGATGATGAGAATATTAGCTCTTACTTCCTGTAAAATTAAAAAAATCCCCAAATTAGAAACTATGATACTGACTCTAGTTTAGAAGTTTTTAAAGCATTAAACAGAAATCCCCAGAGGTGTGGACTCTCTATATTGAAGGCTTTTAAGAACAGATTAGAATAACATCTGTAAGGAATGACTTCACATAGCTTATCCTGTCTACATGGAGAACATTGACCTAGATAATTTCCTGAGGTCTTTTCTAGTCCCGCAATTTTAGAAGTCTATTGGCAGGGGGTTAGAGCCCTTCTTAGGGCTTCAGTCTAGCTTCCAATCACCAGTTCAATGACCGGTTAAGAATTTTAGGAAGAAAGTGAGAAATACCACCATCACTCCTTCCCCTGTGCCAGGTGATCATGACACTGACACAAGACATAGCTCAGGTTCCCACTGAGAACTAGAGGGGACTTCAATTCATGCCTCAATATTAGCACATAACAAGCCATTTCTCATTCTTCCACTCTCACTTTGATCAAAATTTCATCAAGTGCATGAGAAAAGCACTAAAATCTCAAAAAAAGAGAATAAATTCTATCAAAAGTATTCCATTCCAACAAGTCTCTTTTGTTCCAAGTCAACATTTTCCAACGAAAGGAAAACAAGCCCTTAACCAAATAATGTCAACCTCATGGAAATATTAGTCTAGCAGCCCAGCTATTTGTGATAGTCTGGCTACATAATTATTTATTAAGATATCTTGGAGTGAAAAAAAAAGACAGACATGCTTATTTTTTTTACCCAAAGCTCATGACTCTTGCAGTCAGGGCTACTGTCAGTGTTTAGGGAATAAAGAAATAAAAGTGAGAGTGGTATACATGGTTTGGAGATACACAGTAGTCTTTTTCACTATATTTCACCATTGTTGTGTATATTAGGCAACAATAACAGCAACAACAACCAACAGCAAAAAATAAATGGTAAGAAAAGAAATTACACAAAGCCTGGAAAATACTCTGGCTCCCTTAGAGCCTAGGAGAAGTAATAACCATGGCAGCTTTGACATTTCAGAAAAGTTTCCATTGTGGTTTTACACTAGAACCAGATCTAATTAGTTTCTGATGATCTTATTCTCATTTTAGAAGGAAATAAAACCTGATGTAAGTTTCAAGAAACATATAAATATTCAGAAAATAAGAAGGGATTGTGGATTTTTTCTTAATGTGGTAAGAATGATAGCAACACTGGCCTTTATTATTTTAATGCTTTGGGCAGGATAAGCTGTACCCTCTTCTTCTACACAGTATGGGAGACACAGGAAGGGACATGTAAAGCATCAAATTCCACCTACTTTCAGGCAGCTGTCCACAGCTGCTGAGGTAACTAACACCAGCAGTGGTGGGAGTCAGGCACCTCCTGATACAAGAACCTGATACTGGCAACCTGAAGTCTTCTTTCTACTGACTCTAGATGAGGATTGCAGCACTGTCTTCCTAATGGGACCACCTCACTTCTGTAGGACGAATCTCAGCTAGAAGATTCAGAAAACCTCATATGAGTGAGGCCTGCACCTCAATAGCTGTGCTCTGGTATATTTTCATATATGGGTTTTCAAATTTATTAATTAATATGGTAACATAGGCTTTCCTTATTAACTCAAGATTTCCCACAATTCCTTGAAGAGTAGTTACAAAGATTAGAGGGCCAAACTCCTCTCAGTTGTAACAGATGACATAGCAAGGGGCACCAGCCACAAACTGCAGCTTGGAAGGTTTCAGTTGGTAAAAGAGACATTATTTTTTTTCAAAGGAAGGATGAAGAAATATTAGAAAAGGCAAGGAGGCTGTGGAATCTCCATTCTGGGAGATTTTAAAGATTTAGGGTAGACAAAGCCATGGTTGACTTGGTCTAGTGCTGGTGGCAGGCCTCCTTGGGCGGGAGATTGGAGCGAATGTCCTTCAGAGATCCCCCCCACCCATATTTCTATTGTGAGTTCTGTGGTTCTATGGGGGTTTCTTCCTCCAGCATCACAGGAGATGCTAGGCAAAATAATATGTAAATTGGGTCATCACATTCAGAAAAAAGCAATAAATATTCCTGCTATTAGTGAAATGCTTCAACAGATGTGTGTTTTGCATTGTTTTATAGATGTATAAATAGATCTCCATCAAGAACAAATTTTGTTGGTGTGAGAATACAGCTTCTCCTCCTTTGGCCATCCATTCAGAGTGATGTGCTGGTACTGCTGTGCCAGGTGCCTGGTGGCACAAGGGTAATTTGCAGCCAAGAGGGCAAGTAATAGATCAGCCAGCACTTATAATCTGCATACATCTTAAATTTCAGTCTGAAGTGAAGATCTAACTCCTACAACTAGTGTTGTGCAAATGGTCCCTGTGCAGCATCTAAATCAATGTTACATTGTTTTGACCTTTTGTACAAGTCTTTTACATTGGAAAAACAAACTTCTCTGAATTGTAAGAATGTCAGTCAGGTATGAAGTCAGTTAATGGAATTAGATGAGAAAATCTTGCCTGGTAAAAGCGTCACTTTTCATATGTCACCAAACGTGAATCATATATGTTAATTGAGCAAAGCATAAACCCAAAAATTTTTTTCATAGCGGATGTTAAAACTAGAAATAAAACAGGAGAAAGGGATACTTTCCAGTGATATATTTTACTGTCAGTTCTGCTATAAAGGGAATACATCAGTTCCCGGTATCCAGAAAAAAAGCTGACTGAATTAAGGTTGTTTCACTAAATTAAAAATCGTCTACAAGTCAGTGGTTTGAAGAGCTGGTAGGAGTCACCACTTGACTTCCAAAGAAAGAACAGCATCTGTAAGGGTGAAAAGTCAATCCCTCTGGGCTCTGAGTTACTGAGAGAAAGGTTATTCCTTAACAGCCTGTCAACCTTCAGCCAAAACCACCACTGGCAGTTTTCCCTCCTGGCCTTCTTTAGAAGATCCCTTCTTCTAGGACTTGGAGAGGACTTCTAAGACCTCTCACAGGTCCTGCCCGGAGGCATAACAATCCCACACCCCGCTAGCTCTCCACTAGTGAGGGACTCTAAACCACCACTGGCAGTTTTCCCTCCTGGCCTTCTTTAGAAGATCCCTTCTTCTAGGACTTGGAGAGGACTTCTAAGACCTCTCACAGGTCCTGCCCGGAGGCATAACAATCCCACACCCCGCTAGCTCTCCACTTCTCATAGTTTGGGTGCGGACACAAGGCAAGGATTTTGTGAAACTTGACTTGAAAGCCCCAGCAGAATTCCAGCCCCTGATTCTGTAACTAGCATGAGAAACCTTCCTGGGGTTCATCCTTATCCAAAACTGAAGTGTCTGAAAGATGTCTCTGGACTCTACTTGAGAACGCACATTCATAACTGTTCTGCCCTCATAATTTCACATGAAGTACTATTGTAACATTTGAGGGCTAAATTAATTGTTTTTCCAAAGAAAACATAAAAGTCTTTTTTCTGTTGAAGGCAATTTTTGATGAAAGATTTTTTTACAAGCCAGAACAATTAATTTTATTAATGCTCACATTTGGTCTTGAAAATAATCTCAGTGAATTAATTTTGGGAACTCAGTGTCTAAACATCCCCCCAAGCTTTTACCATGCCTGGCTGTGAGGTGCAGTTCAAAGACTTCACATATTTCGCATTTTCCTGACGTTTTTGGAGGGGAAAAGCTGCCTTCTAGCATGAGTAACAGATTCACAACCTGTTCATTTGGACTGAGGTGTCTAATTTTAGTCAGCCAAGCTTCTTGTCTCAAGTTCTTTGTGCCTCAGTTTATCTACCTCTAAAATGGATATAATGTTCTTTGTTTATCTCTGAGGACTGACAGGAGTCTTACCTAATTTACATCTGCAAAGCACTTTACAAGGCAGGTAAAACGTGACCATTTAAATGCAATGCTTTATTACAGCACAGGGGTAAATGCTACTGTCATTTACCTCGGTGTCAAATGGGACTAATCCCGTTGCAGAGGAAGGAATTGCAGATGGGAAAAGGCAGCACAAGAATCAAATGCACAGAGTTCTCCTTGGGCACCAAAGTGAAGATCAGAAAAAAAAAAAAAATCAAAAAAATCAAAAACCATTTTCAGCACAGTTTAACTCTGTGACTTTCCATTCCTTTTCCAAGTAAAGCCACAAGAGCTGCAGCTTGCAGCGGAAGGGCCGGGAGCATGCTTTGCTGGCCAGGAGCACGCAGCCACCGTGGACTTTGCAGAGGGGCTCAGGCTGCTGGAGATTGTCACTGCCAGGGATCTGGCAGCGATTACGGCGAGTGCCGTGAGCTGTTGACAGTTGAAGATGAGCAGCTTAGGCAGAAGGAGAAATCCTCTGGACTTACAGTAAGTCCTGTGACACTGTATCATTTGACTCAATTAGCTCAAATGACTGGGATATAATTGAACAAACTATAACATGAGTTGTGACTCATGCTGTGCCTCAAACTGCCCATGTCAGCGTGGTAAATTAATTCATAGTCTGTCAAGTGAAAGTTAATAGCCAACGGCAATGCTTGGCATATCAGAGGGATAGTTCATACAAAGGCAAGGGTAGAGAAGGAAGGATTTTATGAAACTCTTGATCTGTCCACTGATTTCAAAACCAAAAGTAAATGAGGGTTAGAAACAAGAGACCGAAGTGAAGAAATATGGTAGGTCAACAAAAATAACAGAGACAGAAGTTATTTCTGGCATCATATCTGGTAACTGTGTTTGAACATTGATGATTAACGTATTAGTTATGTGTGTGTGTGATGCAAGAGGCACGGTAAGTGGTTTGCTTGCATATTCAGCTCTCCAGCCTGTTCACTTTGTCCAGACAAAATCCCCAACATAAAAGGCTTATCTCGCAAATTAGCCGGCACAGTCATTCCAGGATTTTATTTATTTTAAGCTGTGGGCCCCAGCATGACAGGCACACCCATTTAAAAAAAAAAGTACTGCCCTTTGCAATAAGGGTTTTCTAACTCTTTTTTTTTTATCCCTTCATTTTTAACTTTTTCCCCAGAAAAAGTGGCAAAAAACTTTGCTGGATTCAATATACTGGCAAGACTGACAATAGGGAAAGCCCAAATCTGTCTCTGTTCGATATCAGTTCATGTTGTAGTACGACCCAGGTCTGCTATTTGGATGAACACTGGTTCTGGTGTTGGGGAAAGTGTGAAGTGAAAGAAGGATTGGCAACAAGCTAAAGAGAAAAGAGAGCTAGGAACACTCTGAAATAGCATCAGGGAAGTGAAAACATGAAGTGGTAAGTAGTAGCAAAAAAAAATGGATAGTGGGAGGGGGAAAAAGGAAACCTAAAGAAATGAAAAATAAGGACATTTTTGAAGGATGAATAGGCCAAAAGAGATTGTTGCAGGATACAGCTCTGGACCTAACCCTATTGAAATGCCTGTCTGGATTGCTGGTGGGGTGCATGGCAGGTATGAGATACCTGACGTGTTTGTAAAACAGTTGAGGCCCTGCAGGATGCGCTGATTTTTTTAAGACCTTTGCCTTTCTCAGAACTGCTTAATAACTGTAATTTTAAGTAGTCCAGAACACATGATACTATGAATCACGGTTCCTGTGGCAAACCTGTGGTAAGAAGTTGTGCCAGCAGTAGTATAACCGCTTATTAGAAGGTGAACATACGCTTTTCATCCAAACATGGATATAGCAAAGGCATTTTGAAGACCAAAAGTCCGTTAATCAAAAGAATATGTTTCTGTTTGAAAAATAAAAACTCCTTCACATACCCCAAACACAAATTAGTCCACCTACTGCTTTTGGCCATTCCCATTAGACAAAGGGGTGTTATTCTTTAGGGACACAGAACTAGCAGTACTCAAAGGTATACCACACCAAAAAAAGTTATCTCTTTAATTCCACAACTATTCCATTAAGCTAAAGAAGGTGGCCTAGAGCACTGAAATTTGCCATTTAACAGGCCATCAAAGGCTTTGAAACACTTTATAAAGAAGCATAATTTTTGAGTGAAGATTTCTGCAGATAGATGTAGAGGGTCACATTCTTAGCTGGTATAAAAATGAGGCAGGTCCAATTAGATTATTCTAATTTATGATCTTGAGACATTTTTGAGATAGCATCCTAATTGAGGCTTGAGATACTTTTGCATTAGAGGCTTCCCTCCCATGAGACTTACAAAATAATATACTTTTGTGGTTTTTCTTTCTATTTTTTACCTAAAAAGTAAAAGTAACAGATTCTTAATAGGTAAATCAAATGTGGTATTTCTCACTTGAGAGCATTTTCCAGGTTTAACTCAGCTTTCCTTTCATTTCTCTACAGAAGAGTGACCGCAGGCAGCCCCTTAGTGCTCATTCAGCTTGTGGGGCTGTTGTAATCTCTGCCGGACACCAGCAAGCAATCTTCAAACCAGCAGTGCCAGGCAGAAGGGTGGTGAGGCACATGATGACGAATGCTCTGTTGGGACAGAGGTAGACGAAAAGCAGAGGGGAAGTTACTGATGGGTCAGGGGCAAAAAGCTATTATGTTCACAGCCTTTATCGTCTCTGTTTCCAAGTGCGGTGCTAGTGGCTTCCCAAAGTCCTGACAGAAGTGGCTTAGCCAATGCCAGTTAATGTCTGTTGCACAGACTGACGTCCTGGGTACGAGCCCACCTCCTTAATCAAGAAACAAGCACTGTTCTTTCCCTTAACAATATTCCCTTTCTCAGACTCTTCACAGAAATGCCATCATACTCAACGGCGTGCTCAGCAAATTCATTTTGCCTTTGACTCGCTAATGGGGGGTGCGTAGGTACATACAGGCCTGAGCAGAAGAGCCAAGTACCAGGTCTTACAAGATAGTCTCCTAATTGAAACTTGAGATACTTTTCCCTAGAAAGCTTCCACAATCTTTTGTCGAAACAGTATTCTTAAGGATATAAACACTTATTTTTCCTATCTGAAAAACGGTCTTGTCTGCCCTGTCAAAAACAGCTTCTATAGCAATTCCTGGAGTGCCTTTCCTGATGATATAGAAAAAAATTTGCAACTTTCTGCTTTAAGTTGCAATTTATCTCTTACTTTAAGGAGTCAAAAATGTATTCTCTGCCCTACATAGGACTACAGCAGAGATTGAAAGTGAACCACAACCTAGTTTTCGGCCATATGAGCATAGGTAAGGATTTAAACCTGACTTCTGCATGAGGAAGATGATTCCATCATTCAATGAATAGCAATAGGCAAACTAGTGGATGACCTCCAGTCTGATTCTGAATTTTAGTCCCAATCCCAGTTCTGAGACCTCAGTTTTTGGATCAGCTGTACCAGTACCAAATCACAGTACATATAGTCTATCCAGAGAAACAGAAGCAGAGTAGGGACAGGTCAAAATACATATGGCTTCACCAAAATGATACAATTTATATCGATTCGATGCCTGACCTTCCATCAACAGCACAGTGCAGCTTACACTGCTTTGGGAAGGAAGGGAGACAGCAACAACAGTTTAAAAATCCTTGTTCCCTGTGGTCAGCAATGGTATGCTGGAATCCTGCTAGTACGCAACCACATTTAAACATAGCTGTGGCTGGCATGGCCTGAATTCTAATGTGGACAGTACCTAATTTAGGAAAGACACAGGAGAAGCTGAATGTAAATGCGCATAAGGAAATATAAATGACTGGCACCAGTGTCACTTTCACTTTGTTATTAAAAGCAGTCTCAGTGCTTTGGAAGCAAACAGGGATCGGAGAAGTGGAACTGGCTGCTGCTTTTAGCACAAGGACAGAGACCCTCTAATTTTAACTCTTCGTGAACGTAGCATTTGAGCAAGATACACTGATGGAAGCAGGGAAGGAATCTTCCCATTCTCTGAATACAGGCATCTCCAGCTGAGATGATACCATGTTCTGTTGGAGCACAGTCACTTAGGTTTTATGCCACACACTTTTAGACAAAAGCCAATTTCTTCCTTATTAGAACTGTTTTTTTCCACTGGGAGCAAAGCTATTAAATGATTGCAGAACACAGTGTAGGTGAGGGTCACTTCTCAGCTCTAAGTTAAAGGTCATTGTCATCTATTAGAGGGCAGGAGACTTCAGCAGCTGTGTGTTTTCACCGTCATGGTATCTCATGCTGAAATGTTTTCTCCTCCATGGCAAGCTGCCTGAACTATTTGGTCAGTTGTAGCCTCTTTAGCTTGCTCTCTAAACCAAGGACAGGGAACCAAGCTACTGCAGCTCTGCAGAATGGAGGTGACGGTCCATCCCCTGCCCCAGGCACCCTCTTGCCACAGCGGGAGAGAAGCCCAAGGCAGGGGAAGGCACCACTGAGCTATGGCATTCACTGCAGAGAGGCTGATCCAGCTGGAACTGGTGGATCAATATTAAGCTCAAGTGATTTCAAAGGCAGGGGTTGCCTCCGTTTGCTGGGGATGTTCTCCAGCGTAGATTAACACTCGATCACATTCATTTCTAATCAAAATAATATAATTTGCTTTTTAAATAAGGGCTATACATCTCTTAGAAAAATGTGCTGCTATATGCCTAAGTCATTTTTAGCAGGGTGTTAATAAGTGTACAGGTTGGCCTTGTCACAGCTTCTGAAATAAACTAAGGTTTCTTTTGTCAAAGCTTTTAATAGACTTTTGCATTGGAAAAGTGCCAAGATGGTCACAAGATCGCATGACTCAGAGGGCTACTGAGATTTAAAAGCGTTTTAAAATTTTAAAACAATAAAAATAGCTCTACTGTGTCATTTTTAATAGATATAAATGTGTGTTACACAATTCAGACCCAGAAACTCCTTTTAGTAATGAACAAAGATCATCATCATAGCTGACATTTCTGAAATGTTTGAGAAGTAAGTTCAAGGTCATGTTTGAATGCAAACATGTTACACATAGTAATTATCATGAGTTTGTTATATTTACCGGTACAAAGTATTCAGAGAGTCATGCATCAAGTAAACTAATGGTCTATTACTGAGCAAAGTTTAACATCAAGCAATGTGTTATGAATTTTAAAACATTTTTTAATGTCAGACACAGAAATTGTAATGAGAAAAGTATCTTGATTATGAAAGATTTACGAAAGGGGAGAAGAGGGGAGAGGGGAAGGAGAGTAGAGGGAAATGTTTTTTAAAAACCCAACAGAAAAACCTTTTCTGAAAGCATAGTATTTAGATCCAGTTCTGTAGCTACAGGTTGGGAATGATAGAAGAGATTCAAATTGTGTTATACATATTAATATCTTAACTTCCCAAGCCAGGTGAAATTTCCTCCTGTTCATTTCCAAGCTTATACATTTTGACCCACTGTCAGACTGAAACGGAATGGCCGAAAGTGCTCTTGGCCTCTCCAGGAGACCTCTGTGAGTAATGCACAGGTCTCATCTCCTGACACAGGATCCCTTTGCTGGAGGCAGTTTCAGTATTAATCAGTCTGCCGTCGCTATGGGCTACAACCTGCTAACAAAAACCTTGGGCTTCTCACTGATTCATTGTAGCTGGTGCTATTATTTAACAGGGGTTTAATTTAAGCAATGTAATTGCCTCCAAGATTTTTTTTTTTTAAGCAAAAGGTTTTTAGCCAAAGAGTATTGATCCCATGGTCGTTCCTTACTACTTGTTTCATAGTTGCACTGTGCTGAAATTTTGGCTTGGCTTTCTTTAAAAATCCCTGGCAAAACATTACTTATTTAACAGTGGGGACAAGTCCTGGAGAGTTGTCCATGAAGACACATTAACATCTGTGCTGGGGGCTGCAGCCAGACCTGAAGACAATTTGAATAGGAATTGGACTCAGGGCCATATTTGTCCAAGACATCTCTAGAAGCAACACAGCCACATGGACTTCTTCACTCTTTTGTGGTTTGGCCCTACCACACAAAGTTCCCAAGGGTGAATTTCACTCAAAAAGATGAAATCAAGTGCTTAACCAAAATGTCATTTCTGTGGTTATTAGAGATAAGGGAAAGGGATAAGATTCAGACCTGAAGGCCTAGACCACACCAGAAGAATTAGGAATATGATTTAGCTGGCTCTACAAATGGAGTCTAGCAGGCAAATGCAAATAGAGAAGTGGGATCCAGTAGTTCTCTGAAAGAATTTGATAAAATGTTAATTCACAGTAAATAATCTTGAAAGGTGTGATTCAGCAAAGCATTTACTTGCTGTTTAGATATTTTGCTTGGGCAGGAACAGGCTGCTAAAAGGGATCCTCTAGAAATCGCAGAGAAAGACGCTTACCTCCAAATAAAGGGAGAAATAGATTTGCTACCCAAGAAATGCAATTTATATTTGATGCAATTCATATTTTTGCACCCAATGAGTGCCTAGCTAGTGAAAGGATTTATTTCTGGGTCAGTGTTGTCTTAATTATTTCCAAAGTCCTAGAAATGACCATTACAGTCATTGTAATAGTCCCAGTCTTCTTCCTCTGACAGTTTTCATTGGCAGATCTCAACGTGCTTTACAAAAGAAGTCAAGACCATTAACCCTGTTTTACAAACATGATAAATAAGGAACAAGGGGGAGGGAGGGGACAATATCTCTCCTGAGGTCAGACAAGGACTCAGACACAAGCATGCACAGTCCCAGGCCACTGATCAGCTGTGTAGGTTCCTAAACTAACCTCTCTGATCATCTGCTTCATGCCACTGGTGTTTTTTTTCTAAAGGACTATGCACACAAAATGTGGGACTGATAGAGAACTAGTCACTAACTGGTGGAGTCCAGGATGGATCATCTGTATTGTCTCACTGTTGTCATGTGCAACTATTTTCATTGCCCCCCCCCCCCCCAC
>NW_015090864.1:12007746-12059858 GCF_001431845.1 Calidris pugnax | reverse complement strand
CCCCCCCCCCCCCAAAATAGCTATGAGAAAGAATTTTAATGATGCTAGAAGCACCTATTTCTATTTAAAAGCAGTTCATTCTTCAAAGCCACTCCCAAGCATAGTGGCATAATATACTTTTTTTAAAAAAACGGAGCATTCAAGTCAGTGATCACGACTGAAATTTATCTTTAAAGATACTGCAATACTTGGAGGTGTTGGCGAAAGCCTTTTTCAAGTTGCACTTCCTGGAACCATGGGAAAAGTATGGGACCTCCTAGTCCTGGTTTATGAAATAATACATGAAAATATGAACTTGGGAGCCCTGAAAATAGGAATGAATTAAAAGACTCCAATAAATGTGCAGTATTTATTTACTTACTTTTTTAAAAGACTTCCTGTTCCAGGAAACCTTGCTCATGATTTTTGATGACTCAAGACTAGTGACTGTATAGCTCCAGAGAGGCATTTTTTGCGCTGGCTTTCATATTTCTTACGGGAGACACATGAGGGATAATTGATCTGGTAGATAAAAACATGCTAGGGACAGATTTCCGGGGCACAACGCATTTATGGTGACTGAAAGGTGTTTGGGTTTGAAACATGGAAGCCTTTCATTAGCGTATGTCCAGATTTCTGTCTGACTCTCAGAATAAACCTGTGAACCAGCTCTGAGAGCTCAAGTGGGCAGGGAGGGAGCTGGGGTACGAGGCAATGTACTAACGGGTGCACGTCTCAGCTTGAACAGTTAGTCACAGCTTTCTCAGAAACAGAAGGCTAAAATCTTAGCGAGGATATAACCCTTTTGAAAACCAGTGGCCTAAGTGTTAATTCTTAAATATAATCACCAGCACCATGCCTCTGAAATGCTGTTTCTCTCATCCCTCACACACAGCAAGGAACCTATCAATACACTCTTCAGAGGAGATGGATGGATAGCTTAATTCACTTTGCAAATCTATGGAAGCAACACTTTAGCACTTTGGCACAAACTGTCTCTGACATTGAAAATTAGTAAAGAAAAAAAGTGGTGAAAATGTCAGGAGCAGGAGGACTTCATTTTTCTCTTGTTTAAAATGTCATCTGTTATCTGCAATCAATGCAAGGAGACAACTTCCCATACCATAATGATTTACAGTATGTTTATAGGCACAGATAGAAGTAATCACAGGGTTAGGCGAACGTCTCTTGGTGAATTCTTCAAGTGTCAGAAGTGCTTAGTTCTGCAGTTCTCTCTTCCCAAGAATGCAGGGGAGATCGGCATGGAGAGCTATGCGATTTCTGCATCTCCATACACAAACCCATAAAATCTGCAGCCTATCTGGCCTCAGCTATGTATAAACATATCCCATGACCAGATGCTATGACTTTTTAAAAAATGTTGCCTTTACCACTGAAGAAAAGGCAATAAATGTTTTTCACTCTTTTCATATCTAAACAAATACGTATGAAAGGAAATACACTCATGGTCTTGGTGTTAGATTGAATGTTTTAAACTTTCCATTGTTTGGAATTTCCTGTTTAATGCCTTGAAAATAAAACTTCCATTACTGATTTTTGTCCTTTCTGAGTGAGAACTCATTGTCCAAATCTTTTAAATGGTACTGAGATGAATGAGTCCCAGTTTATTCATTTCCTTTGTGTCCACCAGAATTTGGGATACTGTTGGATACAATATCTCCTCTGCCCCCAGAATTCCTGTCTAATATTCCTTAGCAACAGGACCTTGGATGTTTTGCCAGCTTTTGTGGCCATACAACTCCGCAGACATCACGTGCTCTTTTCCACCCAATACTCTATGTGAAGCAGGGAAGTGTTGAAACTCCCAGTTTATGGATGGCAAATTAAAATAAAAACAGCTCAGCATCTAATACTTCTGAGAACTTTTTCGTCTGAGGCTCAGAGCACAGAGGCAGAGTAAAGAATGTGTGCCAGGGCTTTCACGTCTTGGGCCATTGCCACAATAACTTATTTGTCCTTCCTGTCAGTGAGTGAATGATGGCCTTTAATAAATAAAATTATTCCCGAATCTTGCAGCCACTCCCCGTCACATTAGCATGGTGGTTTTCCAGAGGGGTTACTCAGACCGTCCCCACGGCTGCTGCTAGCAAACTCCACCTCCTGCAACAGGGAAAGCCATAGTGTTTGTGTAATGTTCAAAATTAGAGCTGGTCAAAAATTTTCAGTTGAAGCATTTTTTTTTTAAATAAAGATGTTCTGTTTTCTTACAAGTGCTACTTTTCGCAGAAATTCACTTCCCGTTATTTTAATGAAAAAGCTGAAGAAAAATCATTTTTTCTTCTCTTACCCTCTGAAAGCTTAGAAAATTTTCCAAAACCAAATCAGTTAAAAACTTTAAGTCCAAATCTTACACACTTACAGATTTCCTAACCAGTTCTCTCTAGCAAGCCCTTTTGTCTCCTATAAGAGCAGATATGAAGCACCCGAAGTGTAGTGCGGGATATTGTCCCTTCCCTGGAACCTGCCCTTGCAGTCAGCACATCTGCTCAGGAACCAGCCCCACTCAGCTCCTGCCCAGAAGCTGCCATCTCTTCCATAACGTACTTTTTTCCCCCAAAGCCTAGTATGCTGTGAGTGTTACAGGGCATATAGTAGGTTAGACCCCAGGTTTAATTATTCAAGTGGATCTGTCTTACCCACCTAACAGTTCCTCCCCCAAAATAAAACATGTTTTGTTCCTCAGCATTTTCACAGTGCTCACTCGCCATCAGTGTTTATCTATTCACAGCTCTGGTACTTGCCTGGAGGGTGACCTTGAACAAGCACCTTCATTTGTCTGTATTTCTGCACTGTTTCCTTATAGTTCTGTTTTCAAGAGCTTTGGAACAAATATTATCCAAGAAAGGGACGAGCTGATTTTTGTGCCTAAGCAAATCACCATGGTGAAGCAAAAATGTATATTAATATTATTAGGAGAAAATAATATGAGTAATGAATAAAAATAATATGAGTAATGAATAGTAAATAAGTGGCATGACCTGAGTTATAAATGGTAAGGTCCTGCCCCTGCTTATTTTACTACTCCATGCTGCTTTTGAACAGATTCTCAAACATGCTCCCAAAATAGAATACATAAACACAACTCACAAAACTCAGAAAGAAAAATAAAAAAGGGTATAAGCTGATGCAATATCAAAATAAGGGTTAATTCACAATTACAGATAGCACTTCAACTCTGTATGCACATTACTCAGCATATATTCACTAATAAAAGCTAACTTGATGCTTTATCTGTGGTAGTAGTAGTGTTCCTAGAAATCCTTAGTATAGTAACATTTTGGAAAACAACCCTTTAAGTGAGGTGATCAGTCATTTTCCTTCTGTTACAGTAAAAGCTTCAGGATTTCAAATGGATAAACACTCTGCAATTTGAGCTTGGTGAGTCATACTTAACAAGGCAGATGTGTGCCGAGAATTAGCAGTCCATAATGCATGGGTTTTCCGAGTCTCCTTTGCCTAAATTACTAAAGACAGAGCAGGCAGAAAACGCAAACACTTGAGCAGTAATGCATTTCTCTTTGTCCGAGGACACAGAGATCACTCTGGTAATGGCCACATGAAGAAGGCTGCCATGAAAGAAAGGAGCCATTCATTCATGGTGGTGCAAACGGGGCTCCAAAGCTTCTCTGACACAGGGACAAGGATGAGGCCCTGGGGCAGCTTAACAATTGGCTGTTAGGTCAGACGGAACGCTGAGCCTGCAAATCACTGCATCTGTGAGCCTGTATTCAGGTACAGAGTTTCTTTGAAGTCAACAGCTGATATGAAAGAATACAAAATTAATGGGATTACTCACCTGTGTAAAAGCCATATTCATCTGAAGGAGAGAAACAGAGCTCTGCACACAGCAGAGAAACATCCATTTGCCCCATACACTCCTGACTCTTTCAAAACCAGGCTTCCCATTTTGCTTTACCTCTTTGTCACCTTCGTTTCATCCTTGATCCTGAACTTTCCTCAGCTACTATTTTTCCTGTGTCTATTAATCTGCCTCAGACACTCTCTGCAACTGTCACCTTTGTTTAAATTCTCGTGTATATCACTCTCCTCTCACCTTGACTGCTGCTCTTCCTTTTTCTACAACATCCCCAAACTCCAGCATACAGCATTTGTAAAACAATGCTGCCTGACTTCTAGGATATCCAGGAAGCTCAACTCATCCTATTCTCAAATAATTCCAAATACCTCTGTATCAATTTCAAATTGCCTGTCCCGCTGCACATCTATTGCCCAGTTTAGAATTCTCATCCCCTTATTGTAACCCACTTCCTTCCTCATCTGATACATTTATTTTTTTTTAATAGAAAGTCACTATTGTTTAGAAAATTCAGTTCCATCCAGAATAGCTTTTCTGTCTATTGCTAGCTCATTGAATTTGGAGCCAAATTCATATCTCCTGTAGCATTTCTTTTGAAGTCAGTGGGATTGTGTCCATTTGCTATTATTTTGGCCCACAGATACCTCTTAAATAGCAGAAGGAAAAACAGGGAAGGATTTGTCTTTCTGCAATTCTGAATTTATTTTGTATAAACCTATTACATATAATGTAGGTGGTTATAAAACATATATATGTAATAGTTGATATAAAATTAAATTGCCCTGTATTTTTCCTCCTGTAAATCCCTGTGTTATCTTTGGCTACATGATACATCTTAATCACAGAATCACAACTGAATACTAAATATTTGTACATGCAAGCCCCAAGGAATGCTAAATTTCTTTTTTTCTTTTCAACTAGGCATGCTATTAATTAATGCATAGCAAAATGATTAAAAGCATTTTTCAAATAATGAACAATACAGAGACAGATGAGTTAATTGATTGATTGGTGTATGAACAGGGTCCTAATGGATTAGCATTTGCATATTAACACAGATCCAATCTCTCTCTCTTAATGAGCTGCTTGCCACATTTTGTCTTCTTTTAAGCAGCAGTGAGCATGATAAAACAAATAAACCCACTGGATTGCTCCCTCTCAAGGGACCAAAAGGCAAACTTTAAAAAAGGCCTTTATTCAGCACTGATTTATATAAACCCTCTGCACATCAGTGCAGTAAGTGCACAGGCACAGTCACACTTTATCTCAAGTTACTTGTGAAAGGAGCCATTCTGAAAATCACAAAAATTTACAACTGCTGCTTATAAGATGCTTAAAATGTAATTTTCCCCACAATGATCTGGCATTTGCTGCAGATGCTTTTGCTGTGCAAGAAGATGGAGTGGGATGTCACCGACCAGCTTATTCCATCTGTGGCCTTTCTGCTGCCATCAGCAGCAGGACTGTGCATGTCCATCTGATCCAACAGTCCACAAGGAAAGGACCTGAATCATTTCAGTTAGGTAGATGGTAATTTTTAGTCACTGGGCTTGCTGAGAAGGATTTCAAACCTTCCAGCATCTCCAGTACTCACGGGCTAGACACAGGCAGTGTGATGAGTACAAAAGCAGTGAATGCATCTCTCACCAGGAGCATGATAACAACATGTGGCAAATCTGTTTTCCTTTCAAAAGCAGGGTACAGTCTTGTTTATTCAAGCATAACTAAAAGGAAAAAATAAAAAAAAATATCAAGCTGCTTTTGTGATATGCAAACCCTAAATATTGCTGTTGTCAGTTAAATCTATGTGACTTTGGGATCAATATCATGCAACACAGCAGGACACAGAGATCTCCTCGACACCGTAAGTATATACCAGTATGTATATAGCTGTAGCCATGTGTTGTAGGCAAGTTAACTGGCAATCTGAGGGACTTCTGGGACCCGAATTAATATCACAATATGGAACTGCACTGAGCCATATAAGAAAATATTTGAAGCTAGCTCAGAGATCTGTAATGCACCACTGGTTTGAGCCATGTAGACATGCCCTTTGAGTTCTTGGCCCGGAGCCTTGATTAGAATCAATTGGCATAGCCGTGTTACAGTCATTTCCCTATTTACATAGGATGAGTATCTGGTCCATTATGTATTTTGGCCATGGAGTACAGCTCTGCCTTCTGCTCAGCTGGCTGGCTGTGAAGACGGCAGTCACTGGGTTTTGAACTTGGCATTCGGGGTTAAGCTGGGTGACACTGCAAAGCCTCCCTGCTCAGGCAAGTTTCCAAAGTTTCCAGGAAACCCGTGTGACCTCCCGCTACCTGAGATTCCCTTGGATTGTTTTACTTAACTCTGATGGCCACTGGGAACAACACCTACTGTGGGTGCACAGAAGGACTCAACCAGGTCCCACACCAGCATTACTAGTGAAGGGGGACACCAGCACCCAGGCTTTGGGTGGGAGGACGCGACAAGCCAGAAGCTCAGATGGGATGTGATGTCTTCAGGGCAAATTGCTGAACTAGGTGCAGATTATGGATGTCTGAGTACAGCCACGAAGAAACCCTGCTACTGTTTTGATTGACACGGTTCATAAGATATGAAGGGTATTTTTGTTCAGGGGATACAGTTTAAAGCAACCTTTAGAAAATGGGATCATTTATGGATCCTATACCTAATGGTTTTAAGCCTCTATTTGAGCAGCAAAGACGATTAATCCACTCAGGGAGGGTTTTTTTACTCAAAGAGACTGTTTCAAATGAGTTGTCCTAAATTAATTGTAAGCTTATCTGTGTTAGTTTAATACAGAATATAGGACTGATCCTTTTCTTCATTTTCACTATATGAATGCTTTTTTTCAGATTCCGTCAACCTGTGCAAATCATTTCAATTCTGAAAGAAATGGGAATAAAAATCTCAAGAAAATCACTAATTATTATTCTAATAATGTTTATACTATAAATTATAATTACAGGTTGTGCTTTCTTGATTAATGGAGACCATCATGAATTTTTGGAAATCAGCACTGAAGTATTTTGTTACTGTAATAATGTCTGTTAATATCTGTCATGTTTTTCATGGAAAAAATATTCCAGGCATGTGTAGCTCTCTATCTATCACCTGTCTATCTGGGCATGATAAATGTAACAAAAAAAACCCAGAAGCATTGACATTGATATGAGTTTTCTATTGACTTTTATCAAACAAAGAAATAATCCCAGTTCAGGGGCCTGGCCAAGGTTTCTATTCAAGGTTTGTACTACTTTAAGCCTTTTTCTTTTTTTTTATTTTTCAGTTTTTATGATGGAGAGAGAAATATAAACAGACCTGATCTCACTGAAATGCCACATATTTCCAGTATAAAAATTAAAAACAAAAGCAGGAAAACTATAGTCTACAAACGTCTTTGCTTTCACTTTCTAATCTGCCTAAGGAGCTGCTCAGACAATTGGGACCTTTAAGATTTTGATAAAATCTTGTTTTCCAGAATTCTGCAGCACTGAAAAAAGGCATAGAAAACCACAGCCAATACATATATACTTTTCCATTCCTCTGTCTCTTTCTGTTTGACCTGCTTTAATATTAAATATGTCTGACCACACAGTTAGCCAGAAAAACAAAAAGAGGAAATACTACTCCAGGTTGGTGTGCTAAGGTGTGAAGGTGGCAGGTGGATAAATTCCCACAGTGCATGATGTATCTGTGATCCTGTCACTTCACAGCCCCTTCTCTCTCCCCAGCCTCCCCCATGCCTGTACTGCATCTGTGCATAATCAAGCCCTTAATGGGGAGAACAGAAACCTTTCTTTTACACTGTCTTATCTCAATATCCTTTGTTCGTGCCAAGCAGCAGCTTATGAATGTCAGCCGCTTTTCCCTACCTCTATCTCGAAAAGGTTGTGTTTTTCAGTTCCAAGGGGAGAAACCTATCATTCCCAAACAATTGAAGAGATTTGTATCTGAACATAAACAAACAAAGCTGTCTGTAGGGAACATGGAAAATGTTTTTCTCTAGAGCAGCACTTCCCGCACATGCCCCCGAGTCCCTAGGGCCCTGCTGTGGCTTCTGCAGTGGTCCACCCTGGAGCCAATTTTAGATGGTGGGAAAGCACATCTTGGGGCTGGAGGGAGTGAGCGGGTGGTAGCAAGGACTCCTGCTCCTCCTGAGGCACCCTCTCTCTGTCTCTGCTAGGAGGTGTCTAGGGCTGGGCCAGATGAGGAGAGGGGAAGAAAAGCTATCCCTCTGAGCAGCAGGAACCCCTCGCTGTGTCTGACCTCCTCAGACTGCCCCAAAAGAGAAGGCGTGAGGAGAGGAGCAGAGGGCAGCTGGAAGGGTAGACACATGCTGTTTTGGAGCTGGTGGACAGAGTATCCATGAACAGAGGGAAAGGTGTGCAAATCGATGGGAATTAACTATTTATCTTAAAAAAGGCAAATGGCAAAGTATTTTTGAAGTCCAATTTAAGAACATCACCCTTACATAAATGTCTGATAATATCCCCTCCCACCCTTAAACCCTTCTTCCAGTCAACTTTAACTCTTCCTGTCATTGAACTCACAACTTGATTCTTTGTCTTTCTACTTGGCTAGTCTTGTTTCTCATGGTGTCTTTTCCCTCTTGTCAGTGCTTTTTGTTCCACGAAGAGGACTGCAAACATGCCTTGGTCCCCTGGCCCCAGAATTCATAGAACACCTCAAGTTGGAAGGCACCCATCAGGATCATCAAGTCCAATTCCCTGCTCCTTGCAGGACAAGTGTGTCTATGTCTTTTCCCTACCAAGGTTTAAATGATGCTACTCCTTGTTGTGTGGCCTGTGAGACACAAGAAGGGGTATATGCTGTTTTGCCAGTGGGAATTACATTTCAGTTGCATTCTGTATATAAAGAAATTCAGAACAACAAACTACGTAGACATAAATAGGCAAAGTTTAGCTGAATTAAATTTTTTATTCACTCTGAGGTAGTCTAGGTCAGAAAGTAATAAACACTTAGGAAACCTCGGACAAACAAATTTAATGCAAATGTATGAGTTGATATCTTATCCTTTAATTAGACATCTAATTACACCTCCAGGCTGTTGGGCCGTGGTTTGTGCTATTTCTTTTCTCTGTGAAGTGTCCAGGGCATTTGTGATAGATAGTAAGCCTGAACCTTTTGAGTGAGAAACTGTTTTTCCAGCATATTCACTGAGAACAAGACAGGGCCATAAACAACATAATCATGCAACATCCAGTAACAGCACTGCAGATAGGAAATATGAAGCATTAAGCAAGGCTCAGAAATTGGTGACACAATTGTCATCAAACAATTAGTTCTTGCAGGGAAGATTTTCAGTTGGTGTAACTGCAATGATTCATGCAGTAAAATGCTGACTGAAAGGATCTCGAAATACATCCTTCCAGTCTGATAGCCTTTACTTTTGAGGGGATATTTTGGTGTTCTTTTAAGTACCTCATTACAGCCTATGCTCTCTGACTTGTATCCTCCATGTCATGGCATTATCCTGCTGTCAGTTCCTGAGACAGAGACTCATCATCTCAAAATGCTCATCAGTTCAACACTCTGCTTCTTTGGGTGAAGCAAACTAAATTACCAGCAACTGGAGTAAACTTCCAGGAGAAGTTGGCCCTTTGTTTCCTTGCTGACAGTTATATTCTGATAGGTAATATCTCAGGAATAATTAGACAGTTCGGCTTACTTCCCACCAAATTTCCCCACCCCCAGCAAAATACAATACAAGGCAGTCTGTAAGAAACAGACATTTCAGAAATACTTCACCAAGACGCATGAGGCAGAGAGGTCTTTTATAATGCTGAATGCAGCTCTAAATGTAAACATTGTTTACGTTTGAATGTGAATGCTCACAGAAGTGAAATATCAGAAAGGTGTGATTTGGCTCCTGTGGATCTCCTGAGCTTTCTGTGACTGGCGTTTCTCCCTGGGGTAATTTATAAACTAATATTCCCTGTTGCGAGAGCATTGGCAGGCTTGAAGGGAGAATAGCTCCAATTTTCACTCTAACATGGCTGGCTCACATCCAGAAATTGCAGAAAGAATTTGCCATAAAAGTGAGATGAAAGGGAAATTCTTACATATATAGTGTTAATGACACTATGCAAAACAAAGGCACATTTTGCGCAAAGGCATATAAAGAGACCATACAGATAAATAAAGGTGCATAATATGGATTAGCAAGGTGGAGTTTTTATATTACAAGCAAATATAACCTGTAGGTTGTAGAAAAAAAATTACATAAATTATATAAAGGAGATTAACAGCTTGCTAAGCCACAATACTAAGTGGACACTGGAAACTGCGCAGATTTCCTTCTTAAATATTGGAAATTTGGATCTAGGTCAAAGGTTTCACAAGCCACATGAATCAACGTATATAGCAGGTCTGAAGATGCACACTGAACCTTTTTGGAACTTCTTAAAATAGAGCAAGCGCTGAAACAAGATACAGTAGCGTTGCTGGCTGCCTAGACACCGTTCTATTTTAATAAGTGTCATGGATGCTTTGGGGCATATCAAAAATAAATGGCAGTAAGTAGGTAGGAAGCCAAGGCTCTGTGACTTCCAGCAGAATTGCAATGCAAATAAACTCCAGTGAAGTCTTTCACAACCTCTCCAGGGTTATCTCGACACCATTGTTTCCAGTCAACAATTTATAAACTTGGATTTGCTGATTATCCTTGTCTGGACAGTAGACTCCAGCTGCTAATGCCTTATATAATGTCAGACTTTGACAAGTGATTAACAGACTAAACTAACTAATTTCACCTTTACGAAGGTACTGCTTTAAAAGGTTTAATTTTCTTCTATCGGTTTTACTTCCATGTACTTCCGCTGACTCCAATGAAGCTGAAGACATACTATTCTGGTTTGCCTCAGAAAGCAAATTAGGACCAAAGGATTTAAATCTTACGCAAAAAGATCCTTCCAAAATCCTGAGCTGGTTTGGTTTAAAAATAAATCCTCATGAATGAGGGAAAAAAAGATAGTATCAGGCATTGTCCCTGTCTTCTCCCCTTTCCCTCTTGTCTCACTGCCTCATATAAAAAAATATTTAAAAATGATTTAGTATTTCAAATAACACAAATATATTTAGTCATTTATATTCAAGGACTAGAGTTGGTTGCCAAACTGTATCTATGAATAATTATCATTTTTATATTATTTTGACTCTTTTTTTAAAAAAAAAAATTCTCAAAATCTCTAGGGATTGAATGACTGATTAATAATTTACACATTACACCAACCACATGAAACACCTAGTGTATGTGTAAGTACATGTGAAAGAGACTTTGTACAAGAAGAATACAGTAAGCACACCAGAAAAAATGCATACTCAAGAGGAAATCTTTAGATAACAGTGAGATGTGATAGACATTCAAAACCCCTTGTATGTTCACACTAACATTGATTTGTATTTATTCAGAAGATTGTGAATTGGTGACACCGTGGAGAATAGTTAAACACATGGACAGAACTTCTTTGAGGAACACTTTGTTTCCACCTATGTACATGAAAGGTATTTTATGAGAAGAAAGTTGCTGTAGTCACAGCCCAGCAAAGCAAACTTACTAATTAACTGCAGTCTGCACCACTTGCACTTAGCTACGTGCACTGGCTGACAACACCGCATTCAGTGCTGGTTTGCAAACAAATTTAAATATTCAGTGCACAGCTTCTGGGAAAGAGGCCATCTTTCTTCATGCTGTAGCTTTGGGATGTAACATTTATTAGTGACTTATGCTTATTTCTGCTGGCTTTGTGGTGCCAAGAGAGTTAGCAGCATTTTGAATCCTCAAAGTGTGTGTATACATATATACACAGTAGGAATGGGGAAGGGAAAGAACTACCGTGAGGGATACAGCAGAGGGAGGGATGTGAAGAGGTGCCTATGCAATGTTGGTTGGCAGTATGGCTGTCTGGGGAAACAAATTCTCTTTTGTGGCAAACACAGAGGTTTTAATCTCTTTATGCTCTGCATTAGAATGAAAATGATTTCTATTAAAAAAGTTCACCAAAAATAAATAAAAGCAAAGACTATCCCCACTCTGAGTACCTAATAACAAGTCTCAGAGTCTTTCAATCTTCTGTCTGTCTCCTTCTTCCAGTTGGCCATTCCTTTTCTGCCAGGCTCAAAACCTTGACCCTCTGCTGATCCAACTCCCCTTCTCTGTCCTTGTTTCCTGCCCTCCAGAAGAAATGATGCCTTAATTTTTGTTGGCTCCTCATCCTGAGAAAGACCTGTACTAAATCTGAAGGGGAAATGTTGAAAGCTTTTGTTGGACTGTCGTGAACTCTTGGAGGTGACTGGTGTTAGCCGTATGCTGCATACTGCTTCAAGGGTTCATAAGCAAAAAGGTCCTTCTTCATGCAAATAAATATTTTTTCTTCCCCTCCTAAAACACCGCTCCTCAAGCAATTTCCTTCTAAGCCTGTAAAGCACTCTGAATAGTGACTCCAGCTTGATAGAAAGCATTAAATACTTATATGTGAAAGTAAAAAAAAGAAAGGCTAAATCTAGGTTAGGCAGAGTAAGGCTGAAGTATGCACACTTCTTTAGAAATCTGACCTTATTACTGGATGAATAGTGTTCATCCCCAGGGATTGCCATAGCTTAAATCTCTGGACAGCAAACAGAAATAATTTATAGACTCATAGCCACTTTACTAGTTAAGATCAAGTTTCCAGAAATTTTCCATGTCGGACCTAAAGTCATCGATTTGCAGCTTCTACTTCATTAAATTCATTGTGATTCCTCTTATATATGTGCCCTCCCCTGCAAGCATACTCCAGCTGGTTTATACTAGCCATGTCTGAATTCATGTTTTCTAATAAAATTTGTGAAGGAGTATGCTATGATGCTACACTATACTTGAAGAGATCAATGAAGTGATCCTCACAGTGTATAAACTTCAAGATGATGCGTTGTGTGTCTATAAATGTTAGGTACCATTATACGCTCTTCTAGGCCATGGAGACCATTTCTGCCCTTTAGCATCTAGTATAATTTGACTCTAATTTCCTCCACAGAAGAGATTAAACTGGAGGCACCTCCTACCTCCACCTCTTACACCTCTTAGAAGCATTTGATGTATGAGTTAATTTACTGAGTCTCATAATTAATCATTTTCCCCCTCATTGTAAAAATGTACAATGTACATTGCCTGTGTTCATTTTACCATCAATACAGTAAGTGACATTTCCTGTAATTAAGTAGAAATATTACATTAAACAATTAAGATGCACATGTAACAGAAGTGAGAAGTGAAACAGAACCAATATTCTGTGAACATGCCAGTGCCCACCATGATGTTAACTTCTGTAATCCACACTTGAAGCTGCACAACAAGCCAAAGAAATACACATAATAGGCATTGCTGGCAATTTGGGAATTTTAAGTCCCTACCTTGAATCAACTTTAAAAAGCCACATGATTGGAGGATGAGAGTTTTAGCAAAAATCCCTTTTGTCATTTATGCTTTTCACGTACTTAGAGCACAAAAAGGAGTTTCATGATGCTACTTCTGCGCTGTCATGGCCATTATGGATTTCATCAAGACCATCATCCTTCTATATTCTCTTTAGAATGAAAGTAATAAAGATGAAAGATAGCCAAAAAGTGCAGGAACTACTCTGTGAAGATCCTTGATTCAAAAGTACTATAAAAATTTTCATCTCAAAAAAAGAATATTAAAAATCAATAAGAAGGGGTGAAAGAACAGAAACATATTCGATGATAGGGTCACT
Source organism: Calidris pugnax (assembly GCF_001431845.1). Classification (NCBI taxonomy): domain Eukaryota; kingdom Metazoa; phylum Chordata; class Aves; order Charadriiformes; family Scolopacidae; genus Calidris; species Calidris pugnax. The sequence goes on along the minus strand of NW_015090864.1, from coordinate 12,046,280 downwards.
AAGGCTGAAAAATGCTGCAAAGAAAAGACCTAATCATCGAGAGAGTTTGTTAAAATTAACTAAAATAAATAAATAAATCTATAAATAAATGAAAAACCACCAAAAAAACTCAAATAAAGATCTGATGTCTTTTACCTCCTTTTTCCTTTTTTAACGCAGACTGAAGAAATCTCTCAAATACATAGTTTATTGAACTAGTAATATACTGCACAAAGCTACCAAAAGACAATACATTAAATGTCCAATCTATACCTTTTGAAGGATATTAGACATATACATAGAAGAACTGGAACTATCATACAAGGTTAGACCTACAGAAGAAAAGTCTACAGCTTTATCTAAGCATTAATGCTGTCTGTGAGACTGGTCATCACCAGGTAACTGAGAAGATGGCAGAAGACTGTTCTGTCAAACAGGTGCGATATAATTTGTGCCTTCTGTCAGATACCAACCGCTTTCATACAGCAGCACTAGTCTCATTTTGGTTATGTTGAGCCCTAGAGCACAAGATTTAATGGCCATTTCAATAAGTATTATTACATTGTTTGTATATCATTTGTTATAATTCCAGGTATATTCATATAATATGGGAAAACTCAGTCTCACTAAGAATCTTCAGTGGTCTCATTTCCTCTGCAAATGAATTCTATTACCTAATTACATACTATAGAAAGAAGTGTTTCCTTATAATGGTTTCCAGCTTGCCCTTTATGTTCCTTGTTATACTATTTATGAGAGAAAAGGGACATTCTCATTCTTCCATTTAAATAGTAGTCTCCGTTTCACATACTTTTGATACCTCTGCTCTTGTTCCTTTCCTTTCTAAACCAAACCATTTCATCTTTTCAAATTCTCCTCTTGAAAGCTTTTCTTGTTTGTGATTTTCTTGTTGTGACTCTCATTATCTTTCTCTGAACACACTCTAATCTATAATATTCAAGTCTTGATTCTGCAAGATCCTTAACACGGTTTGTGACCCACTAGATACTTACTTTAAAGCATACAAATATTCTCTCTGCTGTCAGTGGGACTTTTTGTGTAATTAAATAAATGTTGAAGACATTGCTGGTTGATGTCGCCAGGTACATGTTTCTGTCTACAACCAAAAACACACATGCAGTTTTATTAGTCACTCTAGAACGACAATCTGTGTAGCTATTGATTTTAGCCACATACACACATGATTAAAAATAAGCCCACAGTTCAGACTTTGCTTCTTCACAGTAATGCCAATCTGCGTGTTTGCTCCCAGAAGACCACACACTTACTACATGAACACACTATGACAACAATCTGCAGGGAAACAAAGTGATACTGGGTGAAAAATTGTAAAAAACAAATGTAAAAAGCAAACTGAATTATGAAACCAAATTACAGCCAAACACAATGACAATAAATACTTTTAGCCACCGGAAATAAAATATTGCATCATTAATAAAGCTAAGTGGAGAAAAATTTTGCTTGTCACTTTCATTTATAACTTAAATTTTATACTTTAGCCTTACACGTTAGCTCAGAGCATTACACATCTCTCAGGCAATTCCCCTCTGGCCCCAGCAATCATGAGTTACTGTGGTTTCAGAAAGTGGTGAACTGGGTAAATGGAAACTGATTTTCAAGGATGAAATAACAGCCTAATTCAAGACTGTAGCAGTTTTAAAGGAAAGACAGTTGAGACAGAGAAATAGCAAGGAATTGATGATATGGAGGTTAAAACTACAAGTCCTCATGGATGCGGGAGACAAATCTGAGAGGAACTTATGGAGCATACTTAAGCTGTTGTGAGATTAATCATTCATGAGTCTGCACATGCCGTCGGTAATGGATACAAATAGCATTGCTCTTGACCTTCCCAGTGATCCAAACACCAAGCCCATTCCATGTCCTAGCTTGTAGAGGCCATTCAAGAGACTCACCAAATTCAAAGAGAGGGCTGAAAAGTTAGGTAAAAGGTTCTTCATTCTACCACTTGGTTCCAAGAAAAGCAAGGAAGAAATAGTGGCAAAGCATTTCAGTTAGTTATGCGGTGTAAGGGGTTGGTATATCAGTGATGTTAGTGAAGAAGCATCTCAGTAACAATACATTTGGCTTTCTTTAATAGGCATAAATAAGAATAACCTATTTACGGCCATAAACAAGAGTTATGGCTGCTTGGGATCTTGTCTTATACATTCTCGGTGTACCTCTAGTTCAAGCATCCAGTCTGGGGAGATTTATTGGTTAGAGACCCAGCATAGCAAGTCCTTCACATATGAACTAAGTTTTTGAGGGAGAGGAAAGAAAGAGTTGAAGACAAAACTGGCATTACCAGCTTCAAGAGGAAGCAAAAAACTCACCTGCAAGTCTCAAGGGAAACAGATAGAGGGATGCAAAAAGGACTAACAGGCTAAATGTTAGGCTTCCTTTGAGATCTCCCTTCTACCCACTACAGAAACCAATCATTACTACGAATTCCTGTCATTTCAGTCATTTAAAAGAATTTGGCATGTCTGCTAGAGCCAGACATTAGTTTTGGTTTTATGGCATGAGTGAGTGAGCAGTGAAATAGATCTTTTATTATTTTACTGCACTTATTTTCTTGTTCTATGCTTTTATGTGAGGGCACCTTATGGACACCCGGTTGTAAACTGCAGAGTCGTTTATGGTTTATTCCCCTAATATGTTTCATGCTGAAGTTGAAAACTCTGTAGCAGTAGACAAAATTCAATCTAAGAAAGTGAGCAGTCTGGAAATAAAAGAGAAAAGAAAAATAGCAGGAGGAAAATCAGCTGCAGCCTAAAGACCTGGGTAAAGATTCTGAGGAGTCTAAGATTTACTGTCCAAGGGAATAAATGGAAATGCTGCTCATGACTTTGGGCTTCAGTGCTGGAACCCCATAATGTCCATTTCATTTATCCAGTAGCAAAAGAATCTTCACAAAACTATTCTAAAGCAAAGACCATGCAAGATTCCTTGGAATTCACAACTCCATTGATTAAACTAGTGCTATTAACAGTACCTCCATATTTGAAACTTGTGTACATACATATATATATTCAACAGCAACTGCAATTGTTTCCAGATTCCTGGTGATTCCCAGTGTCATTACTGCTATTTGGTTCCAACTTTCTTAATTTAAGCTCTGACTAAAACACATGTGGCTTCCTTGGATCAGGAAAGATTAATATTGGCAGGCTGCAGATCAAAAGGAAAGATTTACTGTAAAGATAAACACATGCACATCTCACCAGTATCATCTGAACCTGTCCAGATTATAAGAATCTTGTGTTAGAGCTTGTGTTAAAAATTAGTTTGTTACATCACCTAATTGAGCTCATTTTTGCAGTTAAATTTTTCTCTATGAACAGTGTTAAAAAGTGTTTCTTATAACCTAAATATAGAATAAACCTTTTCATTGCCTATTACATGCGATAATTGGCATCTTTACGTACTGCCAGGCTCTAAGGAATTAGCCCATCACATCATGTAAGTACTGAAATACTGAAGGTCATTCTTCTACTGTAAAATGTGCATGTATTTAATCTTAAACCTAGTCTTAAATCTTTAAAGTAAATATTTACATGTACTTCTGTATTTTATCTAGAGGATGCTAAGCCTTAATTTTACAGATAGAAATCTGATTACAGAAAACAGAATAATTCATTTACTACCATATGCTTTCCCGTAGGGTTTAATTGGAGATAACCATTGACTTCAATGGGTGTGTATCAAGCCATTAGAAAGGTGCATGGAAATTAGATATCTGAGTCACTTAAATCTGAATTTGATTGAATTTGAATTTCTTTAAACAAAACTTTTCCCACTGAAACCATGTGGAACACATTTATATATAAAAATATCCATTGTTAGATTTTATGTCATTAAAACTTGTTTGCATTGAATTTTGTGATCTGTATGTTCAAACACTGCTAACGGGGCCCAGTTTTAGTTGTCTATTGAACAGTTTGTCAGATACAAAAACTGACTTCTGACTTTGCACTTTATTGATTCTTACAGAATTCTCAGAGAACTACAATTGTGCACTCTGAAAATGTGTTCCTATTTGCTTATTTTTCTTCTTATTACTTGGGATCGGTTGTAATCGTATAAATTTCTTCACGCCAAAGAAACAAGCCTAATCCGCACAGGGTGATTTATCCAAAACGGTATCAAAAGTGGGTGCTCCAGATCTCCTGCAGCTCTTTAATCCTCTTGATATAATGCATTGTGATAGAAACCAGAATTTTTGAAACTAGCATTTTTTTGTGATAGCATTACTGTACCAGAAAGTGACTCAGTGGATGTCTCACTCATTCATGAACAACTGGCTAAGATGTCCATTTTGGTAGTCACTGATTTATGGATCAGTCCATCACTTTTGACCTGTGGTAATGTTCCTGTGCTTACTGCCAACAAACACATTCCTGAATAATCTGAATAATCTTTGCTATAATTATAGGCAGGTAGCTGAAGGCAAGAACCAAATGAAACAAGCACAAGGATGGAAAAAAACAAGGAAGGGAAAGAGAAAACAACATTTACTATGAAGATCGTCTACTGAATAATCCCCATAGGTCATTGTCTTGGTATTGAGTCTACTCAATATACCTGTAAATTTTAACATGGAGAAGTTCTTTTGAAAACTGAGTAAAATATCTAGTTTTCAAACTATTTGAGATGTCTCTCATATTAGGCTCCACTAGTTTCTGGTCCAGTAGGAATCAAATTTCACCTGGATTTAACCAAGGGCAATAACATCATCTTAGTTCACCTTACTCTGTCTTATTTTCAGTGTATTTTTGTCTGTATGTCAACTTCTTAATGTACTTTTTCGTTATTCCAACTCGTTCTTTTCTGTTTTCCAAATGTTTTTTTTCTTATGAATCCCTAATTCAGTATTCTGCCAGCAGATACTTGCTTATCATCTCACATAACACAGAGGTCCCAAAAAGCTTTGCAGTGACAGAGAATTATCTGCATCATGACTTACATCCAATTTTCATTGGATCTTGTCTCTCTTCACCATCCCAGCATTCACATGAGTATTTTTCTCTAGCTGTGCAAAGTATATATTGTCCTTTCTCCCTCACTGGCCAGCAGCATGGAACAGCCAAATGGCCTAATGATGGGCCCATATAATTTGCAAATTAGTATCACATAATATCCTTGCAGATTGTTCTCATCATTGCTGTGATTTGCATGTACTTTTCTGGATAAGACTCATTAGACTTCTACAATCCGGGATGTAAAGTCCAGTTTCCCAGGCTTAATGGAGTCAAAGGATATCTAGTAAACATAGTCTGTGGAACATAGGTTGCCACACCTCTTTTCCTGAAGTAAACATCTAAAATATGTTAGCATTAGTACACTTAAAGGCCTCTGCCTCTCCACTGACTTTAAAGAGAACTCACCCACACACCCAACTGCAGATGTTTATGCTGCAGACTTCTAAATTATGTGATGTGTATCCCCCCTTAATGACCACATCCTTGTTTTCATCGGAGTCAGCAATGATAAGAATGAATATATAATGCAAATGATAATTTTTAAAACTTACTAATAGAAGTTTCAAGCTATGAAACAATCTTCTCAGGAAAGTGGTAGAAAACTATTTGTAACATCAGAGGTTAACCAGAGCAAATATACAGAAAATATGTTTCTGAGATTAAAAATATTTACCAATGCTAATGCTTCCCGTGAAGCAGTTTCTTGCCACTGTCTAAACAAAAATGACCAAATTAGTCCAAACCCACAAATCTTCTATAAATAAGTATGTTCCAGCTTTCTATTCCACATCCTCGTATCACTGTAAGACTTTTATGCTGACATAGCAACTGTAGTGAAATAACAAAACAAAATAACAGAAACTGAAACTATGATAGTGAAGGCTAGCTCTGTATTTTTTCAAATTATTTGAGATGGAATCTTTCATTTAATTAGTAATAATTCCCTTTAATTGTCAGGTGCAAAGAGTATTTTCTATTGCTGGTGTCCCTTGAGGCAATTAGATATGAATACTGTTAGGATGAGTCCTTTGGCTTTCAGGACTCTTATGTGAAAAATTGTTGGTTTTGATAAATGTACGGTGATCTTTGTGATTGAAAGCCCTTCAGATTCCCCAGGCCAGACCTCTGCTTTGGATCCTAAAAGAAAAAAGGGCTTCAACCAGGCACAGTGCTAAATGGAGAAACCAAGGTAGAGACTGTCCTTAGTTTTAAAGCTCGTATTTAAAAACAAACAAACACACAAACAAAAAACAACAGAAGAGCAAAAAAACCCAACAAAACCCAGATTTTTTCCCTCCCCAGATTAAAACAAAACATGAAGAAACATTTTACTTCATATCTTTTCTTGGAAAAGCTTATTCCAATGTCCAAAAGACTACTATTAGTGGTTGTCATCCCACTACAGTGAAAATAGTTAAGCAACACACAGAAGTAATATGTTCTTATTTATAGTAGCACTGAGATAGCAATCATTCCAGTAGTCCAGTAATACTCCAGGAATACTTTTTCGTGACAATCTTTCAACTCAAACTTCAGTTAAAGCAAGTTACAGCCCTGCCTTCTCATTTGTGCAATTAAACAAGCACTCAGCTACCCCAGTTGAAATAGTCGTGATACTATTGTCTTTTTGGGCTCAAAATCATGCAACGTTATTTCAGCAATGTATCTATCTGATACACTCTTCTAGAGCTGCAAAAAGATCTAATAAGGTTGTCCAGTTCTGTAGCAAGGAAACAATAATGTTATCGCTTGAAATTAAACAGTTAAGTTACAAAAGAGGTAAAGGTCATCTATGTGCAACCAAAATAAAAAAGGAGTGAGTTGTCATCTAGAAATGGTCCTCCTTGGAGAGGATATAAACATGTAGATTAACAGATCAGTAGAACAACATCTTCCAGACACTACTACAATCTCCTCGGAAACACTTGCAGTGATGGAGCAGCTGAGAGGTGTCTCAGAAACCCACAAAAATGTTACAGAGACAAGGAAGATTAAATGCAAACCAAAATAACAGAAGACAAGCAATGGCAGTGAAAAACACAACAAAACTCAATGTTCACACAAAGCAATTTATTCTCAATAAGTTTTTGACCTCACACAGGGGCTTGTCTTTGTAAGTAAGACTGTATTCTTACATAGATTCATAGAAATTACACCAGGTTATCCACTAAGGACAATTCTAGGAAATCATTTTCTGTTACAGGAATTAAAGGATTAAGCACCTTCACTCAATGAGTGCTGTCATATGTCCCTCTGCAGCAGAGTGGCACATCCTTAGCAAATAGTATGGTTGCTATCCACTTCCCCTTTCTGAGAGCTCATCTTTGCTACTTGGCCCTTCATTAATTAATAACAGATAGGCTAAAAAGCACAGTGGTCTCTCTAACAAAAACAAGATGGTCCAAGATATAGAGCGAAATATTCACATGGTAGAGGTGATGGGGCTGGCTTCATTCATTCCAGGGACCAAGGCACACAAACTCATATTCCCCAACCTATTCCCTGAACTGGAAGCAGGACTGTGGCATGCTCGAGAGCAGCGTAGTATGGCACTGTGCCTGAGAGAAGCCCTGTCAAGAGCAGAAAGGAAGAATATAAACAATTTATGACAACATGAGGAGTCTTTTATTTAGCCAAAGTGTTTAAAAAAGTATTCATGAAAATAAGAATCTGAACCAATGTCTCTTACTAGATACATGCAAGGTGCTACTAAAATTCTTCAAAATAATGACAGAAATTTTTAAAGACACCTACTGTGTTTTATTCCCTTTGATTTAAGTACTAACCAAGAGACTCCTACCAAAATGCTCAAACACCCTGATGCAGCATTAGCAACACAATTAAATCACAGCAGCGTTAAACATCTCATCAAGAGCTCAGCCAACCTACAAAATTACTTTTCTATCCCTTCATTCCCTAGAAAGCTCCCACTCGGTTCCTGTCCATCTAATTTCCTTAGCCATCTTTGAGAGTCCCTGAGCAACTGTAATGGGCCTATGGAGGATTGAAGGCATGACAGAAACTCAGTACAGTCTGCTAAAGGTATTTTTCAATGCAGATACACGAAGAAGCACAGAACTATTTGGCTTTCCGGGCAAGCCAGATAAGGGAGCAATAACAAATTCCACTGCTGTGTAAAGCAACTACCGTCTTGTACTTTGACTTTCTCTGGATAAAGCAAAGTCCTGCCATATAATATAATTTCCCTCCCAACACCTTTCTCAAGAACACCAGGCAAAAAAACCACTACCTTTGAATCACACATATCAGAGAAGGAGATTACTTCCCTTCTGGAGAGTCAAGGCAGCAAAAACAGAACCATGAGTCATAGTCCTTCTTCCAGTCTGTGGCTGAAGTCTCTCACTGCTGACCCAAAGTCCATACAGCATGTGCTCTATGGTAGCAAAGATGCAAGGCCACTTCTCTGGCGTGACTTTTACACAGCCAGCAGACACGTGCCAGCCAACAGACCTCTCTGGAGTACTCCAGCTGCTAATGCAGCTTCACTCTCACCCCACTGACACAATCTCCGAAGGATCTATAAATAACCAAAAGAATTCACTCAGTGCTGAAATAAACACAAGGGGCCAGATTGTATTGGTGTAACTGAGACAAGGAATGTATTTGGGCTGTTGGTGTTCATCTTACAATCGGATTGCAGCAACGTGCAGATGTCTGTGACACACTGACCTAGAGTACCATGGAGAAACAGAAGTCAACCACTGTGTGATCTGTACTTACAGTGGGTAAACAACAAAAACAAAGATGTATTCCATAGTAGTTCCCAATAATGTCAATACTGCCTTCTGACTCAGTCTCTCTGAAAAGAAGCAGCAACATTTAAATGTCATATCTTACTTTTCTTACACTTGGTTTCATTGACTCTGAAGACCACACAGCTAAACCATCAGCTTGATCTTCAACAATTTGACCAGCTCTCCCTAGTACCGTTTGCATCATTGTTTTGATAAAGAAGATCCAGAGAAATAATGGCTGATTTCCCTGCAAAGAAGCACCCCTGAATAAAATGAAATAAAAAAAAAATGCTTCACATTCCCTTTGTTCAAACAATGCCTGCAGCCATAGAGTGGGTGACATTACTGAGAACAACGACATCTATTCAAATTTGTAAAGCAAGCATTTGATAGACACACTTTCTCCAACACAATAACTTCACTGAATGAGCTGTTAGCTTATCTAGCTTCTACGCTTTGAAGCATACTGTTTGAAAAAGTCAAGCACATACCAGCAGTCCTAGACTCAAGTTTATTAGCTTGAGAAATGTTTTCAATTTCACACTGAAAAGGACCCAAAATGTGACAGCTTATTTTATTTTCTTGCCTTTTACTGATTGAAAGAAGTGACAGTGAGCGTTAATTTACCATACAGTTATGAGGAGATCTGCAGAGAGGAAAGAATTTCTAAGAATCATCTTTCTTAGTCCATGTTACATAATCTTATTCTTTGCTATATTCACAGTTGACATCCCACAACGCTTAATCCTATGGAAGATGTCACCTAACATGGATACATCATGTGCATTTGTCTAAAAGATCAGTGCATGCAGTACTTATCTGTCTATATTTAGGCCTGCAGCTGATGTTGATGCCACTAGAAATTATTTTATCAAGTAAATAAGTCATTCAGATATTGCTGGCTATGAAAAATTTCCGCTTGGACAGGACAACTCACAAAAATAAGTAAAGAAGAAAATGCTCTATTAAAAAAAATCTGAATTACCCAGAAGCTATGTTAAGTGGGGAAAAGAGGGAAAGAACCAAAAAACCAGATCTTAGCTGATGCAGACCAACCTTATTTTGGGAAGGAAGGTGCTTTTATTGATAACAGACATAGATGGTAGCCCTCACTGCAGCTAAAAAATATCCTTGTTACAATATGAAACAAAATCTAAATTATAGAATTGAATAACACTGTCAAATCACACTTACTTTGTGTGAACGTCAAGTCGCTTGTAGTGCTTGCTAATTTTTGAACTTCATGGAGCCTGGTTCTTTTAATAGAGCTGTAGCCTAATTTTTTGCAAAACCATAAAAGTATTTATACTGAAAGAAAGAAATGATGTCTTTTAAGATCATCAAGAGCATTAAAAAGGATTTACAAACATAACAAACAAGTTTACAAACTGTACACCAAATGTTGCTGTTGGATTTGCAGAGATTCAAGGCCAATTTCCATTAAGTGAGCTCAGCAGGTCCACAAAGAACACAAAATTAGAAAGACATATCCTATTCTGTTAAATATTTCTTAAAGCAGTTCTTAAGCATTTCTTAAAAAATCTCATCTCTAATCAGCTATGTTATACTAATTTATAGTAATTTAGAACACTTAATGGAAAACAGTTATGACTATATAGATATAGACAATGTTTGCATGCACCATTTAACAATAGTCTATTTAATACAAGGGGATAATAATTTGAGCTGATTTTCACTGGTCTTTTATTGGGCTTGGAAAAAATGGGATTAACTTTATTTTAACTACAAAAGGAGCTAAGATTCTTATTTTGTGATGAAAGTGCAACTATGTCAGTGATGTCAGATGATTAGGGCTATGTACAGACATCCTCAAGTCAGTGTGTTGAAGAGAGACTTTGGAGGGAGCCTACAGGAGAGATGGGGAGGGACTCTTTATCAGGAAGCGGAGCGATAGGATGAGGGATAATGGTTTTAAACTGAAAGAGGGGAGATTTAGATTAGATATTAGGAAGAAATTCTTTACCGTGAGGGTGGTGAGACACTGGAACAGGTTGCCCAGAGAAGCTGTGGCTGCCCCACTCCTGGAAGTGTTCAAGGCCAGGCTGGATGGGGCTTTGAGCAACCTGGTTCAGTGGGAGGTGTCCCTGCCCATGGCAGGAGGTTGGAACTTGATGATCTTTAAGGTCCCTTCCAACCCTAACCATTCTATGATTCTACAATTCTATGAAATGTGTTGTTCCATGCAATGACATACAAATTCAAAGGTTTGCTTTTTATTTTTGTTCCCTACACAGAATGGGGCATTTTCCAATTTACTCACATACTTTACGATTATTTCAAAATATTCTGATTATTCCATATTATAGGTTATATGAGAATTTTATGTCTACTAGATAACTTCCAGCTGTCTAGTGTTAGTCCACTAATGAAAGTGCATTAGTGAGTCAATTAGAAGTCCATAGAGGTCGACTGTAAAGTTTCCATTGATAACAGGTGGTTTTCTGCAGCTAAAAATCTTTTCTAGACCAAGAAAAAAATTGTTGCCATTGTAGCATAACCAAAACTTTTTCCCCCCAGTGTAACAAGAACTAAATATCACAGTAATGTCAGACCTACCTATCCAGGAGGAACACAGGCAACACCTAAACATGGGTAAATCTTTAAAACATCCCATGAATTGCTTATGTAGTTTCAGTAAATAGATAGAAAAGAAATTATTTTGAGCAACTATACATACAGATCATTAAGATGTAAACAGCTATAATATCTGCATTAAAAGAATTAAAAAGTGATAGTTTTGAATGATGTCAGTGTTATGTTTCTTGAGTATATTACAGAGAACTTTCAGCATGCCTGCAGATACGTAAGAAATCATTACCTACATGCAAAAGGTCAAGAACCATCTAAACTATATGGGTTTATACAACAGTTCTGTTAACTATTCAGTGGCTGATGATGTCATTATAGAGCATTTTATCAAGTGGGTCAGTTGAGCAGGAAATCAAGAATGTTTCAACTTAAGCATTCAAGGGCTGCGGTGCTCAGAAGTCCTGTTTAACAAACTAGTAAACTGCACTATAAAGTTAAAGGAAAATGTGACTGCTCATTTTCCTTGTTTATATCTTCTTTAGAAAACATCTGCTAGACATTCTGCTTCTTCTCCACCTCCTACCCCCCTTTTTTTTTCCCCTGCTACTATTATTTACTTACATTGCTATTGATTCAGGGATTGAAGGTTTAGGCAATCTTTTAGTCTTTAAAACCTGGCATTTCTGAGTTTACTTGAGGTCACATAAGCAATGAAGAAAACTAACAACTGTTTGTTGGAATGTAACTGGGGGAAATTATTTTTTCCCCAGGGGGTAGAATTGTGACCTGGTTACACGGTTGGAACAGAAGGGAGATTTTTTTGAAGGTTTTACCCCTCTTGCAACTGTGCCACCACATGTATACAATCCTGAGCTATTAAGCCAGCAGAAAACGCAGTTTGAAAGATCCACACAAGCCTGACTGCTACAAAGCTGACATTTTATTAACAAGTGTTATATTTGTGAGTTGAGTAGCCCCAGCTTTATTCTGGAATTTAAAAGGTCACTCCAGACACCAAATAAGGCTTCAAACCTTTAAGACCTGCTGTGAAGGACAGCTGGCATGGCATGCAGAACTCTGCCAGGGTGATAAAAGAATGAAGTGAATATTTTAGCAGTGAGCTGTCACTAATTAACACAAAAATTATTTACCTGAAAGATAAATATATTTGGAAATGGTAAATGCTCCAGAAAGAATGTTTGGCCATCAATTGTGCAAGTGTTAGTTAAGTAGGAAACACACAAGACGTGCCTTGGCTGGGATCTGAAGCATCGAGGCTGAGTATCTCCAGACTTGGAGATATGAACTTGTTGAACTGGATGATGATTTCACACCGACTGCAGAAAATCTGCTGGTTACAGTAGAATGACCTCTGATTTACACCCTTTGAAAATACGCGAAGGGCAGCATTTTCCGAGCATCATGACTTAACACTTTCACTTTCCTGCAACTGCACAGCCCGGTGGCATCAAACTCTGGGTGATGTGGAATTGCAGTGCTTTGAAAAAGAAATATCAGAGACTTTAATCCAGTGGATTACAAATATGAGGTACTAGGAAAGGTGTTTCTCCTACATTTGGCTGTACTTACTGGGTATGACAGCACTGACAGTGCTGCCTTGCACTTCTAACAGGTTCACAGGTATGTGGGATCTGAAGAGAGAGGTATAAAAACAAAGTTCTCGCTCAATGTGTTCTCCTTCAAGGATATTTCATATTTTTTCTTTGCTCACAGAAAGGTTTAATATATCTGATTCCTGTGGTTTTTTTCTTGTATAAGCATAAAATAGAGCAGGGTCGAAGCTTTTGCTGCTAATACAGAACAGTCTTATAACATTCCTACCCACTCAAAAGGCACATGAAAAATGGTTGCTGAAAAACTGAAGGCTATGGGAAGTCCTCCATAGATATACTACCTGGGACCCAGGAGGATCATAAAAATATGAATAATTAATCATTATAATTTTAAAGTGCTTCTATAAGAATGCCATTAAGGACCTTCAAATGTGACCATGGCAATTTCCTCTTGAAAGAAGTTCAAGATCGCTACTTTGCCCCAATATTAAATTAAAAAAGGTCTCCTTCAGCTTTAAATATATTTAAACACTTTGGAAGACCATATCTCATGCTAGCAAATCATAAGCCATCTTTCCTGTGTGTGGCTACCAAGAACATCATGTGTGGTCACCATGTCAAGCCATAATCTCCCAAATAACCCCAACACAATGCTTTAATAGGCACTGTTAATATGCAGTGGCTACATCTCAACAGAAAATACCTTTGAGTATTGTACATCCATCCCAGGATATTGATGTACAGCACCAAACCCACTCAAACTACTAAGTAAAAAGTCAAATTGCTGGACAAATGGGCCACACAGTAAGAAAGTCTGCCAGCAAATATCATTCACACTTGCAAATCACCAAAGCCTTGCAGGCAATGGCAGCCAGTCATTTTAAACTGTCTTGATGTGCTGCCTATCCAGCCTTCAGAGCAACTGGAAAGCACATACACAGGATCTCCAGGAAGGCACCTAAGACAGTAAAAGAGACATGGTGTTTATCAAGGTGCTGACTGAATGGATTCCACTGTGTTAACTGAGAATCCATCTGCTTTTGCCAGATGTTAAATAATTTACCTCATCTCAGTATGACATAATTTATTCTAAATATATCCTTTTTTCTTCAGACTCATTTGAGTTTACACATTTAACCCAAAGCCAAGAAATAGATGTGAGCAATTCCATATAGTATCATGCCTCGTTCCCAAGTGAGAATGTGTAAGAGAACTTTATATTCACAAGTGTACCACTAAGGTTACCTCAGTTCTTTGTGCCACTGGGTTCAACTTAAATCCATCTGGTGAAAAACCACTGCAAAGGGAAGTGAGCCTAAAACATAGTAGCAGTACTTCAGATCTTGTAAAACTCCAGTACTTCTCAGTCTACAGTTCAATTTAGTGAAGTTTTTGGCTGCTTAGATGTCATCCAACAGAAAAAATCCACTAGAGCGTTGCAGCGCTCTGGAGCTGCCCCTCCACTGGAAACCATGCGAAACAGAATGTTTAAAAAATTCTATGTCATCCCAACGCAACCTCTAACAAAGAAATTCACCAGTCACAAAATCTAGACAATGTATTACCCTTTTGAATCTCTGGAATAACACACAGGGAAGATGAATGGAAACATGAGATTGTACTTTTCTCTGCTTTTCCCCTACAAATCTTACATTCAAAACACATTCTATACAGTATAATAAAACTCAGAAGTACTAATACATAGTCTATATGACTGAAAAAAGCAGAAAAGAAGTGGGAAGTCTCAGAATGGCTTTCTTTGTAATTGCCTACTGCAGTTGGAATGAAACATTCTATTTAAATTATGCTTTATTCTGTGTTTTTTCTTTTAGTTTCAAAAGCACAGAGACACTGCTGAAATGAAACATTCAGACTCCACTCAGTGCTAAATGGCTGAAGATGATGTGCTTCCATGTAGTACAGTATCTCATTAAATCAGGGTCTAATCAAGCCATAAATGAAACATGTCAAGGCACTGGCTAGCTGAACTGTCTCATTAGTATCTGACCTCCACTTTCAGAAAAAGTCCATAAAGACCAACTTTCAAAGCAGGAATATTTTTGTTTCATAAAGAATATGGTGGTGGATAACGTGTAGTTATGGTAGAGGGATACTTCAATGTACTGAGGAAGGGTTTGAAGTTTAATTCTGCACTATGCACTGTTACTTCAGAGCACTTTCAACTCAGAATAGCTTAATAGAAATTGAAAATACCAATGAATCTACATCTGAACTAAAAGGTAGGATCCATCTTACCTATTGATCTGTGTTCTGTAGAACAGGTGCTTGATTACAGTAGTCATCAACCTCTGACTCTGAACCTACAGATGTGATGTCAACTCTGCTGCTTAGAGGGTCGTATTCTGCCCTGTAGATGACAGTATATTTGGAACCAACATAGTGAAACAACTGAATATAGGAAATCCAGCAGCAGCAACTCCACAGTTCCTTACAGCTTCCTTTCTTACCTTCTGAAACATGTTCTTCCTCTCTCTTACCTCTTAGAAGTGCGAAGGCTAGAGGAGGAGTCAAGAAGAACTCTAGAATCTTTCCAGCATGCCTCGGTTTCAGAGGTGAGAAGAAAGACATGAACAACTTTGGTATGATTGAGGCTTAATATAAACTTGTCCCATATTGAAATCCTCAGCATCTTGCATCTTGTGGCCACTGTCTCTTAATTACAGAGCTCCCACTAAGATCTTTTACAAGAATAGTAGCAGAGGATGGGAGACAATTCTATTGCAGATAGATAGCAGCAAAATCTGACATCCAGCATCTTGCACAGGAGGGCAGGGCTGAGAAATAAAGCCCAAAATTTCTTATAAATATCATAATGGGATCTTTCAATAACGAGATAAAGAAGACATGACCTCAATCCTTAGCATCTCCTCCAAAAGGCACAAAGAATAATAAATAAAAATGATGATAATAAATGCTCTTAAATATAAGGAAAAAGTGTAAAACATTCACTGACCATTTTGGAGAGCTGCAGGACTGAAATGAACTTTTGACCACATTGGAAAGTTTTCTAAAAAGAAATGTTTAAGTTTCATAAGCAGAGAGCTTAACTCCCAGCATTACAGAAGTCAGTGGGAGTTCTGCCATTGACTTAACGGATCATGTTTTTTTAAGTGACTGAAAGGGAGGAAAGCGTGTAACATAGTTAGCATTTGGAAGAAAAAAAAAGGAATGTTGAATTTGCTGGAAGATGTCCTGGAAGAGTAAGGTTGCAAACATGAAGCATATGTGTAATTTGAAGAAAAGGGTCTCCTTACATACATAAAGCTAAGCACACTACCAAGTCATCAACGGAATTGGGATCTTGAACAAGAGAGGGCATATGTGTTTGCCTGCTCGGAGGGCGCCCCATCACCACATCTGTCACTTCTTAGATTTCATTACGAGACGGCTATTGCATTAATCTTGGTATCAATAATACACCATAGCTGAATCTTTTTCTTTTTTCTTTTTCAGCTTTTGAGAATGTTTCTCTTCATTAAACTTCTCTCTTTCTCCCTTTGGAAATAAGAATCTTTACATTAAGAAAGAGGATTCAATAACTATTATATGTTGATTTAATGCACAAAATGTGCATTACATAATGGTTGGTGGCCAAAAACTGTAAAATTTTTCTATCAGAAATATCACTGAACTTTGTTGGCTTTATGATATCATTACAAGTACCCAGCTTTATTTTTAAATGTATTGAAGTTTTATTCCATCAAAATTAGAAAACTGGAGTGCAACAAAATTCACTCTTTCTATAGAAGCTTTTCAGGACAGATCACATGTTAAAAAAAGGTTCCAGTGTACTCGTGAAGGTTGTCCTATGTTAGTTCTAAACATCAAAACAATCACACAAAATAACAGAAAAAAAATTATGCAAAATAGGTAATAAATTGTATTCTTTTTTTTTTCCTTTTTTAAAACAGGAAAGTCGCAAATGACAGTCTCCCCAGCTTCCAAGAGCAACGAGTGACATAGGCCAATATTAGTTATGCATTTCAGTCTTGGGAAATAGTAGAAGTCAATCAAAGCAAAGTACTGCTGTTGCACTCATTGAAGCATGTGCCTGACTTTAAGAACTGGGGTGCAGTGTGTGCTTCACATCCATGGGCTTAGCTGCATGCTTGGGACCTAAATTTCAGTAAGTACTGCCCATATGCCTGTTATAAATAATGCTTCAGTTCTGCTACTATGACTCAGAACAGCTGTAGGTTTTCAGAATTGCATGTGAGATGTAGTGTAAACACACACACACACACAAAAAAACTAGCTCCCCATATAAGGAAATAAAAATACCCTTATAAATGTCCAATGCTGTCCCAGCAACAATACATGTCCGTCAACATTATTGCTTTTTTATCACAGTTGTACTCTTTATCATGTTTGAATACTGCCTCTTCCCGTCAGTGCAGTCCCGCTGCTGTTTATCCCTTTGCTCTCTCTTTGCATTCTCTCCCTGTAAGTATAATAAATGTGTAATAGGACTGGTATTTCAGCCAGCGAAACCGGCAATCACTCCCTGGTGCTGGCATTTCACCTTTGACTCAGCGCCCTGGAATCCTGCCCGCTGCTCCCATGTTCTCAGGCTGCGGCTCTGGCTGCTGCTGAGCAGGGGACAGGTATCAGACAGGCCACCAATGACATCAGCAGTGACTCCCTGCTCGCTGCTGGCCAGTACTAAATGCTGTTTGCTTTAGCGGTGCTACAAATCGGACGACGACACTATTGAGTAATGGGGAGAGTTTAAAAATACGTTTTAAATGTCCTCGTTTTTAACTTTTGTCAAAAGAGCTAAATCTTCCCTTCCTGACTCTTCCCTCGCCCCGCAAAGTCAAGTCACAGATCGAGTGACATAGGAGCCATCCTGTGACTACTAGAAGGCCACTCAGATGGTCTGAAGAGGGTCTTTACGTAAAGAGAAAAAACCCACAAATTAAAATATTCTGCAAGACTGTTTCAAACATTCAGTTTATCTCTGTTTTGTTGGAATGTTATTTTCAGAAAAAGGCTGAATCTGCACGGCTCCTCTGAGTGCTAGCCTCGTTAACTCCCATGATTTTATCAGGAGTCCCGTGATACGTGCTGTCCTGCTAAACGCCTCACTGCAGCATGGAAAATAGTAAAGAATTCACTAGACTAATAGCAAAAAAACAAACTCAGGCTTCACAGCTGGGGAGAAAACTCACAGCACTCAAAAAATTAAATTCATAAATTTGAGAGGGAGAAGGTGGAGGCAACTTAGAGACTTATATTTGTTATCAGTGATATTAGCAAGTTCCCCTGAGGCCTGTGGCTTAAGTACACATGATGGCCCCATTACAAAGGCACAGGCCAGCAGCAGAACCCAGACCCAAACCAATTTCTAATGCCCCCAAGGCTGGGTTGTGCCCTGCGGGGACAGCACACAGTCAGAAGCCCTGTGAAGCTGCCTGTCACCAGAAGCAAGACAAAGCCCAGCCCAGCTCGTAGGCATGAAAAAGCTAAGCAATCGCTCACTTCCCCATGCGATAGGCAAGATGCAAGAAGGAAAAAGAGTCATGGTGTTGCATCACTCGCCCCCTTATCCGAGGAGGAGGAGGACTGGCAACTTGCCAGGACCTTTCACTCAATATTTTTTTTTTTAACGCTGTACGTGCAGAAAAGAAAAAGGAGGAATCTGGCCCTCAGGTTTGGATTGATAATAAGTTATCACATAGTGACTAGTGAAAGGCATGCCTTAAAAACATCAACATTGGCACCTACTACTCTGTTTTGCAAAGGGCTTCATCCTGCCTCCCCCTCCCCCCCTTCCCCAGGCACACTCACACTCACACGCACACACGTCTGGCATTTTTCTGTTCCTGTCTTTGTTTCCATTAGTGATATAAGAATGTATCCAGCCTCACTTTAAACGTTTTTCTTAAACATGTTTGTTTTCAACATGCTTTCTTAAACAGTGCAGAGACAGACTTATTTTCCTGAATGCTCTTCACTCACATTGTAGTTAAAAAACCAGGTAAAGAAATTGTCAGAGAGGGAGAAACTACCTCTATCCCACAGCAACTGTGGTAGGGAGAGTATTTCAGCCCTTAGAGGTCCCTAGAGAACTTTGAACACATTTACTAATATCAAAGCAGGGCAATAGCTTTTCAATGACATCATCTTCCCACTCCCTGTAACTGAGAACTCACCGTTCCCTGAACTAGATAGAGTCAGGAGGTTTCAATGCCAAAGGTCTTACACCATAGTTTCACCTACAAGTATTAGGATATTCAGGCAATCGGTGGCTGACCTGCTGCATTTGATATAACTCGCTAGTGGCAAAGTTCTTTGCTGTCTGCTCATCAATACTACAGAGTCACCCATGTCAAACTGCAAGGTTTACTTCAGGACAGCCCTAAGAGGCTGGAATCCAGTATTAAAATGATATATATTCTTAAAAATGCATGAGAGTCTTAATATCCAAAAATAGGGCTCAATTATATTGACAGATGTATTCTGGGAGTGATTCAGTGCGTTGACAGGGAAAAGTGCCCACAGCAGAATGAATGTCTAAGGGAAGTGGTAGCAACCCCTCCTGAAAAATGAACCCTCAGGCTGCAGTGATACTCTCAGTGTCTGACACATTACACTGCAGACAATCTCAGGCAAATACAAATCCTTTCCACTGATATAGCCTGGAACACTGTAAGTGCAGTTTACAGCCAACATTTGTTCTGTTTTAGGGAAAAAAGAAATGTATACAAACAACTGCTCTTTTCCATCCTGAGACAATGGAATAACACATGATAGCTCCTTCGCAGTGGTGAAACTCTGTCAGTGATCTCAACAGCTGCTTAGCCACCAACCACAGCATTTACAACTGGTTAATTACAGACACCCAAACCCTTGCAACACATTTTGCTGTCATGGCCCAAACAGTATAATCAGTGACTTTATCCAGGACTGCACAATAACGTCTCTGTTTATCACAGAACAGAGCATAGTAACTTATCCCAGATTCATCACGGTCAACTTAAACATATCAACTTACATTTTCTGTTTTCTTTTTTCTGACTAAAAAGAAAGAAAAAAGGGAGTTGAAAAGATTTTTTTTTCTTTTGTAAAAGTGTAAAAGCAAGAAAACGGCAGATTTTAAACTTGGCTAGCCCTTAACAAGGGCCTTGTTCTGTGCCATAACTATAACTACTTGATAGTGAAAGTGGGAGGAAGAAGACAGTGTTCAAATTGACACATTTCAGATCAGTGTGATGCCCTTCCTCTTGCGAGCAGCACAAGTACTTTCATTCAGTTGGGCTCCTCTGGATTTGGCTGAAGAATTCAGGCACGAGCAATGCAGACTATCTAGGATTGCCTGTCACACGGCTCTCAGGAAGAACTAGCATAAATGATTCTGCAGGACGGATATTAAATATAGTAAACAGAGTAAAACAAAACCAGAACATAAGGAGACTATTTTGTTTACTCAAAAGAACCAGAGTTCTCTGTGTGTATAGTTCTTCTTGTCTGTGAATACCAAAACATTTTAAAAGTTTTAAAACTTCTCTTTCCCATGGGGAAACTGAGGCACAAAAAAGGGCAGGCTAATTTTTCAATTCCCCCTTAATTTTGAGGACCTGATATAGTACTTGATTTTTAGGGCAGAAGACCAGGATAAAAACCCCAAAGAACACCCCAACCCCCCACCTCTTATTAATAGGATCAGAACAGTCATTTCTGTTGCACAGAGTGAGTCAGTAACTGAGATTCACATACAGATCTGATGGATCATCCAGAACCCAGCCTGCCAGACGCTGCTCCCAAATAATATTTGAAACCTGGGGGAGGGGAAAAGCAATAATAGTACTTAAAGTAAACACTGGACTGGGCCTTTACTTTCTAGCCGTTTTAACTGCAGAAAGGGCTTCAGCCAACTTATTTTGCCCAGGAAATGAATTCCAACCTGTTATGCAAAAGCCCTAATGAATTCCTGCCCTGCTGAATCAGCGGTGCAGCGACAGCAGACCACCTCTGCCCGCCAGCCGAGCCAGAGCCAGCCCTGCCCCAACGCCACCGACACCACTGCACGCCTCACATTCTGAAAGATCACTGAAATACGCCTCCAAAACTCACCGCAGTCAAGAAAATGCTAGAGGTTATCTGTGAGGGGACAAGTGGAATGAACTTCCAGGTATTTTTCAAATCTCATTCCTGTAAATAAGAAACAGCTGACTATGATCCTGCAAATTCCAGTTGAGAAAGCTCTGATGATATTAATGCATTATGTTGTATCCAGAATCCCTTGATAGAATTACAACATTACTGTACACAGCTGGGTGGATATTATTATGTTGCATGAAGAAAACAGAGATTATACGATCAGGAATAAATGCAACTGAGATCCGACACTAATGCACTTTAATACAAAGCTGGTGTCTCCAAATTTAGTACAGGACGTTTTTCAATGGTAACTTTCTAACAACATGGACAAATAAAGCCATGAATACACTGGCAAACTACACTGTGTGGCTAGAGAAGTTTGCTGATGACAGTCTTGTTATTGTAACAGGAAGTGACTCAGCCTTGGCAACAAGAGATCAGATATTTTATTCAGAAGCATTAGGTCATTTTTTTCCCCTAACTAACCAACAGTTTCACAAGGCAACTGGTTTTGTTTGAAAATAAATATCTATTTTGAAAGTGATTTGCTGAGGGAGTGGAGTTAAACATTTATGGTTAGGAATAACCACTCTGTTTAATTCAAGGCATCTGGAAACCTCTTGTCCTTTTAACTCTCTTAAATTTGCTGCCTCTACAAAATTCCACCCCCTCAGGCAAGAATTCTCCCACATGGGTGAGTAAAGTACCACCAGCTACATTATCATCATGAGAGTGAGGATGAGTGAGGAGATTTGTGCCTGGACCAGTAACTTTCCATGACAATTATACATGACTGATGTCAGCATTACAGATAAAGTAAAACTACTTCACACAGGCATTACAGCTGAAGCAAATATATGCCTTGCTGTAACGGCCTATTACATGATCTTTCATCAGTTATTTATAAATGGCACATGATGTTATGATACTTCTTCTAAAATCACTGTAAAATAAAAATTCTCTTAATATCTGGCATCCAGCCCAACCTAGAGCAGTTTCTTTCCTTCTCTGCTTCTGTACTGTTACTTGTGTGTATCTTTCACATTACATATAACCACACAACTATGCAGAGACACAAAAAGTAGTTTTCCTTCAAATGCTACGCTGGTAGTACTCATTTTTGCTTCAAATACCTTTTAGCACAGTTCACGTCTGCATAAAGGTTGCACAAAAAGAAACTGATTGTTCAAGCCAAATTAAAATTCTCCCTCTAACAATAAAGAGTAAACATGCCACCAGCTGCAGCACTCCTAGAACAGGATTTCATCATCTGCATAATATTTTCCTGACCTGTTTTCAGTTTTATATTTTTAAAATACCAAGGAAGCATAATACTCCACATCACAATGACTCAAATATCCCATGCAAACATATAAATAACATATAAATACCAATGCCAACTTTTTATCTTGGGCAGGGAGCAGGCAAAAAAAGTTGATGGGAGTATCTCAAAAACTCTATAGCAACAGTGTTTATCTATTGCCTCCATACTGTGCCCAGAGCCTAATTTTAGGTATTAAAAATAAAATTCCGGACAATTTCCCGTAACAAGCACTGCAAGAACACAGTAAGGCCTCGAGCATTCTTTTTTGACATCAAAACACTGTATTTTTGTAAATGTGTGAAAAATTAAACTTCTTTGAAATGCCATTACAGTTAATATGAATTTACAATTCAGTGTTAAATGAAATATATCCTGGGAAACCTCAGCGCCCTGCATTATTGTGCTGTTATCTTTCTTGTGACACGAGTAGTATTGTATAATTCCAGCCCACTAAAACAGCAGATTTCATAATTTTGCTGCTAAAGCAATGTGGTTTTCTGTGCTCTGTCAAATAGCATTTTTATCTTCTAGCAGGAAAAAATAGCTATCTTGTTCCACCATCTGCCAAAAACTACTAAACACAGGGTGTGCTTCTGTGATTTCAAATTGCAGAAGCTTAAGTAACTCCAGTGTTATACCTATTAAATATAGTGACAATCAGAGCCTAACATTTTCAAAGTACTGTGGCACATTATTTAGGAAAGGTATCTCTACCATACTGTTCCAGGGTTTAACTGCTAACATGGTCTACATTTTAGTTGGCTGTCCCTGCTGAGCACTATGTGTATCAGATGATTTTAACTAGTCATCTTGAAGTGCTGGACAAAGGCTTACTATCTATTCATAGCTTAACACTGGATTTGAGAAACCGTGTTTCTTTGTCCAACCGAATAAAAACGGAACACAATATGAACATAATTTCAGCTCAGCTGCAAAACTCTTCCTATTCCATACCGAGTCTTCTGATACAGTACGCCGCTGCCATTGTCTGACAAAACTTACTGCCTCAGAGTCACAATTTTATACATGAACACACACACATATATGTCATTTTTTAATATATCTCATATTTGCTGAGACAGACTTGAAAACACAAGCCCCCAGTGTTTTAACACTTGAAGGGTAATAAAAGGAACTTACATTTCTTATTATCCACATTTCACTACTTTAAAGCCTATGTTGTGCTTTTCTGGGACCTAACATTTAATATATGAACGCTTGGAGTCAGCTTCCTCTGCCTTATATTCAACAGGCACGAATATATTGTCATCTTCCATTGGCACCATGTCAGTTTTATGATTACAAATCCTCCATTCGCATGTGTTCTTCTCAAAAGCACTCATGTTTTAACAGGCCTCCATCATATGTGAAGCCTTAATCTAGGAACTGACAAGTTTCAACCCTGATGTTATATTTCTTACTGAAATAGAGACTGCAGAGCTCTGATTTCGCACATTCAGTCAGGAGCAGCAGTTGACAGGAGCAGATAAACCATAACCTGCTTGTTACTGTGTGCACCTCCCAGCTACTTCTCAGTCCAGGCTGACCCAAGGAGCTAGGGATGTAGAAAACATTTTGAGTTTTCAAAATAAATGGCTTTTTTTTTTTTTAGGGTGTGCTTCTGTGATTTCAAATTGCAGAAGCTTAAGTAACTCCAGTGTTATACCTATTAAATATAGTGACAATCAGAGCCTAACATTTTCAAAGTACTGTGGCACATTATTTAGGAAAGGTATCTCTACCATACTGTTCCAGGGTTTAACTGCTAACATGGTCTACATTTTAGTTGGCTGTCCCTGCTGAGCACTATGTGTATCAGATGATTTTAACTAGTCATCTTGAAGTGCTGGACAAAGGCTTACTATCTATTCATAGCTTAACACTGGATTTGAGAAACCGTGTTTCTTTGTCCAACCGAATAAAAACGGAACACAATATGAACATAATTTCAGCTCAGCTGCAAAACTCTTCCTATTCCATACCGAGTCTTCTGATACAGTACGCCGCTGCCATTGTCTGACAAAACTTACTGCCTCAGAGTCACAATTTTATACATGAACACACACACATATATGTCATTTTTTAATATATCTCATATTTGCTGAGACAGACTTGAAAACACAAGCCCCCAGTGTTTTAACACTTGAAGGGTAATAAAAGGAACTTACATTTCTTATTATCCACATTTCACTACTTTAAAGCCTATGTTGTGCTTTTCTGGGACCTAACATTTAATATATGAACGCTTGGAGTCAGCTTCCTCTGCCTTATATTCAACAGGCACGAATATATTGTCATCTTCCATTGGCACCATGTCAGTTTTATGATTACAAATCCTCCATTCGCATGTGTTCTTCTCAAAAGCACTCATGTTTTAACAGGCCTCCATCATATGTGAAGCCTTAATCTAGGAACTGACAAGTTTCAACCCTGATGTTATATTTCTTACTGAAATAGAGACTGCAGAGCTCTGATTTCGCACATTCAGTCAGGAGCAGCAGTTGACAGGAGCAGATAAACCATAACCTGCTTGTTACTGTGTGCACCTCCCAGCTACTTCTCAGTCCAGGCTGACCCAAGGAGCTAGGGATGTAGAAAACATTTTGAGTTTTCAAAATAAATGGCTTTTTTTTTTTTTCATGCTTTGTGGGACAGGATATTATTTTAACTTATTGTGAGACATGGTATCAACTAACAATATTCATGATTAGTAAAGCTAGGAAGATAATAAAAGCTACATTTCATAAGGACAAAATATTTTTCCAATTGTATACACTTGTGATGCTGCTGTAATGCATTTTAATGGTCTCAAGTTCTAAAATTAAAAGTTTCTGAAAACACATTTTAGGCATGCAAAATGAATTCCCTATAAACCACACAAGCTTTTGGTGGAATACAAATATCAAATGTACATAGAGAGACCTACTAAATCATATTCTGATCATTTTTCTTTTCGATATGTACTGCAGCATACAAAATAAGGGGGAAAAATAAAGAAACTGTGCAGAAACTATGTAGAATGACAGAAGAAAGAAAAAAAGAGCAATCATCATACATAGCTCTTAACAACAATGATGTTTTTCCATCTCTGAAGAGTAAGAGCCTGTGGATCACGTACTATAATGGTCATAAATGCACATTGTGAATCAGTTCAATACATTCAATAAACTTCTAGTTAAAACTATTGCAACAAAAGATACTTAACTACTAACAGAAGGGAAAGCAGGCAAGCTTTCTGCATATTTATGAGAGTATTTGCAGTTTTGGTTTGGGGAATGTAACATATTACAGACCAAAAAGGAAAGCAGATCTCACTTACAAAAATTAAGGAAATAAAAGAATGAATGAAAAAAAAAGGTGGGGGGAAGGGGGAGATAAGGCCTTTAACAAATATTTGGGGGTTCCCAGAGAGACATTTCCTGAGTCCTTTATGACTATGTGAATCTCACAAAGAACAAGGATGGGAGTCACGGCTCTAAAAGTAATGCTGTACGGGAAATATGACATCCAAAGACACGTGGCAGGCACAGGCAAAATGCCAGTGACGATGCAGAGCAGTCACCCTGATCCCACCAGCTGCCTTGTTGAAGAGGAGATGCCAGACAATGGAACATCCACTCCTACGAGAGAGTCTGAAAGACTAAGGTGTGTTGGAGGTGAGTAAGTGCCAGCTCAGATCTGCCTCCAGCTTCGCTGTCTGAAACTCACGCTAGGACAATCTCGACTGTTTTAAGCAGCAGCACTGTAAATGACATTGCACTTCGCTTCTTTTTCTGTCTTGTGTAATGTGCAGATACTGGGCAATCACCACTGGCCCTTGCTTTTTGATAGAGCTTGAAAGTGAGAACTGAACTAACAACTCCAGTCGAGTGTTCATTTCAAAAGGCAAAAAGCCTATTTACAGGCTGAAATATGTCTGCTATGTATCTTAAAAAGTGAATGCATGCGTATTTGTTTCAAATATTGCTTGATGACTGAAGAACATGTGATACCATCAGAATACTAGTTTCTATGCTACAGAAACATAATATTTTGCTCTTTAGAAACTAAACATATCTTGATATTGAAAGAGTCACATAGCTGAGGATTTTCATTATCTAAAGGGTGACACAAACAATCACACGAGTCCAGCAAAGGTAGATACTTGTTCTTGCTCAGAGCTGCAACATGTGAAATAACTGGAAGGGACCTACCTAGATATACAGCCTAAACCCCTATTATCACAGAAAACAGACAATCATCAATAAAATAACACCAAAAACCAAATAAGGGATTAGACAAATTCAGGGACAACAGGTCTATGAACAGATTTTTTAAGGCACAGATACAGCACCTGACATCACTAACCCAGTAATTCTGAACGCTAAAGGAATAGAAAGGGAACTGTCTGCAGAAAACGACAAGGCTCACATACTCTTCCTAACCGAATTATTGGCACTGGGCTTTTGTCCTTGCTATTTTAAAGGGAGAATGCAAATCTAGTCCTTCATTACAAGTTCTGAAGCTGAATTTCTGGCATTTCTGCACAGATTTTATCATGGTTGAAGGAGAATATTGAACTTGATACACCATTGGCTTGATCCAGGAGGGCTTCCTTCTTTTGCTATTTCTAATTAATGGCATTTTTGTTCCACTACCCCTACTGCAAGACTTAATATACATCCTTGTTCCCAGTCTAAACCAAAAATGTAAGACATCCCAGTTCCCAGTTTCCACCCTAGACCTTTCCATAACACCTTCTGTAAAAGTCTGCTATTTCTTCTTCTCTGATATTTTTTTTCTCTTTATTCAGATGACAAATATAAACCTTCTCAGCTGTTCTCTCTTTGGCTAAACAAGCAAATGAGCATCATTTTTTATTTTCTCTCTCTTACAATGAACATTTTCTAGACCATGTGTCATGTTTCTCTGCGACTTTTCACATGCAGTGTATTTCCTGACCATGAAAGACCTCATTTAGATATGCTTCTCCAGATGTGATCTAACTTGGGACTTTGCACATTAGTATCTATCTCTGGAAACGCCTATTGCACCCCACAATTTCATTTACCCTCCTGCCACTGGCTGAAATTCCTCTGCTGAACCACATGATCTCAAGATCAGGTGTTTTCATGATCAGTGATTAAATGGCCTATTCAGTCTTCTGTCAAGTCTAACCAATGGTCTCCTGCAGTGCAAAATAAATCCTTGGGGTTAGTACATAACTGTATGACCTTGAATTTCATACTGTTTTTTTTCTTTCTATTGATATTACCCCAGTCCTTAAGGTCATTTCTTTTTCTGTGATATTACAGTACAATCCATCTCTGTATTTACAACATCTCCCAGCTTTGTGCCATCGGTATATTTCATTACTACATTCCTACTACTTGTGCCGAGATCAGGAATGGAAATATTAATAAAAATTCTGCATGCAATATCAATTCAAATATTTTCATGAAGTCGAGGAAAATGAAATCTGTCAGAGTTCCCTTGAGAAAAATCTATTGATTCTCCCTTGATAAGTGAAAATCTATTCTTATCAGTGAAATGTCTAATTAATGATATTATGTTAGCCTAATGAAATCTAAATTAGACACCAGAGGAGTCTCTATGAAAGCCAGCAGCAGGATCATAACTCTGTATTTTTAATCTGATTGAGATCTTATTAAAATCTGAAGAGATTCCCAGTGATCTCAGAAGGAATGCAGTGAAATATCTAGCATGATGATTGACGACATCTGTAATATTAAAAACAACATCCAACAGGTAAATTAATATTATCTGTCAGTCTTCTTAAAATTCATGATACTGTTCCAAAAGTCAGTAATTTTTATATCACACTGCTAGCATTCTTGAGTTTGGGCTTCCAGTTTTTGAGCCCTTGAAAAGCACCTTGGTTGCCACTTTAGGATTTTCTCAAAAGTAAAAGGGCAGTGACAGCCTACTTATTTTTCTGGTGGAACTTAGATTTTCACCTACTTGCTTGCCTCCAGGAAAAAAGTCTTTAAATTATAAACAAATATTGTTAAACTTTGTTGAAGTGTGCGAGTGTCAGATGTAGTTGAGCACATGCAGAACCTTTGAGGGGCTAGGAAAAAAGGGCATTTTACAAATAATTAAATACCATGCTAACAGTTGCCATCATATTGAATTTTCACAAGAAAAATCATTTCACAAAGTGATTGTTGCCCTAGCAATTTTATATAAGTGTTCTGTACCATTGCAATTGTACTGAAATAAAAGTACATCCACTGAGATTACAATGGATGAAAGAATTACACATATTGTGTATCTATCTAACTCTGTCCTACTTCAGCCTCCTGGTATGAAAATGAATGTTCCATATGTTATTTCAAGACTGAATCAAGGATGATGGATACATGGATGTGTCTCAAGACAAAAAATCTAAAGCAACATTGAAGCGGTGCAGGAAGTAACTGAAAGGATTGGAAAGGACTCTGGTTTGGGTGACAGTTTCAGATGGGAGGTTAGTGTTTCAGGCCACTGTTAGACCCTGCGATGCACCTTGAAGAGTTAACTAACAGTCCTGGCAAAGACCTCTTTCTTGGTGAGACAAGCATAACCACTTATTCCGGTTGGAGAGGTTGTTGCTGGTATCCTGCCCTTTGGCAATGTACAGATTAAGCTACTGGTGCTGAGCCCTCTATCTAAAGCTACACCAATGATTATTCAGATATAAGGACTATTGCTGAATGCAGCAGTCTGATAAAGCATGATTTCATGAAGCCAGCTTCTTACATCTGAGTTTAGTATTTGCAGAAGCTATTTACTTGTAGCTGATATTCATAGTACTATATTTCAATGATGTAGGCAGCAGCTAATAAAAATCATATTTATTCTCTGTGTAGAACTATTGTTGTAACTCACAGAAGTGCTCAGACTAGCGCCCTTTTTTAAACGCTTTCCATAACACATTTTCAGTAAGAAGCCTTTCACGCAGAAACTATATCCAGAGTCCACATTCATTAACCTCCCAAGCATGCCACAAGGCTCATCTTTTCATCCCACAGGGATTTGGGAAGATTGAAAGCTACTGGATTAAAAGGAATTTTAGTTGAGCAAGCAGTGTTTCTATTTCTGAAAAATCTCCAGGAGAGCTTATTTACATTTAATTGCATTTGTTTGAATTTTCAATTTTTGTGTCATTTTAATTTGTGAAGTAGCATCTATAGCACTGTCTGATACTTTACAAATGTATAGAGACACCACATGCTCTGAGTTACACTTCATGGAGGCAGGGAATTGATGCTATTTTAATTATCTGTACACACACACCACTGTGTGCTCATATCTTCAAACACTCAGATAAGAAGTTTTTACTCTCCTTCAAACAAGGAGGTACCTTACAATACCTAACATTTTTGTGCTTCCCTCCCCTCACTGCTTTCCATGACACTGACCGGTTATTCCTTTCCCTTCTACGACTTCTTCTCCCCCGTGATCATGTTTAGGCATTTCCCTTTTCAAATTATGAGACAACCTCCCTAAAAGAAACATGGTCTTTCCAACAGTTGCTGGCTACGTTGCTGAAAAATAATACCATGAACATCAACCAAGAACTAGACAGCAATTCCGCAATGCTTGGGGTCCAGCAACAGCACAAAGGAGCGAAGGATGGAAACCCCCAAAGCTCCTACTTCAGAGGACATTCCCACCATGTAGCAAGTGAGTCACAGTGAAGCAAAAGCCATCTGTTCATCTGGACACAGATACCGCTTGTCAGTTAGCAGGAAACGTTTCCACTGAAGAATCTCTCTGCAATGTTAATCTCCCTGCGTAGACAAACTTCCAGGGTTTCAGGTCTTCTAGCCTGTAAAGTGGGAATGCTGCAGCTTCCTTTCACCCTGCTTTGTCTGTCTTATCTTTTTTGAAAACAGGCTTGGTCAGGCAAGCGCTTGCCTGTGTGGATGTACGTATCTTTACAGCTCGGCTAGTACCAAGAGGTCTCCAAGTCAACTCATGAGTCCAGCAGTTCTCATCGAAGCATGATTCTCACTCAGACGCAGTGACACAGAGGACCAGCGGCAGTGAGGCAGCAGCACCTTCCCACTCCTCCTCTCCATTCCCACCGCCACGGGACTGAGCCAAGCTGGGACCCCTCTTAATCCTGGGAAATTGCCATGTTACATCCTTCCCCCCTAGAGACATCCCTGCCATCAGCTATTGATGAAACTGGGAAATGCAGTCATAATTAATATGTTGTATTTTGAAATAGTGGCGGAAATACTCTCTGTAAAGACAGCGATCAGCCCTAATTAAAGTCATGTTTAACTAATCTTTTTGGGATGGGGACTGTTATTTAATGTGTGTTCTTGCTACATGTAGCCCAATGGGATTCAGTATTGCTGTTGCACTAGGTGTCATCACAATATAAACAATGAATAACTACAGAAATATAAATTTGGGGCTTTTTTCCTAGTACAACTGCTTCTGTATGAACCGCATTTCTATTTGCTTGACTATTGCATAGTTTGGGTTATCACTGTCTAAATGTTTAGCAACTCCTATGTGCAGGATGAGTAGTTAATTCTTTTCATGTGTGTAATGTTTTGGATCAAATTATTTCCACATTCATTTTGGTGGATTAGGTTTCAGGTGGACAAGACCCAAAAAATCAGATAAGTTCTTAAAGACCCTGCTGTACCGAAGACATTCTTAACAATGGCATTTCGAAAGAATGAGAAAGCACTTCTTCTATTAAAATTAGATTTACAACAATTATCTCAAAGGGCCATCAGCATTCTAGAAAAGTGTGATTTCATACTAAATCAGATGATACCAAAAAGATCAGCTGGTTAAAAATTTTCTACATCAAGTTCAAACAACAAGGCAATGTATTTGTTTCAAAGAACACATTTGATTTCTCTGAAATCTGTGATTTCCAAATGAATGCCAAGTGAGGTTTAAAAAAATCCCCACATGAATAAATTTCATAAACTGCAAGAGAATGGCAAAGATCTAGAGAGGAAGATTTTGGCTTTTGTGTATGCATATTAACTTAATTGTTTGACCCTTGAAAATAGCAAGTTGCCTGGAGCATATAAACTCAAAAAGTACTCATTTAAAGCAAAACATTTTAATTTGGCAAAAATCTTCTAGGCCATCTTCTAAAACATGTCTACAAATTTTTGAGGGAGAAGGATTAGATACAAATGACAGCTACGGAAGACAGTGAAGAACACCATGTAATTAAAAAATGGTGACAGAGGATTCCTGCACCACATAAAAATCATATAGCATACACCTCAAAGAAGACAGGCAAGCTTTGCTGGAGAAATCTTGAAGGAAGCTCCCTATCTCTTGGGAAAAAAAAATACGGAGGGAAAAAGCTTTAAAAGGCTTGTGAAATTGCCAGCAGGAAATGAAATGACCACCACAGATAAGAACTCCATCAGGTTGTAAATGTATAGGAATAGGGTTAACACTTTGGTTGTTATTCAAAAGCAAATGAAAGATGAGCTTATGATAACAAGCTTGGATTAGGACTCAGAAGATCTGAGTTAATTTCTTGGCTCTGCCATAATCTCTCTTTGTGATTTTGGGCCAAAGCTTACATTTGGCATGGACTGAAGAAAGGAAGTAGTATCCTTTTTGTATCGTTAGGGAACTGAGACCCAGAGATAATACTCGGCAAGGACTCACAATGCTTTATAGGCATTTACATTTCCAATACGTTTCCCTGCAGAGAAAGATAACTGAGAGTTGAGAGGTATCTTTGTAGGTCTGATCCTCCAATTACCTCTGTGGTTCTGTTTCCTCATTATAGCATTCAGATAATAAACCCTTTCTCCTGCATTTCGAACAAAGGCTGGTTTTTTGTTGGTTTGTTTTTTGTTTGTGGGTTGTTGTTTTGTTTTTTTTTTCCTCACCAGGGTAGAATATAAACTCTCAGAAAAAATACTCTTGTTACATAGCCATTTATATATTTCTTATAACTTTGCAGTCTCATAGTAAGTATCCAAGAAGCTTCCATGAATCAACAAGTAACTAGTTATTATGTGTGTATATGTGTGTATATATACCCATTCATCTCAGATACTTATGGAGTAAGTATCCTTATTTTATTATTGCTATCATCCTACTGCACGATAGCAATAATGACAATAATGTGAGTATATTGATGGGGTCTGCCTTGTGGATTACACAGCAAATAGTAATTTCCCTGATTCTGCATGCACCAGGCTGAGTTCTGACACTGACTGGGACTGAACTCAGAGCACTTCAGTGGAAACTCAGGATTACTTCACCACAGTCACTTGCTTTTCATTTCCTTTTCCTTGCTGATCTTCTGAAGCTACCAGAGTTACACTGATGTGAATGAGATCTGAATCCTGCCCATTGGCAACAGTTCCTGAAAACAGGAAATGGGATATTTCAAATAACAATAGGTGGGAACAGTGAGTAAAGGTTCACTGTGTGGTAACGGTGCTGACTCTTTAATGACTATGTTTATTTCCTTGTGTCCCAAAGAAGGCCACAGTTCATTTTGCTCTTGAATATGTACGTATGGCCATACGTCTATCAGACACTGCATCTAATTTTGCAGCTTGTGTTAATGGAGGAGGGATGGGGGGGGAAATCAGCACTGACTCCCACTTCTTACAGCGAAAGACACAATTAGGTCACTCTCCTGTGCCATAGCACCAAACAAACAAGTCAAGTTGCAAAGGCTGGAAGGTTCACCCCATGCCCTGTTAATAGGAAAGCTCCCTATTACTGCTGCAACAATTAGATGGGCTTTTTTTCCCTCCCACGCACCAGAGAAAGGGGTACCGTGACATCAGAGAGAAATCCTTTGCAAAACCTACAACCCACATAGTGCACTTCCCATGAAGTCAGAGCAGAGCTGTTATGAGTTGGAAAAGACATCCAGGCCCATGCAGTTCATTCCAAGCAAAGGTCTGCCGTTCTTGGCTGAGGCTTCCACGCAACTCCTTGTCTAGTCTTGCCCTGACTAATTCCCAGAAAAGGCAGTTTCACAACCACTCCAAGCAAGCCAGCCCTGTGTTTAATTGGCACCACTGCTTAGAAATACTTCTTTGCATTCTTTTATGAAAGTTCGCAGTTACAATCTAATTCTATACACTTTTACTAAGCCTCCCAAGCAGCTAGTGAGACAGTCCAGCTATTTCCAACAATCGTTAGTCCTCCAGTCTCGCTCCACAAATTGATTGGTGCCTGTTGGATTCCTTTTCTCACAGCTTCCAAAATTGGTCTGAATTAAGTTTCCCAGCTTAATGCACTGTTAAATAATGGTCACTAATTAGCAACGGCACAAAGGAAGACATGGTCATATGAAAATGATAAAATGCCCAGCAACACAGGTTTTTTTTTTCTTTCTTAGCTCAAGCTGCTGTTTTTCACCATTAATCATAGCAATTTCTGCTCCTCCACCTGGGGAAGCAGTCAGTAAACTTCCTAAAAGCAGCCAAGGAACTTGGCACCAGCCAACTCCCAGTTGCTCACATTTGAACTTCTTATGAGGATGCTTACCCTAAAATCCATCTTTCCTAAAGACACTCTGCAAAGCAAGAGTGTTTCTCTTTTTATTTATTACATGTATTTAGAAAGAAAGGTTTGGAAGGCTACCTCATTCTTTTATTATTTTTTTTTCTTTAAGAATAGAAATTCAGGTCTTCTACATCACATAAGATTTTATGCACTGCTAGAAAAGTAGTCATTCTAAAGTTCAGATACCACAAAAATGAAAACTTAAATTTTTGAAATGCGATTTTTATTTACTCTGATAGGACAACTGCTTTTAAATACTTTAAAAACCCATAAGTGATATTTGCTGTATTAGAAACCATGAAATACCTATTCAATTAGGACTTATAACTAATAATAATACTCTTGTGTACTATTATGCAGATTGTTCAACTGAGCCTCTTATGGAAATAAGGTCTAATTTTTTGCTAATAAAGTCACCCAAGAAAAAGCTGAAAGTGAATGTATGTTTTGTTCATAAATATGTCCAGACGCTAATCATCAGGGAGGAAAAATACCTATTTAAAGCAGAAAGAAAACACCGGCACGTGAGGGAACAGGTATAATAAACTGGTTGCAAATAGGGCAGGAATTAGAGGACTGTCACTTGTAATTACAGCACTGAGAGACAGATTCACCTTTCCAGTGCCAGTTATGGAAATCAAAAAAAGCAATTCCCTTCAAGGTGAGGCTATGAAGACTTGCGGAAGACATTCTACAGTACATCTCCCTGAAAAAAAGGATTGCTTGTCGATACCTTTTGTTCTAATGCTGTTTCTGGGTGCTGATAGGGATTGCAGACCAGTTGCCAGAGCACTCCCTTCTCATCGACTGTTTAGGCACATCTAGGAGTATCAAAGTGAAAAAGGGAGCTTAAAAGCATGAACTCGAAGGGTCTGTAACGGGTGAACTGTGGAAATTCCATAGCTCCAGGTTTGGTCTGAAAAGTTAAAAAAAGAAAATAAACAACAACAAAAAAAATATGGAAAAAAGAGCCCCCACAACACCTCTCTGACTCACTTGTGGGTCATTGGTTCATGTTCTGTTCACATTAGCTAATGACAACAATTTTTTTTCCTCCATTCTGGTTAATTGTTTAGCACTATTTGTAGGGCAACACATCACCTCTCCTAACTGTTTTTTGTGTCTGCTGAGCAAGTTCAGGTCATGTTTAACTAAATTCTTCCTTACCGTATTTTTGTCATTATTTCTTTTGTAATTTTTTTACCTTTCACTCTGTCTTAGGCTAGCTTATGCTCTGAAATGTAGATCTCTAATTCTGCTAGAGTGACAGATCAGGAATCACCCCGCTTGCTTGCCTACTCATAACAGTTCTATTTATATATCCACAAAGAGCATTTACTTTATCTGTGGTAGAATCACATTGCATGCTAGTTTTCGATTTAGCAACTTACCACCTCGGAAGGAGATCATTTCAAGTAGTGTTCTCTGCTAACTGACAATGCTTTCATGCACTTGACACACTCTCTCTCTCTTTTTCCCCAAATAAAGTCCATTTATCCTAATCAAACCACAAGCTATTGATTCCTGCCCATTTCATCTAACCTCCCTGCATCTGGCTGTACGTGAACCATTTTCAGGAGGTTTTCTCCTCTTCTTGCTCTCAGCACTGACTACAGCGCACAGCAAGTTAATGTGTCCTCTAAAAATGCATGAATATTCGAAGAACAGAACAGGTGCTCCCCCTGCCTCATGTGGAGCTCAGCCCACCTGGAAAACACCGTCTGTCGCCCGCTACGCCGGCGAGCAGATTTTCCAGGAACAGTCCACCATTCCTGACAAAAGCGGTTACTGCGGAGAAGTGGTGGGGCATTTAATGTGGCAATATAGCTTTTCAGACAGAACCTTATTAAAATTAATGAACCAAAAAAAAAAAAAAAAATATTAAAGCACGCGGGGCTTTTTTCTCTGCACATATTTGTAAATCAACAGCCTTAAAAGGGCAAATTGGCTGATTATCCTAAATTGTGGACAGTCCTACTTAAAAGCCATTGTGCAACTGTGCAGGCAGAGCACCAACATTTGGAGTAATCCTACATAATTTGTACTAATTTTTGCTACTTTTTATAAAAAAACCTATATCAGAGAGAGTTAAAAACACACTGAACTTTTACAGGATGGGAAGTAAATCTGCGACTACCTCTACCTAACCATCCTGGAAACATACTGAATTAGCTGCACGGCAGTCACAAGGAATTTATTGAAGGAACTCAATAGCTGTGTTCCTTCCCTGGCCGTTAGCGACGCTGCCCATTCAGTACACACGCTTCGCCATCCTTCACCACTACCATAAATGAGGAGGCTTCTGCTCTAAATCAGGTGGTCTTTGTCTCTGGTTGGCACATCTAAATAAAGTGGGGTAGTCCTGAGGGACTGACTGATTTTGGTTTGGGTTTTTTTTAAGTTAGAACATGTCTTCATTTAAAGTTTTCAAGGTAAATTCCACCCTGGCACATGACTCAAAAAATCACAGTGGTATTAAATGGGTATTTGAAACTTCACTACGAAGAAAATCATTAGGGACTAAATTATATCTTCAAGTATCTCCACTAGTTCATTCTTTCCTTTTCTTTCATTTTGGGGCCTATTAAAATTTGTCCTAATGTTTATTATCCTCCACAGACTACAATAAATTGCCTTCGACTCACACGCCATCCCTTCTTTCCACCTGGCTGCTATTAAGTGCCAGTAGTTTCCTTCAGCTTGCATTCCATACAACGGTCTCCCAAACCACAGCACGTTACTGACTCACCGTTTCATTTTAAGTCCTGATTAAAAATATACTGGGTAAAAACACTACGTCTGCTTACTTCACTTTACAGTCCTACCCATTCTTTCTTAACTGGGCTTGACCTTTAGTTCTAATGACGCTTTTTGTTACTTAAGGTTAAAACTTGCTAATACAGTTCTAACCTAGAACTAACACATCCAGTGACACTTATGTCAATTTTCTTTTAAACGCCCATTAATAACGGCCCAATCAAAGCCAGCATTTAATGAGTAATGAGATATAACTTAAACAGCTTTTACTGCACCACAGTCGCATCTGTGCCATGGTTTTCTTTGATTTGCTTTATTTTTTCCAACGGCAGTAATTGTCACTCTGCTCAACCAATCACAGACCAGCAGAAGCACAGAAAACCTTACTTCTCCACTAAAACCACATTTTATTAAAGGACCTTTCTTTTACTCTTTAATATTGCATCTCTATCAATTTACATCTGCCCATCTGAAGATAACCATACAAAATAAGATCCTTATGCTTCAAACTCCACATGAGCACAGTAAATCTCCCCCAGTCCCTGACAAGCCCAGATCTCTCTTAACGTGAAACACAGCTTAAAAAGGGGCAAGTGTAAAACAGAAAGAACGGACAGTTGCACTCACTGTCACGATGTTTGAAAATAAAATTTTCTCCAAAGAGGGAGCAGGCCAGTTAAACAAACACTAAGGATTTCCAGAGTTAAGCTACCAGGTTATATTTGACTGGAGCCCACACCGCATTTCAGGCCACAAAATATTTAACTCTACAGAACTAAAAGTAGGCTCACATAAGGTGTATAATTAATCTACTTAAGAGGTTTTCTTTTTTTTTCCTTCTGCACTTTTCTTTGGAGGATCTGGTTTTGGCCACAAGTAGACACAAGCCTATCTGCACTACCTGTTGTCCACAAGGCAATTTTGGATGTGTATTTATGTGTTTGGCCACATGAAGCCAAGTACAGAATTACTAACTAAACCCAGTGAGCTTAATTCTCTGGATTTAGATATTTTGAGTCTTCAGCATTGGCTTGTTTTCCTGAACACAAAATAATGCTTTAATTGACCTTGGGCTTTTTTTTTCATAGACGCAGGAAAACCCAATCATGAATGCCAGTTGCTTGTTTATGGAATAGCCATATTAATAGTTTATGAGGGGCTAGGGGATGGAAAGTTAGACTGACATTTTCACACCTGCAATCACTAGCGCCCAGAAGGCAGTCGGCAGAAGAAACAAACGCTAAATACTTCAGTTACCATCTGTAGGTAACTAGCAACAGATAGAGAAAAGTGGGGAAGTGGAAATAACAGAGTAGGGATTATAATGGAAAGATCAGTGGAAAATTAGAAAGCCTTTAATAGAAGAAACACATTAGGAGTGTTTGTTCCATGTGCTGGACACTCCTTTGGACAGCTAACCACCACATTTTTTTCAGATTATATTAAGACACCCGTATCATGGTCAAGCCTAGTCTTAAAAAAGCTGTTGCTCTGATACCAGCACACAACTATCTGCTCTTAGATGGAAGAGGGCACCAAATAATGAACTCTCTCTGGAGCAGCACTGTGGGGTGGTGCAGGTCGGCCATGGTAGGGAGATCTCCATGCAGAGCCTCATCACGACCATCACCCTGTCCTGCTTTGAGACCCAGCTCCCTCACTACACCACCATCGCAGGCCTTGGTGATCCCTTGGGGGATAGAAAGCAGCTTTCCGTCCCCTCTGCTCACTGGGAAAAGCGTGATCTGAGAGACCTGCAGAGCATGCAGATGTTGCCTTGAAGCCTTTTGTGGAGGATGCCACAGGAATGGTGGAGCAGGACACCCTGACACCACTGAGGGCCACAGGACTGTCAGGCAACCACGGCTCCCCGCGCCCATCCGGGTTGCCTGGCAGTCCTGTGGGGAAGCCCGGGACGATGAAGGAGGCTTCTCCGTTCGGGACGACCACA
>NW_015090864.1:11927280-12007081 GCF_001431845.1 Calidris pugnax | reverse complement strand
CGGGCGGGAGCGCGGGGCGGGGGCGGCGGCGCGGCCGGGCAGAGCTTTGAATAGGGAAGTTTGGCGGGGGGTGACACTCGCAGTCGGCGCCGTGTTTGCAAAATATTTGGGTCCGCTCCTGCGCAAGGGTCCGCCGCCGGCCGCGGGAGGGGAGAGAGAGAGAGCCGCCGCGGGAGAACGTCGTTGCCGCGCCGTGCGATTAAACTTTGCATGAAACTTTGGGTCTTTTTTCCTCCCTAAGCTCCTCAAGGAATTAATATATACCATTCTATATCGCTCTCTATATATACAATTATTATTATTATTTTTTTTTTCTTCCGTGGAGGAAGGGGGGGGGCTCGGAAACGGAGAGCCAGAGGTTTGACACCCCCCCGCACACACCCCCCCCTCTCAAGCCCTGCACATAAAGAAGGAGGCATCTGTATTTTCCGTGAAACCAGCACTGACTTTTTGTTTTGTTGCGACTCGCGACATGGATGTGCTCCCAATGTGCAGCATCTTCCAGGAACTCCAGATTGTGCACGACACGGGTTACTTCTCAGCCTTGCCGTCCCTGGAGGAATATTGGCAACAGGTAAACGAGGATGTCGATGTTGTTGTTGTTGTTGTTGGGGTGTATTTTTTTTTTTAAGCCGTATTAAAGGATGAGCGGATTTAAAAAAAAAAAAAAGGCAAAAGGAGAAAAGAAAAAAAAAAAAAGCCCAAGTGTCAGCAACGAGTTTGGGGAGAATCGAACACAAATGTGCAGGGATGTTTTGAAGCAGGTGTTCTGGCTTAAAATAAGACGGCTTTTTTGGGGGGCAGAGTCCCGAGGTGGATGTAAGGAGCTGCGCATCTCTGGCTCTCCTCGTTCACTGCCCGGGGCCGGCGGCTGGCCCCGCTCCGCTCCGCGCACCGCTCCGCAGCCTGGCCCCGCTCCGCGCACCGCTCCGCACCGAGTCCTGGCAAAAGTTTTGCGCTTGTACCAGGTCCAAGCTCCACAGCTGGGGCTTGTCATCCGAGCTCCCTGCCTTGGCCAAGGGCTGCTTTTCGCCCCTTGCTGTGTTTTGTGTGGGTTTTTTTTTTCCTTGTTTTTTTTTTTTTAATTGTGATTTTAATTTTATTTTTCCTGGCAATGACGGGGGGGAAAAAAAACCCAAGAGGAGTGTATGCAGGCGTATGTACACATATCCCTGCGTGTGTGTGTGTGTCTCTGTGTACAATGGAGCCGTTTCCCAGGGCAGGGAGCTCTGCACAGCCCGTGAGTTGTCAGTCATATGACAGCGATCCCCTTCTGCTAATTGCCTTGGTCGGGAAGGAGGAAGAACGGAGGCTCCTTCCCTTTCATGGACATATTTTGTTGTGCCCTTTTTTTTTTTTTTTTTTTCTTTCCCTTTTTTTTTTTTCCTCCCCCTCGCTTCCATCCCTTCAGCGGGGTGGCCGGGGCCGGGGTGCCCGTCCGGTTGCGGGGGTCCGGGGCCGGTGGGTGCGCTCCCTGCCCGGGCCGGTACCTGCTGGCTTTGCAGAAGGACGGAGCAGCCTTTCCGAGGAGGCTCCAATGCAAAGCATTACAGCCTTCACACCCTTTACCGATTGTATGCAATGCCTTGGGTTTGGTGGTGTAGGGTTTTTTTTTGTTTTGTTTTGTTGTTTTTTTAATTTATTTATTTCCCAGCCCCCCCCCCCTTCCCCCTTTCAGCGAGGCAGCTTCGTAGGACGTGATTGAAATGGAGCTAAGTAGTTTCCTTCAGGCATTTGGGTTTTTGGCGAAGGGCCAGCCCTCCTTCCCGGTAGCCTTCAGAGGCATTTAAACTCGGCGAGAGCTTCTCCCCGGTCCCCATTACTAATCAACCTAATGAGGAATTTAAATTAGCCGGGAATATGAAAGTTTAACACGATCTTAAATGCTTTTTTTTTTACCCATTTTCACGGAAAATCAATACACTATTGTGTTGCCCCTGCCCAAACCCTTTCTGGTTTTGACGTGCATTGCAACCCAGTTACCTAATTATAGACAAATGCATAAATGTTGTGTGCAGCCATGGGTTTAGGTTTGGCGTTGTTTGGGGTGGGTTTTGGGGTTTTTTTCCCTGTTTTTGACCATTCTCCCAGCCTGGCCAGAACATGTGACCCAGTTTAGTTGAGCGGTGCTGGGGGAGAAAGGAGCCTGCTCCCGTGGCAGCTCTGTTCTTGGACAGATGGGAAGGGGCTGAGAGGGGAATGTGTGGCATTTGGGATCAGGTTTTGCTACCGGGCTTGGAAGAGATGATCTTGCTAAAATAAGTAGGGTTTGGTATGGAAACTTGGTGTGTCCATTTTCTGTGTAAAGCTTCCATATGGATAGTTTCCTATAGTGGAAAGAATAATCCCAAAACATAAGCTTGTTGCCATAACAGTTCATACCCCCTTTTTTTTTTTTTTCTTTTTTTTCCCTCTGAAAATGGTTGGAAAGTCAGCAGGGTGAATTGAAATTGAAAACCGCATCTTCACCCATTTAGGGTGGTTTTGTTTTTTTGTTTTGTTTCGTTTCATGGAGTAGAAGGGAATGTGGTTGGGGGGGAAGTTGTCCATGTACTGTTGCATGTATATTTGAACAGAGTACTTTCTTGGCAGATGGTCAGGGTTTTAAAAGGAAGTCTCCTTTGGCATTGCGTGAAAGAAAGAGAGGGATGACTCATACAGTTGCACTCTTGGCCAGTAGATAAAGTTCTTGTTCATTGTGGGACTCCCAGCAGGACCTCAGAGTAATTTCCCGTTTTGCATCCTATAGAATAGGACATTTCTATTCTGGAACTTTTTTTTTTCCCCTCTCCTCTGTTGTTGAAGTTCCCCGTGTTCCTCTGAACATGCACGAGAGCAGTTGGAGTTATGTGGCTTGCATGCCAGTGTGCTTGGAAATGACATTCTTTGAAAGTCGAGTGTGCTGCGTTCTCATGCACAGGAAATGGGAGGATGTCTGCTGCTCCATTGATGTCCCCAGAAGACGGACCAGCAGCTCTGCAGCCATGCTGAAATGTGGCTTTGTTTTCTGACACAGCGTTTGGGTTTTAACTGTGTGTTAGAGCACATTGTGTTCAGTTGGGTCCTTTCAGCCTCCTGTTTGTGTCAGAGAGATACAAAACAACTTGAAATTAGACAGGGCGCAAGAGCAAAGTGTAATTATTTGTTGTGGTTCTCTGTGGTCCTTTTCAACGTCAGCCTACTGAAAACACAGATTTCATGATGAGAGCGATGATAATTTGACTGACTCATTAGAATGCTATTTTGGAAACCAAAGCTGACTTGCACCTTCAGCTGTGCATTTGAACTCCTGCCCAGGTCTCGAAAACTGATTTCTTTTCATCGTAACAGTCACCTACTTACGGCTGGAGGAGCCTTTAATTTGTTTTGAACCTGGAAACCTCAAATCAAACATACTACATTCCTGCATGCTTTTTGAAGTGTAAAATACAATTGGGTTTATTTTTAAGCAAGCTTGTAACTTTCCTCTTTTTTCTTCCTTCTCTTTTACGTAGACATGTTTGGAGTTGGAACGTTATCTTCAAAGTGAGCCCTGTTACGTTTCTGCATCTGAAATCAAATTTGATAGCCAAGAGGATCTCTGGACCAAAATTATTCTGGCACGTGAGAAAAAGGAGGAATCTGAACTGAAGAGCACGTGTGTCCCAAAAGAGGACAATCTCACTAATCAGAACTTAGAGACCAACAGTTTGAATTCTGACGTGAGCAGTGAATCTTCAGACAGCTCTGAGGAGCTCTCGCCCACGACAAAGTTTACCTCTGACCCTATAAGCGATGTTTTAGCCAGTTCAGGAAACTTGAGTTCATCTGTCACTTCCACTCCCCCTTCGTCTCCTGAGCTGAGCAAGGAGCCTTCTTCCCAGCTATGGAATTGTACGCCGGGTGAGTTGCATTCACCGGGGAAAATTCGTACCGGTACCACTGGAAAGACTGCAGAAAAAGGTACACCCTCCAATGGTGACACCTCGCCAGATGGCAGAAGGCGTGTTCACAGGTGTCATTTTAACGGTTGCAGGAAAGTTTACACCAAAAGTTCACATCTGAAAGCACATCAGCGCACTCATACAGGTTAGTAACCGTATGCTTATTAAGAGTTGGCAAGTACTGTAGGGAATACCCCTGGCGGTGGTGGTGTCACAGCGTTACACAGTCACTGGGTGGGAGCCCAGGTTTGGAGAGATGATGTAATAGTAGTAGAGGCTTACCAGCATGGACAACATCACTTCCTCATTCTCTTCGTAAGCGAGCTGAAGCCAAGGGGGTTGGCGGTAGATTGATCCCCTGTCAAGGCAGATAGGAGCCACTCACCTAAACAGGCTGTAGTTGGGAAACTGCAGTGGTGCGTGGTCATCAGGAGCAAAGGTCTAGCTAAAATAGGTGCTAGACCTCTGTTGACGTTTATTTCTAAAGCAAATGCAAGCTGGGAGTTTCTTGCAAAAAAATGTTGTATCCAAAAATCGGTCAGATCACTAAATACTTTCATGGTTCGTGTTCGGTCTATACTGATCTGTTCAATCAGACATCCCAAGGCCTTGATTATGTAAAGTATAGCTATTATTGTAAATCACTTAATAGTTCTGAGTGCCATCATTATGAGCAAAAATCTTGGAAAGCCACAGTGTGTTCTAGTCCTTCTAGCAGATCTACCTAATTGGATTTGGAAAAGTATGATTTACTGTATAACTTCATCCCAAAATGAAGCAGCATTTTATTGTTATGGATGAGCAACAGCATTTTATTGTTATGGATGAGCAACAGCATTTTATTGTTATGGAACCTGAACTAAAAATAACAACCCTGTATATTTTTGGGAAAGAACGTGAGGAAGATAGACACTTCAGGGCTTTTTAAAATATTTTATGGTTGAAGTAGTATGCTGATTTGCTTCTTTGTGCATTATCATTTGACATCTCTTTACGACAGCAATTAGATAAGTAGAGCTGCGCCTTGACGCAATAGTCATTGCTTAGCATGAAGAATTGGCCTGGCGTTCTTGGTGTACCAATCCAAAGACCTGTATGGGTGGGGATTCTTTGCCCCAAGATGTGGAAAGAGAATTCAAGGAAAA
This sequence comes from Calidris pugnax, assembly GCF_001431845.1. Taxonomy (NCBI): domain Eukaryota; kingdom Metazoa; phylum Chordata; class Aves; order Charadriiformes; family Scolopacidae; genus Calidris; species Calidris pugnax. Next base: position 12,002,013 of record NW_015090864.1, on the reverse strand, counting down.
GGTCCAGTTTTGACTCATGAGCTCAGCATTTTGTGGCTTTTACGGGAAGTCTGAGTAAGCTCAGATGCTCCCATTGTCATGCAGAAGTCAGATAAAACAGGATTATTTCAAGAGGAAAGAACAACTTCCACTGAAAACATGGTGGTTGAGCAGACATAAATAGCTGCCGGCCTCAAAAGTATTGCAGAACTGTTGTCTTGGTGCTGTCTGGCTGAGAACGTTCCTGTGAATGGAAGTGGTATTTCTTGAATGCTGAAATAGCAGTGTTCAAAGTGGTGTACAGGCTTTTCCAAGAATATGTGGCTCAGCAGAAAGGAGGTTGTATGTTATGCAGATGAGTGAGTGACAGAGGGCTTTGATGCAATACAGTAGCCTAATTGCATTTTGGAGCCTAGCTGTGCTGTCTTTAATCACCTTTATGAGGTGAATGATACCTGTTTGGGAATAAGCCTGCCATTACGGATGAACAGGAATGGTAGAAGGTTGGATTTCTTTGTTTCCTCTGAGCCTGTTTAATCACGGGTGGTTTTTTTTTCTTTAAATAAGAATGAGATTATTTGATGTGCTGTTGCAGCAAAATAGTTCAGTAGGAATCATGTGGATGAATTTTGCAAGCCTTCTTTGCCTACATCTTCTGAAGCATTCAGATAGGTTAAATAAAATTGGCTGTCTTTGGGGGGTGGAGGAGGTTTACATAGAAAATGAATGGGGTAGCACCTATCTTTCTTTGAATGAAGTCACAACTAATGTGTAATCTGCTTTCTTTGTAGGGGAAAAGCCTTACAGATGTTCATGGGAAGGGTGTGAGTGGCGTTTTGCAAGAAGTGATGAATTAACCAGGCACTTCAGAAAGCACACTGGTGCCAAGCCTTTTAAATGTAGTCACTGTGACAGGTATGTGACTGAAACACACCTTTTTAAAGAGTTATTTTTAATGCTTGTTGGAAAGTGAGTCTGGGCTGCTTTTCACTTGCAAAGGAATCATTTGGGAACGCAACTGTGTCTGGTATTTTTAAGGGATTATTGTATATTTAGACTGGGAAAAAAAAACCCTTCCGTTTTACTAATCATGGGGATGTGGTTTGTAGCCTGATGGTGCAGATGGGTGTTGAGAAGTCCCCAGTGTTACCATCCATTTGCAGAGGGTCCGGGTGCCCACAGACACCTTGAGTGGGGGAATTTGAGATGCCTCCTCCACCAGCCATGTTTTGGAGCAGCAGAGCAAGGGGGGGTGCCTCAGCCACGCGTACGGCGTCGTGCGTGCCAGCAGCCGTGGGCTAACGTGCACCTTGACTCTTGCCTTGCAGGTGTTTTTCCAGGTCTGACCACCTGGCCCTTCACATGAAGAGACACCTCTGAATGGGTCAAGAGGTGAATCCTGCGGGCTAAGAGGCGTCAAGGTTGAAGAGCCTTGAGCGGAGGGATGCGTGTTCCAGCCAAAGCATGCCATTTTGCACCCTACCCAGTTGCCTCCAGGACCTCACTTCCTTGAAGGTCTTTTGAGGGCTAATAAGTCATGTAAGAAACGGCATAGCAACCGCGGTGCGTGATGTTTGGGGTTTCCTGGACTCATACACTGGTATCTAACCTTCTGAGTGGCTCCTAAGCCTTTGCCGTGAGCATGTGCACTGAGAATGTTAATGATTGGGCGACTGTATGCGATGAGGATCTCTTGATGACTGTATGCTGAGGCACATTTTTTTTCTTGTGGTTGTTTTATAACTGTAAGAGAAAAAAAATAGTCTGAATGTCTTGTATGTGAGGAATATCTCGTGAGATGGGACGACCACCAATCATTTCCAAGGGGTGGGGGGAGGGGTGTCTGCACCTTTTTAGAGGGAAAACAGAGAGGGAAAGGGGGGGAATAAAAAGAGTCAGGATGCCAGAATGGAGATGGGGTACCTCCCCGTTCCTGTGTGAGAGGAGCTTTAGGTGTCTGGTGCAGCTATTAAACGTGCAATGTGTCAAGTAGCTTGTTTTACTTGCTACAGAGCTCATTTGTAATCCATTGTATAAGCTGTGTATTTACAAATGTAACACAACTATAACTTTTCATTATAATACAAAGGTTATTGCATGGTTCTGGGGAACTATATGCTTTTCCATTCTTTAATCAGGACTGCAGTTTTGATTCCAGTTAAGAGCAGCTAAAATACAATTGGTCTAATGTTACATAATGTATGGAACATGAATAATTTTTTCTGTTGGGTGGATAAAACCACTATTGGTTAGAAACTGATTTTTCTCATGCAGCTAATTTTTCTCTTATTTATGCCTTGAGGACTAACTTCTGGTTTTCTAGCTGTTAATGCACTGTTGACCTTAATAATGGTGCCTTATGCAAGTGACCTTCTCTTGTAGGGGGTCTTATACAGGGGTATGGGTGATGCATGCTTTATTAAGGCTCTCTTTTCACCTGGCATTGTACTGTATCAAATGTATAATATGAGGGGAAAAAAAAAAGGTTACTTCCAGGGTCCTCCTTCACAAAGACAAATATAGAGAAAAGTCGTTCATGTCAGTACAGTATTTGTTTAACTTAGACAATTTGACTGTGTTACAGTATAATGCATATGCCAATTGAATACCTGACCAGTTCTGCCACCTTGAGACTTTTTTTATATTGACCTTGCACAACAACTGTGTATATACACACCCCAACTGTACTTAATATGTCAAGTTTTCATACATATTAAAGATACAGAAGTATTAAAAGATGTATTTGCTTAAAAGGCACAAGTTTCACATCTATATATCTAGCTATCTGTTGGTCATACAGAAAGAAACTATATTACTTTTTTTTTAAAAGTGGGCAGAAAAATAATTGTGTATGTATATTTGTGTGTACAGTCTGTGTATGTGTGTATATATATAGATAATATATAAATATTTTTTTTAAAAGGAAAAAAATTAGAACACATAGCTAGAAAATGCCACAGCCCATCAAAATATTCCCTCTCCCCCTCCTGCAGTACGGTCATTAAGGAGACAAAGAAATGAAAGATACAGTTAATTAAAATCTAGCATTTTTAGAGGCTTTACCTTTAGCTTAATGGTATGCTAAAGGCTTTGTTGGCATTCAGTCCTTCTCAGACTGCTGACTGTGTTTTGTAGTTATTAGGTTGTCTGGAATAGCGTATCTGTGGCCATTTAAGAATGATATGAACCGAATATTGGCATGCTAAAAGAATATTAGCTGTGTGCAGATGAAGTACACTCGGGTTTTGGCCTTCCAGCTTACTGGAGGACCTAGTCGTTGTGGTGGTTGAGCTCTAATTTTACATAGTTCAGCTAAAATAAAGACTGTTTTTTCCTAGAGTAGAAATAGTCTGTCCAAAAGCAGTATTTTTTATTTTTTTTTAAACCAGCTCACTACAGTCGATGCAATGAAACATGTGACCTGTTTCGTTTTCTATTTATTATTGGTCTTGCTTACTATGCTAATATTTTGGTATATCTTCCTGGAAATGTATGTAGATAAGTGGTTTAAAAAAAAAGTATATGCAAGTGATCTGGTTCTAAGGAACATACAGGCTTAAATCATTCTCATTTCATTTTTGGTTTAAATTGCCTGAAATTGCATTTTTTTTTTTTTTTTTTTTTTTCCTTCTTCCCCCAAATAAGCAAAATTTCCCAGAAAATGGATTTCTATTTAGGGTTGGGTTTTGCTGTATTTTTAATTCCTTGTTTGCATTGTCCTTGGCTTAGCCATAATTCTTATAAGAAAGTAAACAAAAGCAAAAACAAACAAACAAAAAAAGACCAACCCCAAACAAAAAAAATTAAACTTGCACTGGCTTGTCTCAATTATGAAATACCATCAGACTTGTGTGGATGGGGTGGGGCTGTGTGCCATATGTCAAATGCCTGTAATTTTCTTTATAAGCAAGTACATTTTGTTCAGGTGATAACTGAGCCTCAATCAAGCTGAAAAATAAAAAAAATAAAACATTTTTGCTTGAAATTTAAGAAGAAAAAGTTTCTATTAGTGAAATTTCTTTTTTTGGTTTTGAAGCACCCTGTTATCTAAAGAATCTCTTTGTAAGATTTTTGTAAAAATTTTGTTTTACAAGATTTTATTTGAAATTGTTTTTTGCAAGATTGTTATATTTCTGTATGAATGTATTTTTTATTGGAATAACATAAAAAGAAATTCTTATCAGCATCACGTGTCTGGTTTCATCTTTCTCCTCTGACGTCCTAAACACCAAACAATGTCAAATACTATGTTGATGCTTTGCCTTGAGTCACCTGGTCACAGGCCCAAATGCCTTTGGGTTAGGTCACTTTGTGGAATATGAGCTCTGATGAGAAAATAATTTTGGCAGTAGAAACTCAAAGTTCTTCCATATCTGAAAAGCTGTTGTTGACTCATCTTTTGTCTCAGCGGAATAAATAGTTAACACGATTGTTATTGCAAGACTGCACCTTTATTCCAAATCGTTTGTTATGGAGAGGTGAATGCACACAGGACAAGTTCTGCACGTGGGAAAGGAGATTCAGTGGGCATTTGAAGTGAAGAGAAAAACCAGAAAGGCAATGGCTGGGCTAGAGGCACCTGTCCTTCACTTGTACTGCAGAGTGTGGGCCTTTGAACTACCTGGTTGGTGGGGAAGTAAGCCCAAAACCTTCAAGGTGCAGTTGTGGGAAGAAAAGCAGGGAAAGGACCATGTGAGTTCTGCCTGGCCCAGATGTGCAGGTCTGAGTCTGCTGCAGGGCTGACCTGACCCACATGCTGGTGGTGACCTTCAACCAGCCAAACGCAAGCCTATGTGAACTGCATTTTTTCAGGGCAATGGCTCTTCAAAGCATGCTTGGCATGTACACTGGCTTCGGACACATGCAGAACTTGTTTAATGTTGTCTTGTGGCTTCTGCTTCACTCATGCTGGTGTTAAAAGTCCCTTAACCACAGAGTAAAGCCATGGGCAGAAATGACGAAGTTACATGCTGAGAAACTCACTTTGAACATGTAAATTCAGTTCACAGTAATTGAACATTTCATGGATTTAGATTAGAAGTGGTCTAAAAATGATGCAGAAAAGGATTGAATCAATAAATGCAGATTGAGGCAGAAGCAATGCAGATGAGAGACCTTTGCCACCTACCTCAGTTAGCCCTGCAGCAGGTTAGTCAGAGGACCATATAGGCAAGGAAGAAATGGCAACTTAAGCAAATTTGTGATCTGCAATGAGAGGGCTATAATAAATTCTACCCCTGGTAAGTATCTTACACACTGAAACACAGGTGTCTTCTGGGAAACTTAGTTACAGTTGCAATACAAATAGAAAAAGCTACCGAGGTTTAGAGATTGTGGTATTTTGTCTCCTCATCTGTATACAATGTAGAAATGGAAATATTTTTAAAGAACTGAACTTGACCTTGGAGGTTCTCCACCCAAAAATGTTCAATGGGTGTGTAATACAGAACAAGGATTGGCAAATTTTTGCCTGTTTATTGGGTGTGTGTCATCTAGGGCTGTGTCTTACCATACCTTCTAACATAATAAAAAGAAAAGCCTGATAACTCCATTATTGAGGATGTTATTGAGTTCCCACTCCCTTTTTTTTTCTCAGAGAGATTGTACTGAAAAAACAGCAGTGTTCAGGAAAATAAATATAAAATGCTAGTGACAGGGCTATTGGGCTATTGGGCAACAAGGAAACTGCAAACCAGAAAGCAATAGCCATTTCAGGGTTAGCACATTTCAACATGCACATCTACTGCAGGTTTGCTTAATGCCAGATTTTGAAATGCAGAGTAAATGGGAAGGGATGTGAATTTGAAAGTGAAGAAGTCAGGTGGCTTAGGTATGGACCTAGATTAGCAGTCTCAGCAAGTTCCAACAACTTCAACTGAGGTTAACAAGGTGAAAAGGAGGACAGAACCTGTGAGTCGACACCTTAGCTTCTTGCTGCAAAGGTTAAACGTGGCATGTTTGTGCACTTAGGCACACATATGTGCATGCAAAGGTCAAGATGAAACAGTTAAAATCCCAAAACAGAATCTCTTTGGGTGTTTGGGTTTTTTTTTCCTCTTGAGTGTGAAAAATCCTGGCATATTAAGTGGTCAGTGCTATCACACATTTACCAACTCACTTGAACAACTGTGTATTTATTACAAGTACAGCATGACTTTGAAGTTCACAATAGACGATTGCTATTTTATTAAATTGAATGTTCATATTGTTTAGAAGTTACTGTCTCTCTTCCCTCTAAACCATAATATGTTTTGTCGCATACTGAATCTAGAATTGTGCCTGTTACAATGTGTTGAAGACAAACTATATTTTATTCGTTCCTCCTTAGAAGTCATTCATGGTACCTCTGCCTTTGTGTCCATCTTTTACCTCTTCCATTCTTCTCAAATGCTTGAGCATTTGCTCTTTATTTTCTTTAATTGCATTGAAAGCTCTGAGGAATAGAAACAACCTCTGTAAATCACACAAATAGCAGCAGCAAAATTGCAAACAAGGAGAAGGAAAAACACTATGGTGATTGTGTCAGAAAGTAGCAGAGTGTTATTTATACAGCACCAAAGGAGTATGTGATCTTATGTATTCACACAACAGAGACAACTTTTAGTTATAGGAAAGCTCCATGGTCCATCCATTGGAGGTCTCCTTAACCTTGTCCGGAGGGAGGAGTTGAGGTTAAAACAGTAAGGGGAGCTCTAACTGCACAAGAGCTGGGGGGATGGACAGGTATAGAAGGTTCCCCCTCTGCCTTTTAAAGCATAAAGAACCTGTATTTCCTCCTTGTTCCTCCATTTTTCAAAAATTAAATTCCTTGGAGACAAAATGGCTCAGATAGGAAATCTCTGCAATACTTCTTTCTCAAGATTTGCCAGCTTTGCTTTCTCAGGTAGCACCAGTTTATAGTTTAGCATCACCAGTATAGTTTAGCACCACCAATACTCCAGTTCTTTATTCCTGGTGACAAGAGGTTACTGAGCAGCTCATACCCCCACAGAAGTCTGTCTGCTTTTGCTTCATCTCATGGGATTGTGTAGCCAAGAGGCATTATCACGTACTTCTGAGATAAAGCCTCTGACACAGCAAGAAACTCTGCTGAGATTATACAGTCCGAGGAAATAGTATCTTTATTTTTTTCCCTTCAGCTCTTTTACCTCTACACTGGCTGTTTCATCCCTTATTCATGGTCCCTAGATATATGGCATTTATTTTTGATCAAACCTGTAGCAATACTGTCTCATAACCATTTGAGCTCTTACATATAACAGAGAATGAGCAGATGGAGTATTGCTTTTGCACATAGGTCTACAGAGGTTTAATCAGTCTAGGATTCATTGGAGCTACCCTGGGAAATAAGGGTTTGCAGGTTCATGCATTAATATTGTGAGGCCTTGGTCAAAAGCTCATTTAAGTCAAGGAGAAATTCCTCACTGAATTCAACTTGCTCCAGACACAGTCATTTTTTTATAGAGCTGAACCTGAGGAGGAAGTACATTTGAAATCCATTCAGAACGAAATTTTCATTCGATGACACTTATGACTATATTTTGTCCATTTCCCATGAACATTTGATGGCTGGAGTTTACAAGCGCAAGCATTGTAAAGCTGAAAAGCTGATTTATTTTAACAAAAAAGTGTTTTTTTTTCCCCTGAAATTTATTTTTGATTGCAGACTGATGATAAGCCTTGTAATTTGTCCTGTAGTTTCAGTTACACAACAGCTACATAATAATTTTGTAAGTTATATCAGTGAATATATTGAACTGTAATGTTTTCTGAATGCTTCACAAATTATTAGCTGAGAAATTATTAACTGAAGAAATTAACTGGATTTGTAGGATACCATAGCAACAAAAGTGGCCTATGGCTTTAAGAAAAGTGCTGCATCAGACACAAGTGAGCACATTTTTTTTTTAAATAAAGAGAAACTATTCAGAATTTGCAATTGAGGCTATGGCTTGGTAGTGCGCTTGAAATATAGGTTTATAATTTGTCACAGGAAAAATAACTCCATAAAGCAAAGCCGCTAAGGTGTTTTAAGATGATCTATGACGCGGAGGTGTCTAGTGCAGCCATTTTGGATTGGTGTCATGATAGGAAACAGATGGTATATGTGTTTATGTTTAACATTTAAGGAGGTATAGAAAGCAATTGGGAGGTGATGTATTTTGTTAATGGGCGAGTAAAGCCTCATATGTACAGTTAAAATAGAATGTAGAAAACAAGCAACATTTTTTCAGCACAAATGAGGCAATGCAACAACATGCTTAAATAGATTTATTTGACTTGTTTCACTTTAAATAATTTTAATGAGAAATTCTCTAAATGTTTTTGAGCGGAGATAGAAAGTAATCTGGTAACCACATGTCTTGATGTAAGCCAAGCTGTTCTTTAACAGCATTTTCTTTCAATACAATATAAATTTAGCTGGAATTAGCATTGCTGAATATTAGTCCCTCAGTGCCTCACTTGCTAAACCTCCATCTTCTTTTTATTGCCTCTGTGCATTTCAGAAGCAGAGTGTGTGGTCAGTTCTGGACAAAGGCAAATTATCTAACAGGGTAGTGTATTTACTGAATTCTGTAACGTAACAAACACCTCGGTAATAATTCAGGAAGGTAGCAGGTCTGCACTGGATACAGTAATATATTTTTCCTGTAATGTGCTACCTTTTGGATTTGATACAGAATATATCAAAAATCTAGCTATGCATGCAAAGCTGTATTTTTCTGAATTTTATGTACTTCACCTTACTGTATGTTATTTCATTTATAAGATTTATCTTGGAACATGCAGAGATAGTCAAATACTATTGTTCATTTCTAAGCTTTGCTAGGCAAGTTACTCAGTCTTCTGGGCTTTCCTTTATTTGTTTTTGCTAACTATGAAAAGGACATTGAGGGCAACTGGATTTTAATAGATCCTCACTGTAATTAATTATTCATCAGCAGTAGAAGTATTAGCAGTAGTAGTCAGGCATGCAGAGGAGGCTGAGATCTTAACTGTGGTGAACCTACAGGGAGAGAGGCTCTTCCATCCAGGTTCTGCCTAATTAGACCACAGCACATTTGGAATTACCCGCATCCAAAGAGAGAGAAAGTAGTTTTGCAAACTGTTCTGATGATCTCAGCGGTTTTCCTTTTCCTGGTCAGACAGATAATGCTGTGGATTTTTTACCATAATTCCATCCAGTCCCGTCTGCCTGTCACAGATGGACTCATTCTGGACACCAAGATGAGAAATCACCGTGCAGAACACCGGGTTTCAATGCATTGCAGTGAATAGTTTTAGGGTGGAAGCGGGGGCTGGTAATGCCTATCCCTATCTCACCATTGGGATATTTCTTATCATTTCATGATTTTATTTTCTATTTCTAACAACCTTCTTCCGGCAATAACTTTGCTATATTCTGTATGAGATGCTTTGGACCTACTGAGATTTCTTCTTAATTTGAAAAAATTGTTAAGAATTAATCTTTAATCCCACAGATAGAAAAGAGTAAATAAGAGATGTAATAATGTTATAGTATTAATAGGATTTAAGCCTCAGTAGGAAATAGATGCATTATTCATAAGAATAGATGGTCTTCAGTGTCCCAACAGCCCCTTATGGGGCTTTGGAGGTATTAGACCGGTCACTGGGGAGAAGGGTTGCTCTAATGTTCAATAAGCTAAACTAAAAACATTGCTAGAATCTTAAACCAAAACCTAATCAAATCCTAAATATAGATATGGTGATACAAATCCATCCCCTAGTTATCTCCAGAAACCACCCTGCCTCAAAGGTTTGTCAGTGACTTGTCCCTTATTATCTTTAATCAAGCAGAAGAGAGAGGCATTGAACGCCACGGTGGATCTGCACAACAAGGCACTGCAGGTGAAATCTATAGTGCTCTGCTTCCTGCTCTGCCTGTTCCCCCGGCCAGCCCCCATCCTCCAGCGAAAGAAAGGGCAGCAAAGAGGCAAAAGGGTGCAGTGTTTACACAGCACATACAAAGTCCTCTGTAGCTTCTTCTAATTTCTATCCCCAAAATCCAATCCGCAGATGGTTCACAGGGCAAAAGCAGCCTGGATTCCCGGAGGTAAAAATTATGGTTTAACATGCAACAAAGAAGCTGACTAAAGGAGATTTCTGCAATAGCGTTTCCAGCACTTACACAGATGGGGTCTACCCAGTCTCTGGTCTCTGTGTTCTGTGACAGGACATTGTTTACCCCAAATGTAATGGACAACTAAAAAAAAAAACCAAAAAAACCACAAACCAGTGTGTGTATTCTTTCATTGATCCAAACAGATTGGGGACTACAGTTTGACTATCTGAGAGGCAAAACTGCTAGTCACCATAAAAATGCAACGGTGTAATTCAATATTAAAAAATATCTTTTTCATTAGACATTAAGTATCTTGGAATAATGATGAGGTCATAAAAGACTAATATGTTTCGCCAGGAGAGAGAAGAAGATTCATGAAAGAATGAAGAGCTGTGGGATACGGCTCTTTTTGGCCAAAGGGTAGCACCCAAAGTCCACTCAGGCAAATATCTGTGTGTGCAGATAGTTTAATGCAAAGAAGATTTCAGCTTTGATTCTGAAATAAGCCCCATGCAAACTGCCTTCTGACCCTCAACTCCTGTGCCCCTGAGACACCCAAAACCATATAGGACTTCTTTTGAACACCAGAGAGCACAAGGGCATTCCCTGATATGGGATGCAGAATCCCCAAAGATGTCCTTGTCCTTCCTGGGGCTGTGCAGCCGAAGTCCAGGCTGCACCAGGACCCTAGAGGTGGTAAACGAAAGTGCAAAGAGTTGGTCAAGTTTCAGGAAGGATGTGGCTCTTTGTGATACTGGTGTTTGAAAACACAAGTCAGAGCAGAGGTGCAAAGAGGCAAAATCTTCAGCCTTCGTACTGTAGCACTGGCTTTTTTCAGTGTTTGGAGAGAGACCCTCGGCTTTGTGCCTGCCCAGGTATCCTCCTGGAAAAGGAGGAGGCAGTGCCCCTCAGATTCCCCATACACTTTACTGGGTTACTTACATGACATGTAAGTATGACCTTACATTTTAAGGCTAAAAATAAGTTCTTAATATGAAGGCATTAACAAAGAAAAAATAATGACAGCCCAAGAGTTCATATTTTTTGTTACAATTTATATACATATGGACACATACACATAAATGGAAACAGATTTTCTTGTCTAGGATTTTTATCCAGTTACATCCCAATAAAATACTGTCCTTCAAGAGTAATCTGTGGGACTGATAATAAAGTATTTTACTAAAGTATTAAAGTACTAAACTAGGGTGTAAGAGGAAAACAGCTGAAAACACTGAACAAAATCAAACAGTGTATGCTAGAGAAACATGCAAAAATAAAAACCATTAAAGGCAAAAAGTAAAGTCAACTTTCAGACTTCTTTGTGGGAATATGAGTAACCTCAACACGTCAACATTGAAGTTGTTAATGGTTGTATTCAATGAATCATAGAGCCAAGCTTCCACAAGTTGGGAACCAGGTCATAAAAAAAGAAATTACTAAGTGCAATATTGCCTTAAAAGTCTTAAAATTAAAATAATGGTGACATCACACTGTTTTGTTTTGTTGGGGTTTTTTTGTTTGTTTTTTTGTTTTTTTAAATTTAAATTCTGCATTTTGGATCCAGTAAGGTACATTGAGAGCATATTCTCCTGATACTCTTTACAAAGAACATTAGAAACTTCTGTTTTAAAAATGGAAGTTAAGGAACTAAAAAAAAAAAAGAAGCAATAAATACTCAAGGTCATACTATAAGAGGGTGTGAACTGGTCACACTGAGACAAGTATATGCAAATAAAATCCTTTGCTAGAGTAAATCAGTAGAGCTTCCTTGATTTCATGGGCCAGAAGGTATGAGCTATATCTTTCAGGCTGACAATGTCTGGAAAATACTTATTAAAGCACAATCACCTCCAAAATCTGACAACATGGTCCATCTTCACCTGAATTCCAGAGAAGGAGCTGAGTCCTTAGAAGTGCCTAAGGAATGTCAGTAAGTATTCCTCTGTGGGAAGTCGACATGAGCATTGCTACTGACTTTTTTTCCTTTCTGCTGTTCCACCTAACATTTTTATCTCATTGTTCTTAGCAGTGGTAAGTAACTATGACAGGAAGACAGAGTGGAAAATTAAGGTTTGTTAAGACTATTACACACCAAAAGGATCATGTCATAAATGAGATTTTAGTCTCCTCCGTTTGGAATATAATTAAGTAATCATGTTCAAGGTGGATGGGTTTGAGACAATACAAGGCCACTGGAGGTTGTTCTGTTTCAAAGGGGCAAATCTTTTTATGCTGAGAAGTTATGCAGACGTGATTTCAGCTGTGCTGAGGGACGCTGCCTCCCTCCCAGTTGTTGAACATGGGTGTTTCTGCCCTTGGGAAAGGAGGGCAGCTCTGGGGAGCCCATTATCCTTCAAGATGATCTTCCTGCCAAGCAAATGCTATTTTCCCCTGTCTTGTTTTCCATGTACATATTACCAGTGTGCGTTTGCCTCTGGCTTCGGTCTGCAAGAACTTCTCAAGAACAAGAACAATAAACTCAGCACCCTGGGAAAGAGTTGTGTGTGCTCAAAATTTCAGTATCACTTAATTCACTTGCAAGGAAAGTGTGTTTAAAACCAGCCATCAAGGCTGTGAATAATGAGCATAGTCCAATACTATGGATACAACAAGGAAGTGTCAACAAAACCATAACAGGAAAACAGTAAGGCTTTTTCTTGGCTTTGAGAGAATACAATGAGTCTAATGTCACTGCTTTCTCATTTTTTCCTATGTTATCAGCATGGAAAGCTGAGCAGGACTCAGCTGAATCACTGCTCAGAAGTCAGTCCAAAATGTGAGTGAGTCAAACAGTGTATGGGATAGAGAGTGACATGTGTGTTTAGTGTCAGTAGAGTTTGTCATGCAATTCTTGGGGGCATAATGGGTGATTTTTTTTTTTTCCTGCAAGTAGCCACAATCATTATATGAATCACATAGGGGAATTATATTGAAAGCTATCGTATCATACAGCTACAGAGTTTTCCACTGAAAACAGCAGCTTAGAAGAGCTTCAGAAACAGGCTAACAAAGATGTTACCTCGCTGGGATATATATTATTACACACACACAAAGATATTGAGTAGACATGGGGCAAGGGAGTGTTGTAGGAAGGGGGAGAAGAGGGATCAAAAAAGTGACAAATAATACTTTCAAACATTATATTCTTCACTTCTAAATTCAAGATTTAAATGCATAGTATATGCATATTTTTTCTCTAGTTATCTTTCTTCCTCCCTCCTCTTTTCTTAATTCCTCAGAAAGGAAAGTAGGAAAAATCTGTCCTCAGGCCTTTGTCTTGTTATCTTACACCTTTCCAGTTTGCCACTTTTTTAAAATGGAAATTATGTCTGGCTATGATTTCAAGCTGTGCAACTAGTCAAATATTAGCCAATACTTAAGTTCTCAATTTGGCAAAATAATTTTATTTTCAATAAAATCTTGGGGGAGGGGAGGAAGGGCAGGTGTGACACCTAGCAGCAACAATAAATTAACACTGTATTAAAAAAGTCAATCAGTCATACCATCTACATGAGGAAGTCCTTCCTTATCTCCCCTTTGCCATCTAGAAATCTTGTGGGAGCAGCACTCCTGTGGGATATGAAGGTGGAAGCACAGTGCAGAAGGTGGCTCCCTCCTCGTTCTTGGTGCAGGGAAGATTGGGGTAGTGGTGTCCCCAAAACCAGCATTTCTTGGTGGTCGTGCTCCTGCATGGCAGAAGTTGACAGGAGGACAAGCTTTGGGCGAGGAGGAGTGCCACTGGAGGGGGGCAGGCTCAGCAAGCTGTCCCCATGGCCGTGAAGTGGGGGATGACTCTCAGGAATCCACTGTCCCGCTCCCCCAGCGCTGCCCCTGGCAGCTTCACCCGAATTTGCTTTCACACCTATGGCGGGTTGATGTTTCCCACTCTGGCAGATACATATGTCCTTTTCCAGATTAACATTACTGGGACATATTATATCATCATCTGCATCACTATTGCATCAGTGTTTCCTGGTGATTTTGTCAGTCCCAACTTCTGTGCTGTGGATTCCTAATGACAGGCCTCAGCTTCAGAAAGAATTGCACAAAAGGTGTATATCTGTTGTCAAGGCTCGAAAACAAAGAATGTCAAACAGTCAGACCTGCTAAAGAATGAGGGAATTAAATTAGCCTACCTGTGCCCCGCTGTGCTGAATCTGGTCCAGCTTTCTAGAAATGCTGGTTCAGCAAAAGCAGGTGGCAAGGAATCTAACTGGAACAGCAGGAGCGACTAGATTTCAAAGTTCACTCTTGTCACAAACCCTTTTCTTCAACTTATTAGGTTTGAAATAGCTTGTAAATACATTAAAGAATCCTTCTTTTCCTGCTCTTTTTCTAGTAAGGGGAACTGTGACTCTCCTTACAGATATTTTGTGGAAAGAGCTTTGTAAAAATACTGTATTAACAGAAAATCAGAAGCAGTGTGTTTCCACAAAAAAATCCATAGCACATTTAACTTTTGGTTAACAAAAGTTTTCTTAACCACTTTGGCTAAGGATAATTTTGTTTGTTTGTTTATTTGCTTGTGCGATGCAGAAAAAAATTAAATCCACATTTTTAGAATACATTCAATAGTAATAACTCACACTTAACTATTAATGGAAGCAAATGACTGAAGTGACCCAGATTTCTTTTTTGCATTGTTATAAGAAATATGAAAATAGCTGCACACAGAAACCTATATTTCTGGCAAAAAAATATGTTGCCAGCCACAGCTGCTGGACCTATAGGCTAAAGCAAGAACAAGCATATAAACTAAAGCTAGAACTTCAGTATTAAATCTAAACATTAAAATACATAGGTGAATAATAAGACAGATGAGCGTACAAATAAGTGTCTAAGGACATCAGCTCCTTAGAAATATCATGGGATTTTTCCCCTTGTGCCAGTTTAAATTTGGGATATCTCCATCAAAGTCAGTGGAGTCAGAACCGTGTAAAACTGACATGATAGTAGGACGTGATCCCGCCTGCCTGCGTAACATCTGCCTTCTTCATCAATTCAAAGACTGAACTTCGGCCACACATATAATAAACAGACTTCTATTGGTTTCTGAGGAAGACAGATGCCAGAGAGTTATACTTGAAAAATATCTGGGAGCTTAGTGTTGATCTAAATGTTAGTCCAACCAGATCCTCTGCAATGTGCCATCACTACAGCAGCCTCAGAGCACATCTCCCCTACAGAAAGACTAAGCTGCCTACAAACACCAATGTGGGCTTTCTTTGAGGAGCAGGAGGTGCACTTCCCACACCCAAGAGCTCTGTGACCAGACCACCAGCCCTGGAGGCTCAGGCTGAAGCTCACCCCCACTGCCAGGCACCCACCTGGGCAGGAGTTAGGGCAGCACTGGCAGCAGAGCACCTCCGGCTGTTTTCAGCTGCCACCCGCTGAGGCTGTCAACTGTAGATGACCGGTTCGGGTTTCATTGTGAAGGTCCTAAGTCTACATGATACAGGCAATACGTTTTCTGAAGCCAGGGTTCGGATCCCACTCTGAGGTCAGTCACCTAAAACTCCAACACACAGCTTTGTAGGTGTTCAAGTTCTTCCTTATAGTCACTCCTAACATATTTTCCTCAAAAATATCACTCCTGGATAGTCAATGTAATAAGGCTGTCTGTCTGCTTGAACGTATATGTATGTGTATATGTACATATACATGTATAGACATTGCATTTTAAGTTACATAGCTCACTGTCATTGACTTTTACAAGAAAACTAGATTTAAAATAACTAGGAAGATTAATACTGACTTAAACAAAAAAGCAAAAAATTTCCTGTTTGAGAATTCAGGTTGCTGAAGATATGAAATGAGTCACCATGTGGCACCTTAGCTGTTTCACAATATTTTATTTTTACTGGTGGGTCAAATGAGTCAACTGACTGGAGGCAGGATTTAAGACAATGGGTAATTATTGTATGGATGAGTAAAAATATATACTTGCATACCTTTCTGTCTCCACATGTTATTTTTCCTTAACCTGATACCAGACTCATTTGATAAAAGTGACTCAGCTTTTGCTCAGTTGTCTCTGCCATTCACAAATTCACCCTTAGGTAATTACATTTTCTCCTCCCAGAGGTGGACGTGCAACATATTATCAATTTTAAAGGTTGAAATTTAGGCAACAAGAGTAAAAGAATATGCTTCTAAACTCTTTTATAAGTATCATAAACGTATACCTTTTTATTTCCCTTGAGAAGAATGTGAAAACACAAAGTAAAGTTGGTCAGTAAAACCTCTTCAAAATAGGTAAAGAATATTCTTCAACTTCTACTGATTTTTATTCCTTTCAGTGAGAGTTCTGCTTATTATCCATTTCTACCCCAAGATGCAACAGCTAAGAAGGGAAAATAATTTTTAAAATAATCACAGCTACATCTTTGCCTTGTTTAAATCAGCACATTTCCAAACAGGGCAATTCAAGTACCTGCTGAGAGTCAAATTCTCGTTGAAAAAAACACAAAACCACACTATTAATTTTATAATTTAGTTTACTTTACAGACTTAATTAACACAATATTTTTAAGTCCATTGGTCTTGCTTTAGTTTGTAGCATTTTCCTACAATGTTGTCTGATTATATGATATTGGACTGTCACTCCAGACTGGAGATCTATTTTCAGCAAATGTGAACCAGGGTAGCTCAGTAGACACAAGAATTTATACTACATTTGAATCTCAGTCTGTGATTCATTTAGTGTTACGGTTGAGGTGAAATAGGCTGAAGGAGGAAAAATGATCCTCTAAAGAGGATCGAAACATTTTTCAGGTGGCCTTCTCCCTAGTGAAATCGGACTTCTCTATATAATTTATAGGCACAACAAGACAACTAAAAATGGGGTTCAAAGAAGCCAGTGCTTTGTGTGAAGTATTAAACAGTAGGAAATGACAAAGAAATGTTCAGACTCTCTTCTGCCATCAAAGATTATTAAACAAATATGGGGTTAGAGGAAAACACCTTCTCCCATTTCAGATTTGCAGCTACAAATGACTCTTGGAATTAGTTTAATCTGTCAGCTTCATCCTTTCCTGTAAACAGTAGAAGTGATACCCTCTCAGTATGTGAGAGATCCATGTTCATATATCTTTGAAATGCACTTTGGGCCAAGAAATTACACCAACTTTTTCATAGTTTAGAAAAGCAATCACTCTCCTCGGAATATTCTGAAATGGTGCTGAGACTCAGTATCCAACTGGAATTGCTCCATTCTATATAAATTAAAAAAATACTAATTGAAAGAGAGACCAGAACTTTATCTCAGTAGGCTGCAGAGTTATTTTCTCAATGCTTGTTTAACCCCTAAATCTCTTTTTCTGAAATCAGAAAAAGACAAGATTTGAATTTAAGCCTATCTTAAGAGAATCCTTTAACCACTAGAGTCCTGAAAATAAGGAAATATACTCATGAAAGATTTTAGTTTTGTTTTAGAATCCAAACTCAGATTAACATGTTAACTAGGTCAGGAACTCAGGTGCAATTCAATGAGTTAGTCTATGCGGGGTGTCAGGATGTGAACTTCTGTGCAACAGGAGTACAGATAAATGACATTTTACAGATCACACAGAAGTAGCCTAATCCGTCTGAAGCCAACGATAATCCTTTCAATAACTCCAGTAAGCTTTGTACATGCCTACGTACATGTAGCAGTAAAATGTCAGTAGGTTTTGCCTATATATTCATTATGCTTTTGTTTGGCTTCATTTTTTTTCCTGTGGGGTTTGATTGTTGACTTCTTACACTTGAAGATTTTTCTAAATCAACTTCGATCTCTAGGAATCCTCTCAGGACTTAAAGGAGGGGAACAAAAGAAGTATTTCTGGTGCCACATATTGCATGTTCACAAGAACAAATGCTAAAGATTCCTCCCCTTCCTCCTGCTGCCTGAAGGACTTTCTGATAAAACCAGTGCCTTTTTTTTTTAATGTACGGTACTCACTCTTAAGATCTAACATGCTATATGGGTAGGCACCAACATTTTATAAGAATCTTTTTTTACACCTCCAAATTCATAGTTCTCCATCAAAGATTTTAGCCCAAAGAGCAGTTAATAAAGCTGGATGACCTCTTGCTCTAGGATTTTTTAAGTCTCTTTCAGACTAAAATTAGATTTCCTCCTTTAGGAAGAGAAAGAGGCCAATGTGTGACCCTTGAACTGTCAATCATCTGGAAGTAAAGCAGGGAACTGATTTCTCTCAGAGCAGCAGAATGAAATGCTCCAAAATAATAATAATAATGTGGCTATACATATTTATAAGCTCATCATTATTAGTCTTCAGTGTGATTGTTCCTACCTGATATTCAATGGTAATTTTGGCCCATGGATATATACTTTGACTTAGTTCCATAAGATACTCTAATTTCAAATAAATCATGTTTTAAATGAGTTAACCACTAATTAACTGGCAAGTCTTAAATAATAGTAATCTATGGGGAATCATAATTGAATGCTCTAGTTGTGTTTGACAGGTGTCTGTATTATGTCCAGTGCTGTTTAACATTTCAGTCGATGGTCTGGGAGTAAAATAAAGCTGTTGCTGAAAAATATATGAATGGGACAACATCGGAAAGAATAGTAAATAATAAGAACAGATTAATGAAAGGAGCAGTTCCCTTCCACAGATCTGCATTTTAATATAGCGGATGAAGCAACTTATTTCTAGAAATAAAGATGGCATACTATACATTTACAACAAAGGACTACTCTGTGTAAATCAGTGCCTCTGTAAAATAGATAGGCGTATTTTTTGCAAGCAACTCGGTATAAGCTCTGGAATAATGTGCTAAAAAAAAAATAAAAAAAAAAAAAGAGGAGGCTCCTATGATCCTTGGCTGATAAACAGGAATGAGGGGGAGGAGGCACACAATTTTTCCTTGATGTGTAGTAAAAGTAATCCTGTACAGTTCTGGCAGCCATATGGTAAAATAGCAATTGAAAAATTAGAGAGGATGCAGAGATAGATGCCTTACCCTCAGAAACACAAAGAAGATAGTCTGTTTAGTTGAACAAAAAAGACACTGAAAGGAAACTCGATTATGGCACCTAAAAGCCCCTCATCATTTCTCTCACACCTCGCAGGTGAACAAGACAGAAGTCAAAAATCACCACTTGTTTTCCAGGGCTCATTTTCCCCAAGCCTCTGATATTCACATGGTTAAAAGCCAGTTGTAGCCATTCCTGTATTGCAGAATATGCCTCCAAGTCATATCCTTACAGGGCATGGGCAAATGCTGGAAACTAAAGGGCTTTTTAATTTAGAGGCAGGAGAAATGAAAGAGACCTGTAGTTAGAAGAGGGAATGAAAAAAATTCAAATGGGACGACACACAATTTTAAGAAAGAGGATGATTAGCTGTTGGAATGATTTGCCAAGGAAAGCAGGGAAAACTTTGATGTCTGCAGATAAAGACTGGATCTTTTTCTGAAAGAGATGAGCTGGACTAATAAAATTTTGACACTAATACTGGAATAAGTGTGTGAAACTTAAGGGCCAACACTGTGCTTCAAAGGCTGGAGTGGAGATCTTTGGCTTCAGATTCCTTTTCTGAGAAACTCTCTGACTTTGGAAGGAGAATGCAGTTTCTCATGAATACAAAGGTAAAAAGAATCACAATGTGAATTGTTAAGCACTGGAACTGGCTGCCAAGAAATCAAGGAATCTCCACCAAAGAAGGCTTTCAAAACTCAGCCAGAAAATGCCCTGAGCAACATGATCTATTTTGAAGTTAGCAAAACCTTCAGTATAGGAGGTAGCATGAGATGATTTCCAGAAGTCCAGGCTGGCATGAACTTTTCTATAGTTCTGCAGTTTTCTTGGTATGCAAGATGCTGATGACAGTTGACATTTGCATTTATAGAGAATTTCAGATGGACACTGCCTTCTAGTGATGTCCTGTTTTTATCTGTCTGAACAAAAGATAGGCAGTACAACTTTTTCCTGGATGTGGAAAAAGAAAAAATTACACATTGTGAAGACTTTTGATAGTCATGTTAAAGAGGGCATATATATTTTGGTTTATTGTTAAATGTATTGTTTTTAAATGCATTCTGCTTGAAAACATTGGAGAGAATCCAAATGAAATAATTTGTAATCCAATCTAGATGTTGCTCTGCTCAGGTTCATTGTATAAATGGAGGTTTTGCTCACACTTCTCAGTGCGCTCGTATTCAGGTGCTGGTTTGAGAACACGGGACCACCAGATGTAAGGTGTGTGGAAGGGATGTCCTAAATTAGGGCAAGGTGGCTCACTAGACTTCGTTTCAAACCCTGTTGTAAGTTTGAAAACTCTGAAATGACAGTCATGCTACAGACACAGGAGAGGTCATATGCTGGACAGAAGCATCAGCATCGTCCCCTTCCATCTGGCACTCCTGTAGGTATCTTGCAGGAGAGACCTGGCAATGCTCCTCTTGATTAACAGCTTCTGACCAGAAAACTCTGACATTTCACCCCCCAGCTCAGCTGCTGTGTCATTTGCTGCTCTACTACCCTCATGTATCAAACTGGAAAATCTTAGATTCATTTTTTTTTCATGGAGTATTATAGGGAAATTGTTACATTGCTTCTATTCTCAAAATAGTGAGAAAAACACGAGAGGACCAAAGGGGAGTCAAATAGTTTATCACATAACGAAAGTGATGGTGACCTTGTCTGTCCACAGGCAGAGCAGCTAATTGGACAGGGGGGTGCTGTGATTTAGTACCTATGTCTTTAGATTTTAGTCCCATGTAAAGTGACATAATCGTATTGATCTCAGTGATGATTTAAACTATCTGAGAATATTACCATTTATTTTTAATGTGGCTAAATTCTCTATCTGCTCTAGTATTGCTGATGCAAAGCAAATTAAAATATTGCAGATCAATCTAGTCTCCCAAAGTAACAATGAAGCATTTATAATTGTAGCAAGAAAGGTGCACAGAAGCTCTTTTATTCTATCCTGCTCTTAAGAGTTAAGTGAAATTACTGAAGCATGTTTTAAACGTTATCAATTGTGACATTTTTTATGCTACTGGCATAGCATATTCAACAAGTGCATTAGGATAGTGCTTAGCACTTTGTAATTACACTCATATTTCATTTTAAGATAATTTCATGCTATTCTTTCAAAAGGCATCAAATTTGGAGCTGTAGTCTTGAAACAATAGGATGTGATGTTAACGAAATCAGATCTAAAATGCTCTTCTGCTTCTCTAATGGAATGTAACTAAAATACAGTTTGCAACTTTCATTCAAAAAAACCTCTGTAGTCAAAGAGTTACTATTGATTTAAGTCACTATTAATTTAATGAAATGCCACTCTCCTTTTTTTGCCCTTCTTTGCTTCCCCCTCAGTGAAAAATCAGGTTTGCAGACTCAGTTGTCCAGGAAAAAAAATATATTATATTAACACTCCTGCTCTATGGATTTTAAAGTACTAAAACATTACTATGACACATAGTTTTTACACCTGCAAGGAACCTTCTGACTCAGCACTGATAGTGTGGATGTGTGGTGACTTTTTTTTTTTAAAAAAAAAGACCATTTCCTCTGTGAATATGTTTTCTATATTTAGCTGTGCTTTGTGCAGGGCCTGAGAAATGACTAGACAATTCAGGTTTATCTGCATCAAATTCAGGGGAAATGCCACATGTAAAGAGGTTGCAAAATCAGGACTTGAGCAAGAAAGCAGCAAGCCCAGATCTTAATAGAATGGAAGTTTTGAATACAGAGGGGTTGGGGCCAATTAATGCAAGGACTAGTCATGGAGAGCCATGGGAATTGTACAGGGGAGGAACTGCCGGACTGGATTCTAAATAACAAAGGGAGAAGCCCTGATCTCACCAAAGCGAGGGCCTGTTCTCTATGCAAGCCTCGGGCCAATAATGCAGAAGGTGCGTGGTAGTCACCGTTTTGATCCAAGGCTGCTTTCAAGCCTTGCTTCAGGGTGCACGCAGGCAGGTTGTGCACAGCATAGCTGCAATTTGGTTGCGGAGCGTAATTCCCTGGCACTGCAACGTGTACACAAAGAAGCGTAAGCCTTTCACCACTTCAGCATTTTAGACCATATGCAAGGAGGAATTACAATTAGGCTACAAGTTCCTTGCCATTTGAGAGAGGCAGTAGGTTTATTAATAATCTGATTTCAGATTTGTGAGGAAAATCTAAGTAATGTGGTTCTGGTCGTGTAGGATGAGCCTCCCTCTAGTTCTGGAGAGAGGCCTACCTGAGCCAGGACGCCTTCCATCAAACACTACCTCCACATTCCAGTTGTGCCTATTTGTTGTGCCCTGTGAAAGATCTCATAGTTAGCTTTCTGCACACTATTGTACAACTGAGAAGCATTTGAGTCCTAGAAACAAAACTAAATAATTTAGTCATCACGGAGACAATTCTATGCTGCTACTGGTTCAGTGTCAGCTGTGGGGATCTGTACATGGGCTCTGCTGGACACAACAGAGCTGTCCTTGCTGGAAACAGTTACTGCAAAAATCCTACCAGATTTGACAAAATATGGAGCACTGAGATGGAGCATGAAAAGTGACAAATATAATCCAGCTGGTTTCACAGCTGGATTAGCAAATTACTTTTAAAGTTGCAATGTGGGAAATTAGGAATACAAACTGGCCTGGGATTTGTTTTTTGTACTTTGTATATGTACAAAGTGTACAGCTCGGACCCCAAGTGCTGCAGTTTAGAGCTGTATGATGAGGACATGATGGACTGTCTTCCAAAAATGTTTCACTTTAATTAAGATGAATATTGTAACCCTCAAAGGACTGGTGCATATTCTGCGTAGCTCAGGCAGTTCGCCTAAACTGAGATTACAGCCCTCAGGTTATACCAGGTTCTAATAAACTGTATGTCGCATTTAGTATATCACCATTCATGGAATGTACTGTGCTTTTTGAGTTTTTTTAAATCAAAGTTCTCAGTAGGTTTGTTCCATGACTCATTTTTGCATTCTTATGCAATGCAACAAAGAGCTGCTTTAACCACTGTGATTCTTCTGTGCTGGGAAAATTCACAGGTGAGTGTGTCATGTTGTTTGGCATGAACAGTAACTAGACAGTTCCTTTATTTAGGGTAATTAATCCTGCCTGCAAGTAGTGGTATTTTCCACAGTCTGTACCATTAAGTGGGAGCCTAGTTTTGAAAATTGATGCTAGTTCCCCAGTTGCATTCTTGGCTAAGGTTGGGCATGTAACATCCCACAAGGTCATTTAAGGGAAGGAAATACCTCATGTTTCCCAACATCGTCAGTTCAGGCATGACCTGATTTTGCAATCTTACTCATATTAGGCAATTCCCTTGCATGTCACAGGATTACTTGCAATAGCTTAGGCTACTTGCTTTGAAGGATGCTGACCTTGAATCTAAATTATCTGTTCCCTAATATCCTTCAATGCAGGAGAGGAAACAATCTTTCACACAGAATTAGAAGAGGAAGATGATGTTGGAACAGCACATGCAAATAACCTCCAACCACTTGTTTAATCGAGTAAGAGGTCAGCTCCCAAGAAAAATTTACATCCATGATGTATCATTACCATTATATAATATCTAGCAAAAATATTTACTGCAGTAGAAGTATAGAACACGGGGTTAATAAGCATTGTAAATATTCTTTGCTGAATGCCAAACCAGCCCAAAATTAAGCACTCACTGTGCATTAAACAACAACATCTAATGGTGGTAGATAAAGGGTCAGATAACATTATTGCTTCAAGTTCTTATTCTGTGGATGCATTTTTGGCCTTGAATCCCTCTTTACAGTATAAATTACCAGCTTAAAGAGTACTTTTAAAAGCAATCCTTTGAACAGGAGTGGGAAGAGCATTTAAGCAGCTCCAAGGTCCCCATAGACACAGTGCTGGTGGAAGCTGTCAGGGGAGTGTACTAATAGCCCCCAGAAATGCACTATGATTGCCATTCTTCTTGCTTCAGTTTTAAATTTCCCCCTCTCAGGCCATAAATGCATAGGTCAAATCCACCTCGGTCACAGAGATCAAATATGTTCTCTGCAGCATTAACTTTGGGAGGGTTTTCATTTTTTGGACTTCTTCCTGAGGTTGAAATGAAACCTTGCTTTTTACTTTGTGAATTCTTTTAATAGAAATCTTTCTCTAGGAATCCTTCGAGAGGGATATTGTATGTTACTGCTACTCCCTGGGTCAAATTTTCTCTTGTTGTAGCAATTTAAATGGAGCTTTGCCAGCTTACAGCAATAGAGGATATATTCCCATGAGTTTTGCATCATGAAGCTTTATTGCTGATGTTGATTCCTAGGGTTACCACATACCTGAAGAACTCTGGGCAGAAAACCAAGAACTTCATATGATATTAGTTTTGTTTGCTGCACATGAAACTTCACTGATTTCAGATATCCTCAGGTTTATGTTGTCTATAAAATGAACACTACCAGCAGAGCCTCTCATATTACAAACACAAAGGAGAAAGGCTTGCCTTAATATTTTCTTGCAGAGAAATAAGGGCAGGCTGTCTCTAAAACTTCTGATGAATTTAACAACAACACCCCATGCAGCAGAGTCAGATCTCTCTAATCCCCTTTCTCCTCTAATGTTTTCCTCCACAGACTGTTGTAGGTCAAGTATTATTCCTACACTCACTGTATGAAAATATTTGTTGCTTGCAATAAAGCTTTTTACAATAAAGACTGTACAAACAGGAAACAATTTTGATCAGCTTTACTGAAAATATTTGAGATTTGGTAACAGCTATAGGAGTGTTTTTGTCTGGGATTATGAATGAAATAAATTGTATTAAATTATTAAATTAAATCTTCTATTAAAGCACCAGAAAAATCCTGTTGTTTCAGTAAATGAAGTAACAAGAGCAGTTAACCTTGTAATGAATTAATGACTTGTGTTGGAAAGGTTTGTAAAGTAGATAATAAGGAAGTTGTAGCAGCAAGTGTCCTTGAAAGACATCCGTGAAGTTGTTATGTAGGGCATTGACAAGTTAATATTTGACAACATTGCATGTAATGACGGTGTAGAATATGCATGATGTAATTGTTTAGTTACCCAATAAGGTCTCTTAAGTGTTGTGTAAGGTGGGCTCCCAGTGAAGGGCTATGACTTCCAAATGTGGATGTTAGTGAGATACTTTGTGGATAAAGAAACCAACATATCCGAGGATTTGGACGAGAAGGATCTGCGGCCGTGAAAAGAAAACTCAGATAACTCGCCTTCATTTTGTCCTGCTAAGCCAGAACAACTTTGTGATAACAAGCTGTTAAGATTTGCTTCTTAGAATACCTGTGCATATGCTTAGAACTAGAATGAAAAACTTACAGCTTGTTGGTTTTAACAGGAAAGAAAACAGTATTTCCTACACTAGCTTTATTACAGCTATTTAGAAGAATAAATCTAATGAAAGATCTATTATTTCTATGGCCTATCTTTATTTTATGTT
This sequence comes from Calidris pugnax, assembly GCF_001431845.1. Taxonomy (NCBI): domain Eukaryota; kingdom Metazoa; phylum Chordata; class Aves; order Charadriiformes; family Scolopacidae; genus Calidris; species Calidris pugnax. Next base: position 11,976,526 of record NW_015090864.1, on the reverse strand, counting down.
AAGGTAAGCAGTCGTTATCTAGTTTGAGCTAATGTTATATCAAACCAGAGACACTAGTCTTCAGAATCCCTAAATCCTTTACTGCATCACACATATCCATATTCCAAGGAATTTTGATTCTCAGAAGGGGGATAATCTGCTTTTTGCTTTTCTATCCTATGCATTTGATATATCGTCTCAGTGGATCCTCCACATGGAGAGGGTCAGCCCTGTTTATCCTCTCCTTTTGAATAAATGAACACTAATTCTCTGACTCCTGGCAATCTAAGCTCAAATTGGGTAGCCGCAATCCCTCAGTAGAAAGCCCATCTTGCTAACCCTACAATGCAGGAAACCCCATAATTAAAGTTTTTTCCTGCTCTCTGAGAACTCGTCAGACCCCTACAAACCCCCTGCATCTCCCTTGGCAACACTGTGACACAGGTAACTTCTTCATGGACAGTCCTCAAATCATAAAGGATCAGAATTTTATATATACTGTGCAGTTTCTGGGAATCTCAGTCAAGAAGCAGGATGCTACATTCCTATACACTGCATAGTCTGGAGGAAGGGGAGAGGAAATCAGTCATTTCCCCTATTTGGATCTAAGCGATCCACAATTTTTTCCACTAGTGAATATCTACACATTAGGGTCTTGAACAGCTTTGTAACACAGAAGGATGTTGCATCAGATGTGGAATTTCCAGCTTGGCTGTTGCTGCTTGTTTCCTGATTTTTCGATTCTTATTTTTTTTTTAATTGTTATTTTCTCCCGAATTAGAAGTTTTAGAGGGCTGATGTGCAATCACAAAGCCAAGTTATGTTTTACTTCTTGGTTTGCTTCAGTGCTTAGTTTGGGTTTGTGCCCTTTGCTTACGCTGTGTGGATGCCGGATGCTGGCATTTAGAGCGACTGTATTGTCTGCTCTGCAGTGATTGATGGGATGATTCATGGAATTTCAGCTGTTACAGTGGGAACTCGAGAGGAAGGGTGTCATTGCTCTTCTTTGCCTCTATTCACCTCCTTGAGTGTTTTGCTTTAAGGAAACAAAGAGGGTACACCTTTGTTAGAGGTGTTTCTACTACTTTCTTGAGATTAAGAGCATATCAAACACATATTTTTCTTCCTTTCCTCAATCTTTTACAAGGAGTTTTTCAGAAGAATCTAAAGATATTTTTTGTAAAAAAAAATCCAAGGAGAAGACCGGTTAAGAAGATGACTGTTGCAGAAATGCCATTTTTCATGCTATTTGAGGCCATTAAATTATTTCTCAGGGTAACGTGTTGTAGGAACTTTTGAGCCATATAACTGATTACCTATTTATTTTTATGCAGAATGAGTATATACAGGGTACAGAATTCTATCATTACAGAAATATGCAAGCAATATTCAAATTTTTTATAGTGCTTATATCAGAACACGTCACTATTTCTGTATTATTTTGGTTCTCTTGAGTTGGAAGGCAAATGAGTCGGGAAAAGGGATAGTGCCACTTCAATGACAGACCTGTAACGGTGTTTGGCAGTGGTAAAGGTGGTGCCAGGAGTCTGCAACTCTGCTTTTCAGTCCTTGCACAGTCGACAGGTTGCTTTTTGCTCCCTTCTTGCAGTCTTTTGCTTCTCAACACATCCTACTGCTTTATTCATAAGGGAAATGTGACTGGAAATGCCAGCTCAAAAATATCATGCACAAAAATCTGCTGCCTCTTTGTGTCTATGCTGGCTGCCTGTGACATCTCATTCGTTGCCCTTGTAGCTCACTGCTGTTTTTTCTTGCAGTCATGCTAACTGAATTTACATGCTGCAGTGTTTCCAGGACCACTGCTGTCCTTCACTTGCCCCAGTGGCACTACTTAGAGCAGGAGGAAATGGAAATGTTACAGCTGTCATAGCTGCCCTTGCTGCCTGGTCTTTGGAAAGGGAACTGCATTAGGCATTAATTATTCTTATTTCCTCTCCTTATTTTATCCTTCCTTCTCTCTCCCTCTGACCTTTTTAAATGTTAGGGAACTCTGATTTCAGTCCATCCCTCACCTCCGCCTGTCCCTGGCTGGAAAGAGACATAGAAAAGTCACAGATGATTTGTGTAGTGAGAGATGAAGGATATATGGTGGCACAGACCCTGTCCCTTCACTGCCATGCTGTCCAGGGAGCACAAGGGGCCCGGAGAGATTTCAGACAGGAGATACCCGCAATGCTCTGACAGAACAGTGGTAATATAAACCACTATACTCCTTTACACTCCCTAAGTGCTGCATTCCTTGAAATTTAGAGCATAGAAATACTATTATTTATTTCATACTTATTCCTAGAGGTCAAGAATATGCCTTATTTTGTAAGCCTTTTATAGACAGGCACAACTGGGCAAAGCACTGTACCATGGCTCAGAAATATCAGCTTCTGGCTCTGCTACTGGTTTACTGATGACCCCTAAAGCTACCCTGTATCACAGTATTAGAAAGAGCTGGTATTAGACTCAGGCATGGAAGTGTCTGACCAGCACACACACACAGCAGGGGCATTGCTCAGAGCACATCAGCTCCTTAAACACGGCCAAATGTCTTCCTCCTGTTGTGTTGGCTGGGAAATTGACTGGCAGCCAGGTGAGCAGGTCTGCGTGTCACCAGGCTGAGGCTAAGCATGGATAGGCAGGGGGAAGGTGGGAAGGTTTCTTACCTATGCACAGGTGTGAAACTGCAACACCAACCCTCTGATAAGAGTCACGGGAGCAAAAGTACACATTAGTAACCATATGGAGTTTGAGCAGCTTATGAAAGGCAGTGTGTAATATGCCAAAGCTGAAAGGAGCCTGGATTTAATGACCTGCAGAGAGGTTCCTTTCAGTTTTAAGACTCAATGAATGATAAAGTCTTTGCATAAATTTACAGGGAGCTTTTTATAGTGTAGGGGGGAAAGGAGCGTGAAAGTGCAGACTGAAATTTCATCAGGAATAAGTTACCACTGAAGTTGCTTGTGGAAGAGAAAAGCTGGTAGCAACCCAAAGCGTGTATGAGACAGGACAAGTGGGAGGGTGTCTGATCCATTGAACTCACTCTCTATTTTATGAATAGTCACTGCTTTCCCCTCCCCACCTGTTTCCCTTTTCTGAGAGGTTTACACGTAGGACTTGCATGGTAGACAGTGAGAGTGATGTAACCACTTGTCACTCATCTCTTGACCATTGCTAATCCAGTTTCTCTTTTGAAGATTGTCTTTCAATTTCTGCTAAAAAAAAAAATCAAAGCCTAGGTAAGGGCAAGGTAAACAGTGATGCACCGTCAGAGAGGTGTGTTTAGTGACTTGAGCATAGTGACTAGCTCTGAATTAGTCATGCCCTTTTATGAAGAAGAATTCAGTCTCCCCGGACAGGTCAATGAAGACGTCTGCTCACCTCATATTAAAAACAGGAAAATGCAATAGTTGACGGACTGAGAAAAGAAAAAGGACAATCAGGAAAATACACAAATCAGTGATACTGTCATTTTGAATACTGCATTCATGTTTGGTCTACTTCTCTCAGAAATGAAAGGGCACAGAGAGAATGCCCAGCAAAAGGCCAAAATGCATTAGGAGGGGCATGAGGAAAGAGGGAAGACCTCATGTTCATCTGGCATTCAGAAACAGCTCAATGCAGAATTCTTCAAGCAACTAAAATGAACAACAGAAACTACCCCACAGAAATGTTTCCCCTCCATTCCTCAGGCTGGCCAAAAAATCAATTAAAGCTGGTCTCTAAAGCACTATCCAGACACTCCCTTTTAGGTGGTAAAAACACATAAACTGCATCGCCCTCTGTCCATGCACAGATCTCCATATTCTCCATATTCTCTCCTTGCTGCTTGGAGCAAGGGGCTGGGTAACCTTTGTAACATCACCACTAGTACCATGGAAAAGCCACACTATGAGGAAAAGCAGGACAGAGACAGAGCTGGATATGGAGGATTAAGGAGACCTGTACTGAGCTGTAGATGACAGCACAGCCCAAGGTCAATTCATCCACTGGGACTCCTCACCTTGGCAGGATTACAGGGACAGTGGCAGCTGTGGGGGTGCTAATGTGTACCCTCTGCACTGAGATGTTGGTAGGTCATGGGTGGTGGTTAAATTGTTTTAGTCACAAAGCCCATAGAAATTACTGAGACTCAAGGACATAGTACCTGTGCTGTGGATCCTTACTGAGATTTTCTGCAGATGTTGATTTTTGCCCAATGTAAAATTGTTTCCCTGATGAAGAATAGTAAGGATCAAACCTGAATATCCCCTCCCTGAATAAGAACAGCTATTTTATTATTACTAAATTAGGAATAGGAAGATTATAAAGCTCTTAGTAAAGGTCCCAACGTAGCTGGTGAATTGGGAAAAAGGAGAAAGTGCATCTTGTAGCTGCTTTTGTTCTGTGAGTTTGGAGGTGTCCTTTGCGCCAGGCAGCAGCACTTCAGCCGAGATTGAATGAAGGTGGGAGCATATTTATTTCCTTAAATCCTGGCGTCCATCCCCACATCCTTCCCTCAGCCAAGGGAGTAGTCATGGAAACAGCCAAGGACAGCCTTGCTTCAACAGCAAAGGTTCCTTCCCTTCCATGGGGCAAGGAGAGACACAGAGAAGGGAAAAACGCTGTCCAGGGTGACAGGGTCAGCCTCGAATACATTTAGCAAGTGTCATCAAATCTTTAATTTTACACAAAACTGAAAGGGACAGGAGAATCCTAGGCTTAGTGCCTCCTCTAAAGGAGACCTGAGGCAATTTGGCTGGTTTTGCTTTATGTGAGAAAATGTTCAAAAGAGCTGTTGCAATCTATCATGTCAATAACTCACAGACAAAAGGTGCCTAATAGTATGCATTGACACAACAGCCTATAAGGGCTGTGTGGGAAGCATTACATTTATTATTATACCAATGACCCATAGACTATGGAAACTTTTATTTCTTTCCACAGAAATCTTTACTATTATTTTAAGTACCATGAAAAGGATATGAAATGGGAAGAGAGCAGCCATATTCAGCATGTTCAGAAATAAAAGACATTCGAACCACTTTCTATTAAGGACGTTCACATCCTTAATAGGAACAATTAAATATGCCAAAGTATCTGAGCATATATATCTGGCACAGATAACACTGCTTTCTGTATTCATATCTTTTAAAATGAGGTGAGTGAAAGATGGGAGCAGAGTGCATATCTTTGACCTTGCGTTTGCTAATATAAACACACAGCACAGTGTATGTATTGTATATTTTAAAAAAAAAACCCTGTACTGTTTTCCCCAGAGAGTGCAGAAGGAATAGAAAGACCTACATATGACAGATGCTAATCATGTGCACCTTCCAGATACTATGGTGATGAGGCTGTTTAAGTCTCCAGACAGAATGAAGCACAGACATTTGTGCTGAATAGCCTGACTTTTCACAATTTAAGGATGACCCTTCACATATTTTTCCTATAGGTTTGCTATGTTAATATTTATACAGGGAGGTATTAATAAACAGTGGCCTTTCATAAGTAAGCATTCAGCAAGTAAAACCCATTGTCATTTATCAGTGGGAAGGGAAGGTATAATAGATTTCAGCATTTTAAAATCTGTGCACACATAGTTTAATTTACCAGTTTTCCCAGAGGCCAGAAGCATGGATTTATAGGTCCTTGAGTGTAAAACAGCTGGCTATACAAGTAAAATACTGTATAAGTGACAGAAAAATAAATAAATATTACAGAATAAACATGATTAGAACCAAATAAAAGACATGCTAACTTTAATTCTGGCCCAGGATGCAGGCATTGCAACGCAAAATTAATTAATGGATCAGAACTGCTTGGGTCATCAGTTTTCATGTTGGACTGTACAGAGGGAAAAAGAAGTGTTGTCAGCGCTTGCATGGTCTGTTCAGAACTGCTACAACACCCTGGAGTAAATAGCACGGGGGACTGCTAGGAGAGCTGAAGTTACTGTGTCCAATGCTGTTGCAGAATCATTACGTGTTCATGCAGGTGGCCCAATATCCTGAAAAATCAACAGTAAGTGAAGAAAACCTGAATATATGAATATATGAATATCCTGAAAAATCAACAGTAAGTGAAGAAAACCTTCCCCACCTTTTGCTCAGTATGGCTTTTTTGAGACAGTCCAAGCTTGGATCATCTGTACATCTTATTGGCTTCTGTGGCACATAACATCCATCAGGACCCCTCCAGGAAGGTGACTTGTCAACCCAATGACACTTTCATGGCAGAGCAACAGTGAAACTTTGGGCACATTGTAGTGCACCAGCCCTGCCACCCTGCAGGTGTTTCACCCTGCATGTCCTGAAGAGAACTGAACTAGAGCATGAGCTCAAGGCTGCATCCAGGGTAGGAAAAATATGTAAACATGAAATAAGGAGCAGATTTTAATTTCAGACAGAGTGTCCTGCCAATGTAGAAATGTTTGATTAAAGAGGACCATCTTTCTGTCAGAAACATCCCTATGGCTTCCAGCCAAGTAGGAGTCTAACCTTGTTTTGTGAAAATTGTCCAGCAATATCAATACTAGGAGGTCAGTCCATTCTCATTTCCATCGCCAACCTGCTCCATACCCACACTGAGCACTCACCATCCTGGTACTACCTACTGTGCTTCATATATTAATGTTGCTTCATAATGCCACTAGGCTGTTATTAAGGTTTCTCTCTAATCTTCCAGAAAGGAAAACTGTAAAACCAAGCAGTGAAATGGGTAGCTGAAAGTCCCAGGCCACATCTAAGAAAGGTTTGAAATTAGAAACTGGATTGGAAGCATGTGCTTTGAAGTGCTTTAACCGCAAGTATCTTGGCTTCCTCCTAGCCTCTGCTTTCTTTCATAAAAGGAATGAAATGCCAGTCTACCTCACAGGGTGTTAAGAGTGTGATTTTTCAGTCCTTAGATGCTACGTGAGGGGAAAAAAAGGGGGGGCTGAGTGATGAATGTAAGCAAGGCTGGAGTTCTTTAATTAATCTGTATTAGAGTGGACTGGATTATTTTTAGATTTCCTATCACTCCTCTCTAAACAGATCTTTACCAAGTACATAAAATTAACTTTTAACTAATCCATAAATGGTAGTGGGTTCCAGGGCTTTCCCCTTTGCTGAATTAGGCCAGGGATTGCTGCTGTTCTTTATTACATGGGAGTCATAAGATATTGTCCATGAATCTTTATTTCTTCACTAATTGACATAAGGAGTTATAAAAGACTTTTTCATTTTTTGCTTTAGAATAGTAGCACCTGGAGAAAAAGAAAAAATAAAGAATCCACATTTCCCTTTTTTATGTAACTTTTGATCCATTAGAATATTAAATCAATATAATTATTTATCTCGAACTTAGAAGGAAAAGATAATTTCCATAATGCAATTATTCTTGCTTCTTCATAGTAAAATGGATGGCTTTCTGTAACCTAAATCTAACTTTAGCTAGAGGCTGAGCCTAAAACAAGGGTCCCCAGCCAGTATCATGATGAAAAAGTTCTCACAGTAAAGTTCTCTTATATCCCAGCCTCTCCTTAACAAACCTTTTTCAGGCCCCATCCACCTGGAGCTCCCAGCTCACCTTAGTGTGAATCTTCAACCTGACTCCAAGCTGGTGTCCACATCAAGATGTTCTTGCAAACAAATTCTCTCTGTATTCCACCCTTCCCTGCACCATCTCCTTTCTAGTTCCCCTAAAACTGCTCCTTTAGGCTCTTTCTTTTTATCAACCCTAACCCTAACTCTAACAATACACCTAACCTAGAATTTTTTTGCAAAAGAGTTCTCCTTGCAGCCTGTGCTTTCCTTTGGCAGCCCCTTTGAAGACACACTCCAGCTGGAACTCTCTTTCTCTCAAATCTAGCACTAACCCTAACTCTAACCCTAACTATAGGCTGAGCCTTACACAAAGCTTGCCAGCCAGTACCCACTCAAAAACATTCTCACATAATAGTTCTCTCTACACCTTCCCCTTTATTTTGGCAACTTCTTTCCAATCCCACAACATCTGGATTTCTCAGTTCTCTTTTTCCCCCACCCTAACTCTTCCCCACCACTAACCCCGAGTGGATGCTAGGCATTAGACTGGCTCATCAAATGTGTACAGATGATTTTTTTTCCACACAAGATATTTGGCAGCCTATTCTTTTTCTTTGAAGCCCCTTCTCAGTCCCCATCTAACTGCAGAAACAAGCCCTCTCTTTCTTTCATTACTCTAGTAATGAATATAAAAGTACGCTGAGCCTTGGATGGAGTCATGTAGTCATTGCCCACATCGAAAAAGTCTCCCAGCCAAGTCTTTCAGTCTTTACAGCCTACACTTTCTTTTGGCGTGCCCTTTGCCATCCCCTTCCAAGTGGAGCTCTAGGCCCTTTTTTTCTCTCACCCTTAATCTTAAAAGTAAACCTAAACTTAACCTGAGCCTCAGAATAACCCAAGAAACTACTGCTGAGGCCAAAAGACCTCATGGAAAAGTTGGTCTGTTGTCCTATAATTTTGCTTTGGCAGCCAACTTTTCACTTCTGCTCTAATGGGACCTCATGGCTCCATCTTTCTCTAAATGATAAATTTAAGCCTCAACCTAACAGTTATCCATATGCCTAGCCCACCTCAGGCAGTATCTACACCAAAAAATTATTGTAACCACATTCCCTTTGTTCCTCACCCTTCACTTTGGCATCTCCTTTCCAGCTGCTGTCCTGTGGTGTCCCTTTCCTTCACCCCCAAACCTTGCTCTAACCCTACCTCAAGCCGTGGCAGCTATGAAGGAAGCCAGCAAAACTCCGATGTTTTTTTTCAGCTTTTACTCCATGCTTTTATCCTTTTGGACTACTTATCTTTGACTTCTGAAGACAGAGAGGGGAAAAAAAGTGGGAGGGATCATGCGAAAGGGGATGAGGGTTAATGTTCATAAGACTCTGCAAGCTATGATTTCTTTAAAGTGCAGGCTGTGCTATATATATTCTATCCGAAAAGCACAAGAACCGCTTGGATTTTCATAAGCACATAAGACATCTGTAAACATCCAGAGATTAGGCTTGGGTAAATCTGCACCTTTGAAAACTGTCCCAATCTTACAGTGCTTTGAATCATTATCATATTAACAATTCACATAGTTCTAATAAACTGAGTAATTCATGGTTTTCTGAATGTCCTTTCTGATTCCCATTAAAGTCAATGTCAGTTTTGCCTTTGAATTAAATGAGAATGCCCAGCTATGACAGCTATTAAGTATCTCTCCCACTGTTATAGTAATGAGCAAGGCTACAATAAGTGAGAGCCCAGTCCTGAAGAGCTAAAATCGTAGAGAGAGAAAATACTCAAAAAAATGTGATACACTCCCATTTCACAGATGGGGTAAAAATCAAAGTAAGATTTATAACATGTTTACACAGATGGGTACAGCCAGAACCAGCTGTGGTGCAGAAGCCTTATTGCTGCATTAGTTCATTGTGAGTGAGCTAATTAGGATTTTGACAGTCTTTCTTGGGTGAATCTAGTTGTGGCCTCTTCAAACTTTACTGCCACCAGCTGTCTGCTTTACACTTCTACCCAAGATTACTGCCCCTGCATCTGGCTCAGCAGATGTGCTTGTGTATCAGCTGCTCCATTTCACAGTTCAGCATCTTACAGTCCAGCCTCACTGAAGGAAGGCATGTACTAGGATGTGGAAATGTGAGCTGGAGTGGCCGAGACACAGTTATGCATCTGTGCTTATCCAGTGTCAGGATAAGTCACGGGGCAGTGACTTCTGCTGGAGAAGTGAGAGAGGCACAATAATATCTGGAGACTGCTGAAGCAGAGGATGTTTGTCAGCATGGGGACATTAGGGCATATGGGTCCCAGATGGGAGCTGGCTCGTGTCCACAGGCTCAGAGCACAGGCAGAGGAGGTCCTGTTTTTCTGCTTCCATCCTCTTGAACATACCTAGAAATATTGTCCAAGGTGACACAGAAAGCTGTGGCAGAAGCCCAGCTCTAATCATCCCAGTTTCCAGAAGACCTTGAGCTCCTGAAAAAAAGGCCACACTGAAGGGATGGATTTACAGGAGGAGAACAGTGTGCCTAAGATCCACCGCTCTCCCCTGTTGGTATACATATGTTCCATGGCTTCTGGATCCATACGGTAGTGAAGCCAACCACACTGTAGTTGTACGCAGCCTTGTATTTTTGACATCCTTTTATCCCTTATCATTTTTCTCCTGAGGTTGAATTTTGAATGGTGGGAAGGACAACAGTCCCAATGGAGAGCTAAAATTCCCTTGGAACTCCTTTTCCCTAGAAGGTATTTACATATTTGCAGGGCCCAAAGTAGAACTGAGCCCTCTGGGCAGGTTTCGTGAGAGTTTCCATTTGTTGTCTCTTAAACTGAAATAGTAGGATTTGAGGTTTTATAATTATGCTTTATAAATTGCCACAGCTTTGGTAATAGGTACCAACACTAAACACCCTTCCCTTCATTTGGAGTGAGTGCATATTTTCTCTCCTTTCTTTACAGTCCCCCAAAGACTTGCTCCACCTCACACTCTGCTCCCCACCCCACCTGTCTGCTTTCAGATTAGCCATAGTCTCAGCTTTTGTTTGCTCATATTTACTGCAAAGGAATCAGGAATAACTCTCACTCCAGTGGTCCAAATAATAAGCAAATTGCCCTGCAAGTAATTTTCAAATTTGTAATCTCCCTATTTTAGTCTGGAGTTTGCACAAAGGCCTTCTTTCTCCATCTACTTTAGCCTTTTGCATTGCAGCACTCAGAGGTGGCTCCAAACTACAATAATCTGAATCCAGGGTGAGTGTCCTTAGGTCACCTAAGATGTTTGGATCTGCAGTTTTGGTCCATCTATCATGGAAAGTATTTTTTGACAATGCACCACCTGGAACTTCTGACATTCGTGTTCATTCTTCATTTGAGCCACAAGCTCTCTGATCTCAGGGAATTCACATGATACTTCTGTAACTCACCTTGTCATCCTGGTGATCTATTTATAGCATAAACCCACGGGATAAGAACCATCCCTTCCTAGGCGTACGTAGTGTTTTGTGTTACACTGCATCTGCAGCAATGCTGACTTGCCCTCTGCTGAATCTAGTCTCATGCAGACAATAAGAGCACAAGAAGAATACTTACGTGTTTCTTAATTTCTTTAACTACTTTTGTACCTCAGTTCCTCTTTCCTCCATCCCTTCCCACAACATTATCCTTCAGTTTCTTCCTGCAAGACAGTAATGTGCCTGAGTCTGTAATGCATTATCTTCTCATAAAGGGTTATGTAATATTTTATATGCAGGATGCTGTATGAAAATAAATTGCATTACTGTACTGTATTAGGAAACTTTATCATAGACAGAAGGCATATTGCATCCTGTTTTTCTTGGAGGCTGAAACAATGAAAGGGTAATAGGGATAGATGTACATTACAAGCTTTGGGGGAGGGACCCCTGGGATATTTGTCATTTAAGTTGCTAAATTCCATCAATACTTCATATTTTAATTAATTCACAAACAACATTTTTTTGTCCGGGTTGTTGGTTTTTTTCCTCCAAGGCCTGGGTTGTGCTGCCAAGAGGTGCCACACCAAGTACAAGACACTGTAGTTTTACTGCAAGGTAAAAATACGTGAAACTGGTGAACATGTCTTAATTGTACATAGCTTACCTCACAGTAATCTTAACATGTCTTCTATTCAGTGTTTTATTTTACCTCCAGTTAGTCCAAATATATTAATTGCCTACAGGTATAACCCCATACTTTTCAAGCAATGAAGAAAAGGTATGGGTTTTTACTCAACTGCTTTTAAGACAGGGTACCTTGTACCAGTCAGTTTTGTGACTGTCTGATAGAAACTGGCCAAACACCCCAGCAAAACATCCGTACATAGGCAGACCATGAGACTTGGTCCAACAAAAAAATGACGAGAGCATTTGCTGAATTTGATTGTATGAAATATTGTGCCATTAAAACCCAAAATCCATGAGAGACAGTGCTATTTAAGAGTTCCTGCAGTCAAGGTAAGGCCTAAAAGCCATACGTCTCCCGCCCTTATGGCCATGTGAACACAACATTGACAGTCTTCAAATGTTTCTCTTTCATACATGATGAATGGCCATTCATAAATGAATCTTAGCAGGCTGTGCTGCCTTTAACGAAGACTCAGATCTCCTACATCAGCCTCTTGCTATAATTCACATGGCTCATAAATACTGCCCTTCCACCACTGTTTGCTGCTGTGAATGCCAAAATGACTAAACAGACTCTGGGTGAAAAGAGTCCTGGAGTTTGACTGGGTAAACCTAGATCTGAAACTTCACTATTGTAAATGGAAAAAGCCCTGCCTGGGTCAGTGAAGATTCACCTCTTCACCTCGGGTGATTTTCCTAAGTCCATCTTTTCCTCAAACCACACTTGCTTGGTGAAACTAATGAATTTCTAGATCAGATGCTCTGTATTCGTTACACGGTGATGGTTTCTGGTTTTTGACTTGATACGTATTTAACAGTGATGTGGTCTAGGTGCAGCTAGGGGTTTCCTCCAGTGTCTGAAATCCTTGCAATTCATTGGCTGTTGGACTGATGTTTGTCTCCTAAGGATAGAGGAAGACTTTAGGTCATTTTTTAACTCTTACACATTTAAGTCTAACTGTTGTTTGTTTATGGGCTGGTTCTTTTTTTGGCAAGCGTGGGAACTGAGTTCTTTTTGCAGGTGCAAAATAAGCACAAACAACATGTAAACAGATGGTCCAACATCCTTTTCCCCATCTTTGTTAGAGCCAGGCATTTTCAGATAGCCATTCTCCCAAAACAACTTAGGGAAATTCTTTCTGTCTTGAAAATAAGCCACATATGTACTCAACACATCATACACTTGAACCACTAATAGATTCAAACAGCAAAAGGAAAAAGCTAGCTTCATTGATCCCTTGAAACTGTATTTCTGGGGCAATTAGGTGAAACCCTTTGTCAATGAAGGTCCATTCCTAATCTGGCAGATTATATTTATTCTTGACTACAAAATCACATGATTTTAAAATTTTTATCTGTCTATCTATCTATCTATTATATATATATGCATACACATACAGATTTTAATATTTTTATATTTTAGTGGTAATAAAGACCCTGAATCATACTTTGTCCTGGAAATTGTGGTGACTAGTTCGAGTCTAAACATTTTTCTTTCTTACTCTTTTCACCTTCTTTCTACTCCATTTTTTTCTGTTGCACTACATGTATTCAGCCATAGTTTTTACAACCAGCTATTTGGTCCTCTTTTCATTAAATTCAATAAACTCAGGAAAAACCTCTACAATAACATTTCTGGTTTGGGGTTTAGTTTTTTTTTTTTTTTTTTTTGGTTTGTTTGTTTGCACTCCATGTCCAGCTGTGAGCTGGGGTCAAGGTAACATCAGCAGCTGGAGTCATATAGAGCTCATGGCATACTGAGGGCAGAGGTAGGTTCACCCTTGAGCTTTAGGAATCACCATTTTAGAAACAATTTTCCCTGAAAAGCTGGATCCAGCTGCTCTCCCTCCATTTAGAAACCTCCTGACTTTTTAATCCCAATACTTTCCTGCTAGGTCTGAAATGGATATGACAGTTTCCTGGGATTACAGATTGTTTCTGCAATGTTAGAGAGCTTCGTACATTAGTTTCATGGTGACCTCAACAGTATTTTCTATTCCTGAACTTTGAGCAACTTTATAGCATGTAAGATTGGATAACTGAGTCTCTCACACATGCTGAAGTCTTGCAGTAGGTATTGGTGAACAGAATCAAACCTTGTGCCTTGAAAAAAGAAAACGTTTCATGTTCAAGTGAGCATCAGTAGATGTGACAGGAAGAATTTTTTTTTAATCTTTTTGTTCATCATCAGACTTCAAGTTCCTGTATTTCCTTCCTTTAACAGAACTTGTTTGTTTTCAATATATATACATATAATCATTTATTCATTCAGGTTTATATAGAAAATGTCATGTTATAATTCTTCATTCTTGCAGGAACATTAGTCACTAATCATAGAATCATAACATGGTTAGACTTGGAAGGAACCGTAAAGATCATCTAATTCCAACCCCCCTGCCCTGGGCAGGGACACATCCCACTAGGGCAGGTTGCTCAAAGCTCCAGAGCCTGGTCTTGAGCACTTCCAGGGTTGAGGCATCAACAACTTCTCTGGGCAACCTGTTCCAGTGTCACACCACCCTCACAGTAAAGAATTTCTTCCTAGTATCTAATCTAAATCTCCCCTCTTTCAGTTTGAAACCCTCATCCTATCGCCACACTAATGCTACGCAAGAACATAGGTCACTAATGATGATACTGCTCCTGCTAACTTTCTGCTGTAAAATGCAGTTTTGGGGGCTTCTACTGGAAGTAGTGACTTAGTAAGAAAACAGTAGACCATTCAAAACAGTATTTTTGTTAAGGAACTTTGATTTAGGAAGCTCTTCATGCCTGCTGTTTTGTAGCATGAGAATATCACACTCTTTTTTCCAATTTGAAAAAAGTGTCTTTCTGTAAAAATAATAAAATATCAATAGATCTATTTTGTCACACCATTTTTTAAAGATCGGCTTTTGTTGTTGTTGTCTCAGTAAGTATTACCTTTGTCTCTCATTTCATTCAGAGGAAGGAAAAACATTCTCAAGGGAATTTGAAGCTAGGCCAGTGAAGTTGTCCTGCAGAGGTATACAGGTGTGTCTGTACTGAAAACAGCTCTCCGTAGGACACTGTCCTAAATATAAAAAATTGCCAATAAGTGACTGAGAAAAATTCTTACAGTCCTTCAAAGATGGAGACTGGCTTTGCAGTCATTTTATACTGAAATAACTGAGGACTGCTTTGTAAAGGGATGTTTCCATCCCCATCTCTGCTCCCGCCCATGCGTTCCCTTTTGTCCATAACTGATGACTGTGCAGCAGATATGGATCCAGCTGAAAAGCAGTCTGCTCTTTTGATATTTCTTTTTAATGAAGTTTGTTAGGTTTGCTTAAATATGTTGTAAAAAAGCCCAATTCCTCATGTGAACAGCTGACATAAGCACATTTACTAGGAACAAGAGTTTTCAGGATTTCCTCTGTGACTGTTCATGGAAGGAGCAGACATGCCCTACTGGAAAGGGTGAGTAGAAGATATCAGAAACAGTAGAAGTCATCAGAAAAGGAGATGAGAGATACTGTGACCCTGCCTGGAAAGCTTAAGTCCCTGTAGATACATACATATATATGTGCGTGTGTATATGTATGTATGTGTGTGTGCATTTAAATATATATATTTATAGCCCCTTCCTTCTCATGGCATTACTGAAGCTTCTGCTGCCCTGACAATGACTGAGCATCAGCAACAGTGGAATCTGTAGCAATCAGAAAAAAGAAAAAAAATGGAAGGGGGTTATTTCTTAATTGTCCATGTTCTCCTCCCCCTATAACTGGCAGACCCCAAAGAAATTGCGTCTTCTTACTTTATCACCCTGCAAAAAAAAAAAAAGTAAACCTGGATCTGTTTTTTTTTTGTTTCATTCTTAACAATGTTATTCCATTATTTATGCCAGCAGTCAGGTTCTGTACTTTGTTACAGCAGTGAAAACCTAAGATAACTCCTGATTTTCCTGTAAAACTGCTCTGTCAGAACTGGGCTCTTGATATCTGACATGAACTGGCTACTTCCTATCTTGCTTACTAGATCAGACAGCATGCAAATTTCATAGTGAATCACACTGTAGTTAAACCTGCAAAATACCTTCCTGTAATAACCAGGTAAGTTAAGAGAAGAGTGTATATAGGAAGAAAAAAACACTCTGAAATGTGCATCATTGACAGGCAAAAAATATTTTTTATCAAATGAAAGCAGAAAAAAATTCTGCAGGCTGGCAGAAGAGGGATTTGGTTTCATGTGAGGCAGATTAAAGCAGTGTGGGCAGTGTGGGACCAGCCTTTAGTGAATTCAAGCTAGGACCCCTGGGATACGTGTGCTGTGAAGCATACAATGAGCAAAGCTTTGCCTTGAGACTCCATGGGCAGTCTTTGCAGGCATTGTGATAGGAGGTTCTCACTACAGTCTAATTTTGACTTCAGAAATGAAAATTTATCTTTTTCATGTTCGTAATTCTCATTAAGATGGTGACTGCATAACACGTGACCTGGCTTTCAAGGGAATATGTGGATTCTGTTCTATCTGTCAAGGTCTCTGTCTCTGTGTAATCTAAGCACGGAGCCTATTTAGTAATTCTGCTTCTGACATGCTTTGTGGCTTTGGGAACTTCACTTGGCTTTATCTTCCTCATAAAGAAGCTTATTCATCTGTAAAATGAGGATAATAATATTTCCCTACCTAAAGAGTGTTGGGAGGCTTATTTTGCTAATGTTTGCGAAGTGTTTTGAGATCCTTATATTGAAAGCACTATAAAAATGTAAAGTATTACTTAATCCCCTGGGCCTGCTATTATTTAAATGTGTCGGTTATTGTTTTGCACTATTTATCTTTTTCCTTTATGTTATTTTTAATACAATACTCTTATTGCTGGTTTACTACTATATAAATGTGACACAGAAATTAATCTTCCTCTACCGAATATTATTTACACTTAGCGACATGAGGTTGGTGAATAGGATTTACCTGAGAACTTAACGATAACATAATTGCAATCAATCGCAAGCAATGGCATCTGAAAATGCAATATTAACAAAACTTATCGCTGCTTATCTTATGTCCAAATTAGCTATACAAGTTCTAGTGGCATGCTTGCAGCCTTTAATGCAATGCAAAGTTATTAGGAAGTATACAAATGTTCTGCACATATAAATGTGATTTGCTAAAAGCCTCAACCAATGCAGAATAAAAGTTCTTCCTTTTAAACTCTAATTGGAAGTTAACCTTTAGCTCACAAATCCCAGTAAAGGAAATGGCTTTTCTAATCTTATTTGCTCTTTATGATTTTACAACATTATGTTGTTATTTCTGAATTATTTTTTATTTTTTTATATAGTTGACATTAAGAATACCAACATGACACACAAAATGAGTGATAATTTAAACATTTAGGAATTGTCCTAAAAGGCAGACCAATGGTATGCTTAGTCCAGTATCCTTTACTAACAATAGGCACTATCAGATCCTTTCAAAGGTTTATATCACTAATATTTTCTGTCATTTTTAACGTCAGAAGGGGTCATTGGGATTATTGTGTGACTGCATGAAGAAACATTGCAAATGTGTGATAACAATATCTCTGAAAATACTTAATCTCTGTTGGAAGCTGTGATAAAAAAAAATTATTTCTAATATTCTGAGTTTTTAACCTACCATTGCAATTGAATATCCCTCTGTTAATGGCAGAAAGGAGAACCTTTTAACCAGTGCTGTCTTTTCCGCTACCTTGAATATTTCTCTGTGGTTCCTTTAACACTCCAGTCTTGATAACTTGCTACTCTTTGTTCTATCATCTTGTTCCAGTATTTTTTGTTGACACAACAATCTCTGAGAGTGCCTCATCATTACTAGCTGAAAGAGTAGGCATGTTACGCGCAGGCATCCTTTAGAGTAAAAGGAGACCAGTGCCAAGAATCCACTTAGGTTCTTTCTTACATATATATATTTTCCTCCTTAATGGCTCCTTAGCTCCCTCACAGTTTCATGGTTTATCCTTTACAAATATATATATTTAGATTAAATCTTCAGAGTTGTTCCTTAAGTCCTTTTGCTCTTTAAATTATCTCATAAATTTTACTCATTAATTTGGTTGCCCTTGTTTAGCTGTCTCTTCAGGGAGATCATTGGCACTGCATTTCCATTCTCTGAAGGTTATTTCTTGGGTTCAGAAAACTTCTTTCTTTCTATCCATGATAAATTTGTTTCTTTTTTCATTTGTTGGTTTCAGGATTACTGGGTTTTGTTCTGTGTTCAGTCCAGTTCTGCTGTCCATTATGTTGATGGATTTCCTCTGTACTTAAGTATTGGAATTCCACAGTGATTTAAAAGGGCATAAAGACTTAAATCAGAAAACCACTCAAACTTATATTTAAACCCCATCAACTTAATGTATGTCAGTGATTTGCTGAATTAGTCCTAAGTATAAGCAATAAGTGAGTCCTAAATGGGAACAATAGCATTTCTGTGATAGCACTTTCTCAGAGATGGAGGAATTGACTTGTGTGGGATATTGCCTAATGGCCTTTCTTGTTATCTCTGGATTTCCTTTTTTATGTTTCTGTATACTGTGTGTGTAGGCACAGGTTGTGATTAGTACACCTCTGAAGTATCTGTCCACTGTCAGATCAGATATTGGGCTCTAAGCCACTGATTGGGTCCGTGATGGCAATTTGACATAATCAGTGGATTATCACCAAATATCTAATGCAGGAAAAGAATAACATATGCATGTAAAAACATTTAAAATATATATAAAAATAATAAAAAACACCAGCAATAAGTTTATCTTGAATTGTATAGAAGTTCCTATACAATAACGCCTTTTCCTCTCAAATCTTTTAATTTCTTTTTCCTTTACAATTCATCGATATTAGATTTTTCTGTGTAATTTCTCAACTAATTCTGTAAGTAATTCTTAACTTGCTAGTCATGATAATACAACTGATACATGTGGAGTAGTAAGGCATGTGCTTGCTATGTATATTTATAAGATCAATTCTTAAGGTTGTGCATGGTGAAGCAGAGCAAGATCCCAACCTCTCTGTTAAGGGAGCCTTGGCAGTTCTTATTCAGTGCTGATCTGTTCTTTGTTGTCCGTTCCTGATTTTGCCACAGGATTGTTGAGAAAATTATATAGTCTTGCAGGTATTTCTTCTTTGTTCTCCCGTTTTCGTCATTTACACTGTACTTCTCTAAGAGTTGTTCCTATAACTCTTCCTCCATAGTGGAGCTCTTCCTAGCTTAATTTGTTATGAGCAAGCTCAGAATTTAGCCAAGCATGTTAAGCCAGCTACACATAGCATAGACTTGGTTTACTGTTGTACAAATGAGAATAATTTATTTTTGGTTTTGTTTTGGTTTTTTTTCTCTTTATTTACATTTACTGAGTGAAATTCTACCAGCTTACAAGAACTGGTGATTTGACCCTTGCTGTTCTAAGCACTAAAAGTTATGCATTGCAAACATAAGGGCAGGGAAACAACACGACTGTCTGATCATGAAAATTCTCAGTGGTGCTATCATGGAACATAGATGGGCCTATTAATTATTAAGATAATCATAATATAATTATACACACAATGGCCAAGTTACCTGCAGTCAGTACCATGAATGATATTTATTCCCCTTGTCTTTTAACAAACCTGAGACCTGAGAACAGCTAATGACAGTGGAAGCTAATGACACTGATAAAAGACATTGATTCCATTAATAATGACAAACTATACAGAACAGTTTGATAGGGGTAAAATTTGAAGGCTAGTATTGTGTTGCTAGGATTGTGGTGAATGATGTCTATCCTTAGGACACTGTATAAAGTGAGCTTCTTACTGGTCATCTCCCTCCTCCAGGACCTTCCTGTAATTTCCTTCTAAAGATCCACGCTCACGTTACTCTGGGAAAAAGCGTTGTGAGAAAACTGCATTTAAAGGGCAGGAAAGATGAGATGCCTTTTGCAGTGAAGGATAAATATTGCTGAGACTTCAACCTGATAGGAGACCTCCATGCTTCCGTAATCTGCCACCGACTGTCTGTTTGATTTTAGGCAAATAATTTCACTTGTCTCCAGTTTCTGCATCCATAACATGGGAGATAGACTACCATATCAGAGTTGGCAAATTTCCCTTAATAAATGAGCTGATAAAATCCTCATCTCACCAAGAACTGCAAGACAAGGGAAAGAAGAGCTTGGAGAGAAAATCTCCAGGAGGTGATGCCAAGAATTTGCTGGAGGTTTCACTGCTCTCGGTCTGCAGAGAGCAAATATGAACAGGAATTCCAGAGCAACCCTGACATTTCAGCGACAGCACCACATGCCAGGTCATCCTTTCCTCACCCAGGGCAGTCCTACTGCTAACCGAATGACACAGTCATTGTGTCACAGCCATGACTGCTGGAAAAGCCCCCTTGGGACCATGCATCACCATTGAGGTACTCCTCTGATGTAAGACCATTCCTGGAATTTATTCATTAAAGTTGAGAGTTCTCTGAGGTGCTCAACAACCATTTCTGCAACAAAAGCTAAGGAATGTTTCCATCCTTGGGAGGAAGCTCACAGTAAGTTCCTCAGGAGTCAGTACTGGGACCAGTGCTGTTTAACATCTTAGTCAGAGACATGGACAGTGGGACTGAGTGCACCCTCAACAAATTTGCCAATGACACCAAGCTGTGTGGTGCAGTCAACAAGCTGGCGGGATGCCATCCAGAGGGACCTGGACAGGCTCAAGAGGTCCTTGCAAAGTACATGAAGTTCTACCAAGCCAAGTGCAAGGTCCTGCACCTGGGTCGCAGCCATCCCAGGCACAAATACAGGCTGGGTGGAGAATGCATTGAGAGCAGCCCTGAGGAGAAGGACTTGGGGGCTCAACATGAGTCGGCAATGTGCACTGGCAGCCCAGAAAGCCAACCGCATCCTGGGCTGCATCAAAAGGACTGTGGCCAACAGGTTAAGGGAGGTGATTCTACCCCTCTACTCCACTCTGGTGAGACCCCACCTGGAGCACTGTGCCTAGCTCTGGAGTCCTCAGCACAGGAAGGACATGGATCTGTTGGAATGGGTCCAGAGGAGGGCCACAAAGTGATCAGAGGGCTGGAGCACCTCTCCTGTGAAGACAGACTGAGAGAGTTGGGGTAGTTCAACCTGGAGAAGAGAAGGCTCCAGGGAGACCTTATAGCAGCCTTTTGGAAGTAGGAAGTACTAGGAAGTACTACTGGATTCCTCACCCAGGGCAGTCCTACTGCTAACCGAATGACACAGTCATTGTGTCACAGCCATGACTGCTGGAAAAGCCCCCTTGGGACCATGCATCACCATTGAGGTACTCCTCTGATGTAAGACCATTCCTGGAATTTATTCATTAAAGTTGAGAGTTCTCTGAGGTGCTCAACAACCATTTCTGCAACAAAAGCTAAGGAATGTTTCCATCCTTGGGAGGAAGCTCACAGTAAGTTCCTCAGGAGTCAGTACTGGGACCAGTGCTGTTTAACATCTTAGTCAGAAACATGGACAGTGGGACTGAGTGCACCCTCAACAAATTTGCCAATGACACCAAGCTGTGTGGTGCAGTCAACAAGCTGGCGGGATGCCATCCAGAGGGACCTGGACAGGCTCAAGAGGTCCTTGCAAAGTACATGAAGTTCTACCAAGCCAAGTGCAAGGTCCTGCACCTGGGTCGCAGCCATCCCAGGCACAAATACAGGCTGGGTGGAGAATGCATTGAGAGCAGCCCTGAGGAGAAGGACTTGGGGGGGGGGGGTGGTTGGTCAGAAGCTCAACATGAGTCGGCAATGTGCACTGGCAGCCCAGAAAGCCAACCGCATCCTGGGCTGCATCAAAAGGACTGTGGCCAACAGGTTAAGGGAGGTGATTCTACCCCTCTACTCCACTCTGGTGAGACCCCACCTGGAGCACTGTGCCTAGCTCTGGAGTCCTCAGCACAGGAAGGACATGGATCTGTTGGAATGGGTCCAGAGGAGGGCCACAAAGTGATCAGAGGGCTGGAGCACCTCTCCTGTGAAGACAGACTGAGAGAGTTGGGGTAGTTCAACCTGGAGAAGAGAAGGCTCCAGGGAGACCTTATAGCAGCCTTTTGGAAGTAGGAAGTACTAGGAAGTACTACTGGAAGCACCTGAAGGGGGCCTACAGGAGAGATGGGGAGGGACTCTATCAGGGAGTGTAGTGATAGGACGAGGGGTAGTGGTTTTAAACTGAAAGAGGGGCGATATAGATTAGATCTTAGGAAGAAATTCTTTACTGTGAGGGTGGTAAAGTTTCCCAGAGAAGTTGTGGATGCCCTGTCCCTGGAAGTATTCAAGGCCAGGCTGGATGGGTGTCCCTGCCCATGGCAGGGGGGTTAGAACTCGATGATCTTTAAGGTCTCTTCCAACCCAAACCATTCTATGACGATTCAATGATTCTATAATCTATTTTCCTTTTTTTTTTCCTAAAATGAACAAAAAAGCCCATTCTTTTTTGACTGAAGACATCAGCAACCAAGGGTTTTTCTTGATTTGCAAGATCAAACTGAGTCTGAAGATTTAAACATCAAACATTGTTTATATGCATTTACACTTAGAGAGATGAAATTTGAAATGATGGCTGCAGCTTGACATCAGAATCAACCGCAGTGCGATATTCAATAAATATGGATTTTTTTCATCAACTGTGTCAAATAAAACATCATGAAAAGAAAATCAAAGATCACCAACATATGACAGTATGATGGTAGTGCACCTTGATAAAGGTCAAATGAATGATATTCTTTAATCAGTTGTTTTACTTTAGACCTTTCTATTCTTTCTCCTCTTGAAACATTATGATGCAGAAAGAGCAATTGCATTTGTCTAGCACCAAAGAACTTCTTTTGTACTAAATCTCATTTGTATAGTTGATAATGTATTTTCACATTATGTCTCTTCCATTGGGCTATATGCTTTTTGCAATAATCACAAGTGCAAAAAAGCAGAATTAAGCAAGTTAATGGAGTGTTTACACTTGCATATCCCTTCTCTCTGCCTTGGTATTCACAGGCCAGAGACATCAAACAAGAATTTCCACACAGCGAGATTGATTTGGAAAAGTCAGAATAAAAAATCTACTGTAAACAGTAGATTTGCTAGAGATTTCATGTCAAATGACTACTGACTTCAGCTGAAATACCCTGATTCTGCTCTTGTAAGAGATCTCAGAAATAGAAGATGGTGCAATTGGAAAAGCGGTTTGCTGCGGAGTAGAATACAAATCAGACGCCTCATTCCTTCCCTTCCACTAGCACTGGTCTGACTGCTGTGACACACTGCCATGTCTTTATATTGAATTAACATTTTGCCCTGAATTTAGCTAAGGCAGCTGCTCTATGCAGGGAAGATTCTTGAAGCCTCATTGAAGGTCAACGCTGAGAAGGCATGAAAAGAGCTTTTGACCGCCTCTCACTTGCTGGCCCACCCCTGTAGAAAAATATTCTTTCTATACAGATGCTAATAGGGACTATGGGAAGGATCTGGGAAAGATCTGATTTAGGCTGAAGTCACTGTCTATATGACTACAAGCCCAGATGACAGAAGTGGGTTAAGACCAGGGTGCTGTGCTGCATAAGGAGGCGCTGATACATAAAGAGAACTTGCTGGAGGATCCACCTGGCCTGAAAAGTGAGGCTTTCCTGATATCACAGTAAGGGTAAGCTAAGACATTAGAAACATTTGGTTTCAAAAATCTCTAAGTCTTGGGTGTTTTAAGACTGCAGGCAGTTTCAAAGTGATTCGGAAATGTCTTTGCTAAGCTTCCTTCCCAGGCTTTTCTGTCACCTTGCAACTGAAGAGGAACCTGCAGTTTGAGGAGAATGTTTGGGATTTTGGGAATTGTCCAGCTACAAATCAGGGGGTTTCGACTTATGTCTGTGAGATTGTGCCCTGTGTTTCAGAGGAAGAAAGAAGAATGTTGCATAGAAAAGCAGGCTGTCAGGCTAAAAGAGGCTAAGCAGATGTGTTGCATCTGTAACAGACAGCCTATAAACACGGATGTGGTCTAGATTCTCCAGTTTTGGAGAATGGTTAAAACTGTCTCCATTTTCCAGTTTAAGGAATGGTTAAAACCATCATTTAGAGACAGCCGTTGTTTTGATATGCAGAATATTTGTTAGTAAAATACCTTATTATTTTGCATTGACTGACCCCATCTTCATTACTGATTCCAAGAAAGCAAGTGCAATTTTCTTGTCTGACCCTTTGGGATATTTGAATAAATTATAGAGAGAAAGAAGTTACAGCTAGCTGTAACAGCAAAGTGAGAATGTACTGAATTACTCAGAAGAGAGAAAACTGAGTTACTTTTGTTGTGAATTTAATTCTCGCAGCAGCACTCCCACCAGCCTAATCATAGTGCAGGATATTGAGAATTCTGTCTCTTAATCACCCATTCTTTCTCTGACTTTGGCTTTTGGATAACATTTTTCTTATGTGCATACAATGTATAACGATGTATGACCGTAAATCCCACACTGAAGTTATATATAAGCTCCTAAATCAGCAAGTACTTGAAAAATGCTTTTACTTCAACCACTTATCCAGGGTTGACAATATATCCCACTTTTGCCTTTGTTGCAAAGGCTGTGACTTACATATATACACAAAGTAAAAGAAACACTTCAAGGGAAGTTACAGGTGATCACTCTTATATGGAGAAAGACTACATTAATTAAGAATACTTAAGTCCATCTAGCTGACCTTAATTTATGTACCTTCAAGCTCCTTCACAAAACCCAATGTTCGATATATTAAAAAAACCCAAACAACAAATTGGACAAGAAGGTTGCCTTATTTGCTGCATCTACTGCTTCTCATAAGGTACTTTGCAGCACAAGAACATCTTGTCACTCAAGGTTAAGCATCACGTACTAAGCGATCTCAGTCACAATACTGCTTAGTACAGGAGGATACTGTCCATCTATTTTGTGTATTTGAGTACTTTATAGCACCCTTCTGCACAGTATTCCTAGGTTGCTTATCCACATGACAGATTGCCCATGCAGCAGATGTAGGTGTAGGAACACCCAGGGTAGGTCTGCCCAGGCACACAACTGGTGTAGCTACGTTTAGGCAGGAGGGTGCAGGGTGGAGTGAACACCTCAGCTCTGGGTGAGTTCAGGAATTCCTGCACTTCGCAGTCAACACCAACATGGATCTTTCATGCCTCCATCCTCTCCCTGTACAGTTGTTGCAGCACAGGCCTTCAGTTATCTATATTTTCACTTCCTCTGGGTTATCCCACCCCCTTGTTGTTGCTGTTAATTGAGCTCTGACTGCACAGTTATTTTGCAATCGGTGAACTGAAGGCCAGAGAGAAGAAATGAATTGCCCAAGGACTATTCTATGGCAAAGTCACAGAGACACTAAAGCACATTAATTATTTAAGTTACCTGCTATTTAAATGGGGATGCATGCACAGAAGTGGGTGGAGTGCAGAGCAGGGGAAACTTGAACCAGCGAATCTATTAACATAGAGCAGTGCAATGTGCTCTTGACGGCTTGACTTCAGTTTGCTGGCGCTGTGTGGTGGCCAAGATGACACATGCTGGTTTCAGCAGGGCTCCTGAGCTGGGACCACCGCCAGGTGAAGGAGTGAGGCTGTAATCGTAGCCCAGCTGCCTGACGAGCAGCCACCTCGAGTGCCTCTCAGCTGCACGTGCCCACAGCTCCTGTGTCAGTGTTCACATGGACAGAGGAGCTTGGATCTCTCTGTGGCTGCCTTTAGGAAGATGTTCTTTGTGTCTTCTGTTTCTTGGCTGTGAATTTTGGATTCATATGCCCTTGGGAGGCATACATGAGGCTCTGCTACATTATTCACTTCAGTCTCTGTGCGGCTGCTTTCCATCAGGACTATCTCCTTTTAAGTACACTAATACAGAAGGGCATGCACATTGCTTTCTGTATTCCCGAATCTGACTAAGGGGAAATACTTATTGCCTTATTTATAATTGCAGACCTATTGTAATTACAGTTATACATTAACATCTTATTTTCCAAACAGCGTTAATAGAAGTAAAGGTAATAAAAGTATTAGCTGTCTTAATGCTGAAGCTATGGGATTATCCTTATGTACTGTTCCTTAGAAACGAGGAGTTATACACAGTCTCCTGGCTGCATATAACTCCTGTGGTCTGGCATTTCTTTGGCAACTGATCACAATTTAACTGCGAACAGCCTGAGACTGGTGTCTAGTGGAAAAAGTAGCATCTACTTTGTCACAGCCGTACTTGTAGAGTCAGCTGAGGTAGCCACGATTTCAGGGGCTCCTGCAGAGCTAACGCCTTCAAATCCAGCTCAGACCCCCACGTCCTCCTGCCCAGCCTCAGCTGAGAACAGTTCCATGAGGGTCAGGGAACGCAGTGTGACACAGACTCTATGTTCCAGCTCTAAGCTTGGAACGGCTGCTCCCTGCTGCCGGTCCCCACTGAGGGGTCTTGCACCAAACTGTAGCCCAGGCTGAGTGGAGGTGGGCTTCAGCAGCAGAAAGACCACCTACCCAACCCTTGCTGGTGGAGAACAGCAAAATGCTGGCCTCATCAGGGAAGCTTGTACTTCACAAGCAAATTAGGAGACTTCAGATCAGCTCTCACAGTTGCTTTTATTCTTACTACATTCTACAACTAATGCTAACTAATCCATTACAGATACCTTGAAATAAAAATTCTTTTGCTGGGCCTCTAATGTGCATTTCTGTAAGAGAAATGGTGCCCTCGCTTTCTGTTGCAGTCCCACCACTCAGTCATGTCTGCATTTCATGATAAAGATAGTCAAATAAAACAATCATTTTGTTTTCTTAGCTTTTCCTTACCAAATAGCTCACACTCATGCTTATCCCCTCAGACACTTTTTTGGCACCTGCTTTGGGGCTGGCTGTTGCTTGAGGTGAAGAAAAAGCTGGCTGCCTCTCAGAGCACCATCATTTAATCTTTCTCAGAAAGATTCTGTTGTCCCTTTATCTGATGTTTCTACCTAAAGGCTCTGCTAAAATTATCATTAAACAGGAATCAAAAGAAGGTGCTTCTAATAGAGTTACAATATTTTAAAAAATTAAAATCACACCCTAAGTGTTCTTTTCCCAAAATTAATCAACAGCATTGCAGAAAAGCCAATTTTACCTTGCTTGTGGTATAACGTGGCATGAGGGATAGTTCTATAGAGAATTATATGTGGGAACAACTGGAAAAATTATCTATAGCATAGAAGAACCATGGGAAAAAATGAAGGGAATCAGAGAATGCAATGAAATCCACATCCAGGCAAGGATTCAAGCTCCTCAGTTTTACACTGGGTTATGAATCCTGAAAGGTGGCTTAGCTTATATTCAGAGCCAGCTTTATAATCAACAGAAATATTGAAGCCATTAAATGGAGATGATTGGTTAGGCACAATAGAGATCTAGACAGGGGGTTAATTTCCTGCTGAAGCGTGACAGAGTTGTGCGATTACTCCTAGTTTACACCACTTTTACAGAGAGACAGTTTATGATATCCAGGTCATTGGATTTGGTTGGAGCTCATCTCCAGCTTGTATATGATTGTGAGGGGACCTATTAAAAAGAGATATTTGGTTAACCACATCCTCACTAGCCCCTGTTAAAAGCAAATCCTGCACTGCTCTTGCAACTAGCAGTCAGACTATCCTTTCCTACTTCTTGTCAGCTAGCAATAAAACACCAGATGGTGTCCTTCCAAAAATAAATTCATTATAGTTTCATTCTGGGTTTTCTTAAAGAATTTAGGGACAGAACTTCAGCTAATGCAAATCAACACAGTGCCGCTGAAGTCAGCGCAGCTATGACATTTTATACCATCTGAGTATTATGAACTAATATTAACTTTTTGGAAGGAATACCATATCCTTTCTCCCCATGTTTAACAAGTTACATTGCACGTTTTGTGCGAACCACCTTACCCAGAATTCACGGCTGATGCTCCTTGGTATACAGCAAGACTAATTGGATTAGACTAATTCACTGTTAAGACTCCTGTAACCATTATCTTTTAATGTCTTTGTTTATCACCGACTGAGACTCTAGGACACCCATTAGCTTCCTCTGGTGACACACAGGACTATTCACACAAGAATATTTTAAGAGCCACTGGCAACTGAATAACCCTGTGATGCTTATGGTTCCATGTGTGTTTAGTTTTCCCTAATTTCAACCATCGAAAGAGGACAGAAGTCTTCAATTGCACCCTTAACCTAGACAGACAAATAATTCTAATAATAAAGCATCTTAAAAGAAGCCTTGAGCATTCTTCAGATAAATCAATTAAGACTCCTTTCAGAATTGTTATTATGCCCTAGCAATTAGTCACTGTATAGTCAAGCTGTGCATACATATCTCTTTTATATATCACTCCTTCCAGCCTCACAATAACTTTTGTTCTTTTTCTCCAAGCTCCCTTCAGCTTATCTGTGTCTTCCTAACAACACTGTGCCCAGAAGTGAGCATGAGTTTACTTGCAGATGGAAAGCTGCAAAGTTACAAACATCTACAGAGCTACAAACCACAAAACAGGGACTCACCCTATTCCAAAACTGAATATTAAAATAGATAAATATACATTACTGGTAGTCAGTACCAGCTGAGCAATATGTAGGTAATAATAGCCCAAGAGGGAAAAGGCGATCATCAAATCTGCCTTTAACATTTATCACATGTCCTCACAAGAACACTTTTATCCAGTTTCTCATACCACAAATAAAATTGTTCCACCAACTGCTGCTCCCGCCTGTGCCTTGCCTTCCAGTGTTGGGGAGCATCAATGTGAAAGAGGATTTTAGAAATCTTTTTTAGCATTCCCAAAATTAACTATCTTGTTTTCTGCAAACAGATGGGAGGTGACCTGGGATTTGGAATTCAGCTGTTTCTGAGGCAAAAAAGTCTTTAAAAAATCTCCCAAGTAGAGATGTAGGAAGGAAACAGGTGCTTTCAGGAAAACAGTAACACTTATTTATCGAAAATGCAAGGAGAAGATCATCAATTTTATTCCTCCCACTTGGCAATAGAGCTAAAAAAACAGAGTGTGATATCGGGTGCCACAGTGACACCCAAAATGATACATTTGTGAGGCTTCACCCAGGCTTTTTAGAAATCGAACCCATCTAGCCCTGCATGTTATTCTGTGCTTAATCAACTATCTTTTTGCACATCTTATCAAAATATGCTCAGCTCTGCTCTGTTCTGATGACACAAGTAGAGTCAGATGGTTTTGTCCCTGACCCCAGCATGGCCACCCATCCTTGTGAGGTCTGTGCTCATGAGCAGTCTCCTAGTGCTTCTGGTCTCCTAGATGCCCACAAGCTCAGGCTCACAGTTGTAGGAGCCTCTGGCCATGGTGGAGGTGGAGGTGATGCTACAAGGGCCAGAACCTGAGGGTTATTGTTGCATGTGCTCTGCCAAAATATAGCTTTCCACCTTGTTTAATTTTGTCATCACCATTAACGTGCTGCAACTCTGAGTGCCTTTTAAAGCTTGCTTTACAGAATAAATTCTTATCTCTGCCCTGGTCCTGCGTGATCTAAATATTGCATGTCTTTTTTCATCTGAGCACCCCAAACATTGAGCTAAACAACAGCAATGAAAGTGTCCTTGTATTTTAAATGTCTGCTCACTCTGATTTCTTATCTTGCCTTTTAGGAAAAAAAATTGATAGAAGATATTTGCGTTAAGCACAGTTTTATTGAGCTTTTGTTCATCTGGTGAAGAACAGTCCTTATTCTCCCCAAGATAGGTTTACCTCCTTGAGAAACCCAATTTTAATTTATTCTGAAACCCTGATTTACCATTTGGCAGTGCAAAGAGGGCTTCTTGCACCAAGGCTTCTTGCATCAAGATGCACAGGCCTCAGAAGTTGATACAGAAGTAACAGTAAAACGCTGTCCTTGAAAACATCACCTCACGATTCTTCTAGTTAGTGTCAGAAAAATGCATTTTTTTCCTGCAATGGTTGCTAATTCTTCCTGCGTATCTATATTTCAAGCACTGCTGAGTAAAGGCCTTCATTATTTATTTATTTAATAGTAAACATAGTGATTTTTTTTAAATTTTGTTTTGAATTTGACTTTGTTTTTCTGAGAAGGACTAATTCAAAGGAGAATTTTACAGGCTGTATAGGCTCCATTATATTTTTCATACACAGAGGCACATTACAGATCGAAAGCAAGAGAAAGTGCTGGGTTTGTTTTAGGTTTCATTTTGCAGTCAGGATGCTGAATACATCTGTTTGTGTCACCAGCCTAGAATATATCATTTTACGTTTCTCAGATGTTACTTATAATTGAATTATGGGATGTTTCATGATTATTTGGAACGGTATTTACAGAAGGCAATACTAAGCTTGTAGTTCACTTGCAACCAAGAATATGAAGAAAACACCCTATAATTCATTTTTAAGTATGCTCTAGAAATCATATAATTATACTGTATGACATTGTTGAAAAAGAAAGAAATCTAAATTTTATTTGTATTACGGTTTCTAATCAAGCTTATATACATACAGGCTGGCACATAGTAACAAGGACCAGGCAGGCTACAATGAGCACAACCCCATTTTTTGTTTTTAGATTTGATCTTGAGTCAGTGCTGGTTTCATACAACAGAACACTTTCCTGATGTATACTGTAGAAAGATTTTGGAGCAAGAAAGGGAAAAGGTAGCTTCCTCCTCTAGTATTTCCAGTCAGATATGGAAGTGCAGAGCATCTTGTGAGCTCTCATATGATTCACAACAGAGTGGCAGAGCTACCAGGAGACCTCCGCCTCATGAGGAGGACGGTTTTTCTTCTTCTGGGGGTTTAACAGCCATGAGCTGTTGCCATGCACCGCGCCGAACCCACGGCACCTCAGCTGCTGCAAACAGGAACGGCCCCATTCCTCCCATGGGGACCAGGGGCTGGTGAACACACGTCAGAGGGATCCAGAAACTCCATCCCAGGACTGGCACCAGGGAGAAGGCTATATAAAGCTACCCAGCCCCCAGTCGCTGTCCAAGCTTTGAAATGGTGTTATAGTTTGAGATTTAAAGGTATTTGTAAATTCAACAACAGCATTAAATTTCAGTCTCTGTTGTTTCCCACACACACTGTGAAAAGACTTCAGAGGTGGAAAAAATAGTCAGCATTTTCTTTCACAAGCCATCGCACAAAATAAATATGTAGCAGAAAATGGGTATAGATGTTTCTCTTACTTGCCTTAATAGGACTAAACACCAAGAGAGAAGCTTGTACATTCCGATCTGGTAACAAAAATGCAATCCTGTTCCTAAACAATATAAATAGCTAGAACCACAACTGATGGCATTTTTTTTCTTTCTTTTTGACTTCCTTGTATGTTATTCGCTTTTGCCTTGTCCTTTGTCTGTCTGGACAATAAATAGTCTGGAGCAGGAACAATATATTGTTGTATATTTGTAAAATGCAGAGCAGAAAAGAGCCCTTATCTTGACTAAATCCTCAGAAGTAGCAGATTGAACTTAATAAATAATTATAACAGATTAATACGATGTAGAGGAATGATTTTTATTTACTAAAACTGAAAATTTGATGCATTCAAACTGAATTTACTGACAATATTTGTTTGCAAAATCAGCATTTTGCAATGGGAAACAGGACCAGTGACCTCACAGAGGAAGACAATAAGGAAATAAAGAATGGGGAAAAAAAGAACACAAAAGAAGAAAGAACATCCTGTGAGTTGTCCCACATAGGAGAGGAAATACTGGAAATCTGTAGTCTTGGCTTTGGAGAAATATTGATATGTTTTGTGTTTCTAGTCTGGGGCTATTATTAGAGACAAATAATTTGCAAATCTCGTGCAAATCACCCACCCGTGGGTTGACATCATGGATTACCGAAGAAAATTTTCATAGAAAAGAGCTGTGAATATTTAGGTGTCCATTATGAGTGATAATTGGTACAGACCTGATTTGTCCAGCTTTACTTCAGACGTTTTCAGTTTCCCTGTTTACAGGAATTGTTGTTGATAGCAGGAAGGATTCACTGTTCTCTGAGAAATTCTCCATCTTCTACATATTCCTTAGTAAATCCAGTGCATGAGGCAGTGGTGACAGCTGCATAAAATAATAATTTGTGGGTTACAAAGAAGACCCACTTATATCTGAACAAAGAGCAATGGAGGGTGTCCAGAGCTGCTTGGGAGCAGCAGCAGGAGAAGCTTAATTGTTGCACTTTACAGATAATTTTTTTAATAACAGAGTTTACCATTGCAGCTTCACGACTCTTTGTTTATTTTTTGGTGAGAAATTTGCAGCATGCACCAAAAAATATTTCTAGCAGGAGGGAAGGCAGGTGCTCAGTGCTTCATTGGGCAGTATTCTTGGGAAGAGAACTGTGGAAGTTAAATGAGACACTTTGGTATCAAGAAGCATTTGCAATGAACTGACAACTCACAGGTAGCAGGGAAAGTATTTAATCTGATGAACCCACAGAGCAGTGGCACGCCACCTGCCTCGTATCATACTACCTGACATGGGGCATGCTCCTGTCACCTAGCCTGAAATGTGGACTTTGGGGAAACTCTCTCTAGGTCCCATACCTCACTGTTTAATAACTGGCAGCTTTAATGGTCTATGAGATGCATTTCCCTAGGAAAAAGGTATTCTTTTCCTGCACATTAGCAAACGCTGAAACCAACCTAACCTAAAACTGTTGGGAAAATGTAATTAATACAAGTTAGCTGGCCAAAATAACCCCTGGATACACTTAGAGTTTGTATTTTGACCTTCTAAAGTGTGTGGAGGCTATAACATAATTGGTAGAACATCTCTAAATAGCATGGAAAATCTTGTTTTCTTTTTGATGCGAAGCACTTTTAAGTTTTGACTTTCTATTCTGAAACAAACAAGAAATAAAAGAAAGTAGAGGGTTTATTCCCCCTCTTCTTTCCAAAAGGAAAATCTCTGTTATTTGTGATTTTACTGGCAAATTTCAAAAGAAAAGTTCTTACTATTTTGTAAGATCAATAAAATGTTCGCTTTTTTTTTTTCCATAAAGAAAAACGTATTGCTAGAGAAAATAGCAGCTTGCAGAGAGCTTTAAAGATGCTGTTGTTTCTTATTGCCTGTGCTGTTGATTCATAGGACATCAGGGACTGTTCTTGGTGAAATGTAAGGTATACGAGCAGGTTAACCCTGCGGCAGAATGTATTTATTCAAAACGCTTCTGATGATTTTCTTTGCAATTTGTTATCTGAGGTTTGCTCATGGTCCGGATGGGCAGTGGGGAATTGTGGGGCTGCCCGGCCGCATGACCTGATCCATCCCATCACAAATCCAAATGCAGCGTTGCACAGGGGAATAATACAAGTGCCATCACTTTTGTGATCCTTCGTGCCAGAAAAAGGCATATCTGTGCCCGGCAGATGGGGCAGAGCAGCAGAGAGGCCACGTGGGTGACAGCAGCCATGTGGACAGTTAGGGTAGGAGCCAGCTGCGTGACACCCATGCTTGGTACGTGAGATTTGGTGAATCTGCCAAGACACCACAAAGACACCCAAAAGCAGGTTAAATTGCCCCTTGAAAGACTTTGCTTTGTAGCAAAGCATTTTAGGGGCCCCAAGGTGACTCACTATCTTCTTCATTCAGAGCGAAGTGCATTTCTAGCTCTCTTGCACAAAACTGTACCCGCAGCGCCCGGAATCCAGGCTATCTGAATTTGAAAATCGGAGGCTGAGAAAATGAATCAGGAGAAGGGAGTAATTAGAGTTGAGATGTCATACTAAATCATAGGCCCTGGTTAGTCAAGCAGCTTGCTTCTGACAGCACCAGTTGGATGCAATGAATAGTGGACAGTAGTAGAGTTTAATATTTTAGCACCTGCTTTATTTTGCATGCAGGAGACCAGCTACACATTCACATTTAAATACGTCTGCTGTTGCAGGCAGCTTTTTCAGGAGGAGAGATGCCTACTGACTGTTAGCTCGCAAATGGCCACTTTAAACCTCTGCAAAGCCAAAGGGTAAGTTACAGATAGGACTGGCAGAGGATGCAAAATAGCATAAACCTCACGTGATTTGCAAAAACTACGAATGTTTCTATGTTCAGATTGGCTTCGAGACTTTTGCGAGGTGAGGGCACTATTGCAGCAGGTCTACTTTTTACAGATAATTAAAAATGAGGACATGGGGAAAAAAATATCATTTTGTTTGAGTTAGACCTATAACCTGATGTTTGGTGCTGTCACCTAAATCAATGATGTATTTAATGCTTCTGAGCTGCTGGGGATCTTGATAGAAAATTTTGTGATATACTTTCTGTGTGTAAGGTGTGCATGTACATATAATTCAATATGTACATGTTTGATGTGCATGGGAATGCAGCAGCTTAAAAGAACAATATTATACAAAACTGGAATAGCACAAGTTATTTGTCATCACGAAATAGAAAGAAAATGAGAACATTTAGTTGTTGCACATCTGGAAAAGAATAAATGGCCATTTATTTGTAAAAGACCTTGTGACGTTCTCCTGTGTGCCCCTTTTTTATCTCAGACATCATTGCCTGTCCCTGTGAATGCCTGTTCAGCCCCACTGATGACTACTGCACAGGTTCAGTGTACTCCCTATCTGGGTTCTCCTGCTCCATTGTCCTGTGCTTCTGGGCATGGTGTAGGCATGAATAGTGTCTGTGCTTCATGTAGGAGCAAAATAATACAAAGATTTTACCTAGGGAAATAAATAGCTCTTGGAGTCAGACCCCACCATCCCCAAAGAAAAAGGTACCCTGATGTGAGGTGTGGAACACCTGAGGTTCAAGGACTTGCTCTGTACCATAAATGCCACTTACAGCTGGGATAGGTTTCTCTTTCGACTCCTGGGGAACAGTTTGATTTCGTAAGTAAAATAAAATAATACATAAATAAATAAGACAAAACAAACAAACAAACAAAAAACCACCAAAACCCCCTCCAAAACAGAGAGAAAGATTTTAAAATATTTTTAAATTGCAACAACCAGGCTTTAACTCTTTACAGACTTCCAGCAAGCAATCAATGTTTTATGGTTATTCCGATGTGTCCTTTGTTAAAGCTGTGAAATTAGATGCTGTCTGAGCCTTGATTTCATCTAAGAATGTGCAACTAACCTACTTCATTGACAATACCATTGAACTTTAAATTATTAATTATTTTTGCTTATTATCAATATGTCTAATAATCTAATGTGTTGAACACTAACATTTTCAGTGCTGCATATTACCTTACTGAATACAGTAGAATCAATATTATTGGCTATAATGTAGTAATTGATCCAGCTGACTCTGCAATCTTCCTTGCTTCTATTAAAATAAAAAGTTAAAAGATTGTATTCAGATACAAGAATGCATAGAGAAAATGTCAAGACTATGATTAAAGCCCGTAATAGAAATGTAATTTGAAAATCTGCTTTATTCTTTGAGGGCAGATATTGTTCTCAGTTATATTGAGGTGTTGCTATCAGAATCAATGTATCAGACCAGCAGGTACAGGCTAGAGGAAATTTCTCTCTGGGCTGTGTAAAACATCTCTATTCAAAATGGACTGAATTCCAAGAACTGAAGCCCCCAAGAACTTTGGATAGGGCAGATGTTCCTAGCTCCCCTGTGGGCAAGGTGGCATTATATGCTGTACTGACCTTTCCTACCCTGAAATCAGCTCTGCCTTAAAACTGCCTTAAAAAAAAGTGTCCATCTCTCTCTACTCCTTCCACAGAGGTCTGCAAGCTGGAGTGACAGCTCAGCATCAAGCTTCTCCCTCTCCTCCCTCCCCACTTGTTTCAAGAGCTTTTCCCTTCCTGATGACGGGTAAAGTGCAGCCCTTGAGTTTCACCAGTTCAGAAGACGGCAGAGACTCTAAGGAGTATGCTGAGGTTAAATGGTATTCACAAGGCCCAAATATAGTCTTTTTTTATATTTTTAGTTTCCTTCCATTATACCTGGCATTCAAAAGTGCAAGAATATCAGTGATGCACTATGATACTAAAATTATAATGTAATCATTGTATTAATCTTCTTTTATCTTCATCATCCAGTGCAGAATGTCCTCACAAAGTACTTAGCAGTTAGATCCCAGGTGTACTTGGCTGTTGATGAGATAGGTTGCATTTATGTGAGTGTGGTGACTAAGAGCCCTAACCATGAGCCAGGATTACTGTGAGCTACAAAAGATTTTTTTCACTTTCTCTGAAATTTCAAATCCTCCCCCTTTTTTTTTTTTTTTTTTTTCTGAAAGAACAAATATTTCTCTAATAAATCTAAACCATATTTTCAGACACACTGCAAATAGCCTGAAGACCTCTTTCCCCTGGAGTCCAGACAATCTACATGAGAATCTGCCCACAGATCTCTAGAAAAAATCTTAAACAAAAGCAAAATAGACAAAGTAAAAAAACATACAAAAAAAGACTCTGGGGTTTCCTGGGAAACAGAATTTCTGTTTCATGAGAAATTTTGACATAGTGAATGTGTATCCAATGTTAACAGTACCCACCCAGTGATATAAAAAAACATAATGATGATTAAGTATTAAAATAATTCTGTAGTGTTATTTGCTCATTAACCATTTAACCATGGTATTTATCTTAATATTACTATAATATATGACATAGAACATACATATAACAAAATTTAATAACAATATTACAATGTTTCTAGTTTAAAATAATATTAATTGTTTTCAATAGTATTGCTAAAGCAGGACTTTGGTATCACATTTTTCTAGCAATAATCAGTCAAACCCCACAGTCTTCAACAATGCCTTTTTTTTGTAAGTCCACTCAGGCTTTTTGATAAAAACCTGAAATTTCACAGGATATCATGATACTCCATGTAGTGTTTTTTGCACTCCTCTTTTTACAGGTAATAGACAGATGTGTACACTGATTAAGTAATTGAACTTCTTTTCTTTGAAGTTTTGATTGTACAGTCTCTTTCTTGCACAGCTTCCAGACCTTCATGGATTCTATATGGGCAAGAGGAGTGCAAGAGCTGGTTTGCAGTATTAATCACTCAAACTCAGCAGACACTGCAGTATCATTCCTCAGTGTCACTGAAGCCCTTTGCTGGCACCGGACTGGCACCGGACTGCTGATTACAATGATACCTCTAGCCTGAACTTTGAAGGCAGAGAATTATCATCTGTCACCTGTGTGTCTAGGAACCAAGTGAGAGCTGATTCTCTCCTCGCTGTCAGCTGAAGACATGTGCGTTCTTTAATAGTAGTGTTGTAATCAGTACTTTTTAACCAATGTTTTTGTCCAACATCCATGGAACTAATTTGCTGTTCGCTTAATTTGCTAGTTCTTGCTAGTTTGCAATTTATTTGCTCGCCCTGACGATTTCCAGCCTGGCACAAGCATTCCATCAAAAAAGGTCATTTTTAATCCTTCTGCTTAAAGAAGCATTGGTGAGGTTGGCCTCTGAGCCAAGCGATGGTGGCTGGTTAACCTTCCACATTATGTGTGGAGCTAGCACAGCATGCTCATCCTCTAGGCGCTAAGCTCCAGCGTCCTTTCTTGTCTTTTGTAACCTCATAGGCTGTTGTGTTAATATGCAGACCATTACTACTTTGCTGATGAGACAGACTGCCGAGGATCAATATGTCTCTGCATTTGTCAGCCCCGTATACCCCAGAGTTAAGTTCTCAGCTCTGCTGCCAGTGCTCGTGTCCCGCTGTGTAATCGCAGGGAATTGTCGATTCCTTATACAGCCTGTCCGTGCACCAGGCTTGGTG
Organism: Calidris pugnax; assembly: GCF_001431845.1. Taxonomy (NCBI): domain Eukaryota; kingdom Metazoa; phylum Chordata; class Aves; order Charadriiformes; family Scolopacidae; genus Calidris; species Calidris pugnax. The sequence continues at coordinate 11,939,182 of NW_015090864.1, read as the reverse complement.
GGGCGCTTTGCAGAACAAGTAGGAAAGATCCAAATGTCGTATTTGTTTGGCTCCCACTGCTTGAGTAATAGTAGGTGCAGCCAGAATACCAGAGGACAGCTTGCTTATGGGGTCACTGCAGCTCAACAGCTAACCATTGATGTTGTCAGGCAGACTTGGGAAAGATGCCCAAATACTATCAACTAGAGGACATTGCATTTTAATGAAAGACACCAAAAAAAAAATCAAGATTAAAAAAAAGAAGAAAGGTAAACTTCATGGTCAAACATAATAAACAAAAGAAGAGATGTAATGGCACTTTTATATTTTTTTTTCCCCTTGCTGCTCACTTTTTCCATGCCTTTATCTTGATGTAGTAGCTTTAGGGAAAAACAGCACTGGGATTCATCGACACTGAACATAGTAACATCATCTACCACAAAAACTCTTAATTATAGATCAAGTCTTTATGAGACAAAAACCCATTTCACTACAACAACCAATATGCTTGACATTTTTAACTGACACGATTTAAAATCAAGTACACTGCCTTCTTTTTCTTTTTTTCTTTTCTTGCAAGATGCTTTTTCCTAATTACAGTTTTCCTGGATTTTTTTAGAAATAGGTGTTTCTTTGCAAATGTTGCAAATGCCATTTGTACTGTGTTTTTTTAACTTGAACTGCCGTGTTAAAAAATAAGCAACAGAAATCAGTAACAAAAGCTCATATAATAATGAGTTTCTCTTTTCCTCTATAGATGAGTACTTTTACGTGACATCCATACAGTATGGTCTAATAGACAAACAAATATAGACAGACAAGTATCTTGAGTGATTTGGATGTGAATCCTGGCCAGAGTTTTTCCATAAGTATTGACTGAAGTTTTTTATAGAATAAGACATGAATTTACCTTTGCATTTTTTTTGGGGGGGGGGAAGGGAGAGTCCTGTATGTCAGATGATAACATTATGCAGAGATTTTGGGAGAATAAGGGATGTATTTCATGCAGCCTACAGGGGTACTAATAGACTCTGGCATGTCAGACATATTCAGGGCTCCAGCTCAGGTGTCTCAGGTGTTTTGTTAACCAGTAGGGTTGCAAGATCACATACATTATGCAATCTCATTATTTCAAATGTGTGAACACAAGTCTGGGTCATGCCACACAGAAGTGGCAGTCACTGGTGGCAACAATACATGTTTCAGGTCTGCACACATGTTCGTAGCAAAGCCTCAGGGCTGAGGGAATCACAGACTTCGGAGTTTTCTCTGCTGATGGAGAACTACTTTCCTTTCCCTTCCCATTTTTGCAACACGAAACGTTCTGGTAAAATGTAAGAGGCAGAATAACATTGCCGAGAAAAATAAGTAAGTGTGGGAGAAGCCAAAGAAGTGACTGGGTCTCCATACATAATTTTTCGATCTGGTTCACTCTTTAAAATAACCATCTGAAATGGAGAGACCTGGGGATGTTTAGTCAGGGAGTCAAGGGGAACTTCTACTGATTTTTCTTTTGCAAGGGAGGGTGAATTTTAAGTACGACTTGAACAGATGACCTCACAACCTTGCTCAACTTGTCTTTCTGACAGCTTATATGGAGCCTACTGAACAAATGAAGCTTGTGCTCTTTGTTTCTTTCAAGAAGTAGGGTGTTGCAACATTAGGAGTGGCCCAGCTACCAGGTGATCAATCCAGCCCCATACCCCATTTCTAACTACCAACCTTAGGGAAGAGTATAAGAACTAACATGTGTAAAGTAGGACTTCTCATGTCCATCTTCCTAGATTTTGGTTCACTCAGGCTGCAAAGAGATAATACAAACAGGCTGAAAGATAGTAATTATAGCCAGGTCTACACGAGTGAATGCAGGAAGCAGTGATCTGGTTCTGCTCAGGGTAACACAGCAGCCCCATGTACAGAGCAGAAACACCCCATCTGGCCACCAAGGGCTTCAGGCATGCATGGAACAATTGCATTCTCACAGCATTGCCCAGGAGCTGATAAACCACAGCCACAAGATGTCTAGCTTCACACTGGTATTGTTACACAGAGCCCAGCAGTCTGGGAAGGAAACCCTGAATTTCTTCCCCTGGGGGACTTCACTTGAGTAGTTTTCCTCAGAGCTACCCTCCTATCTTTTGAGGAGTCTCCCAGATTAACTGATGAATCAAGCTGGGTTTTAATGGTCACCTACCTTAGGTTCAAGGACAGTTTAATTTTTATAAGCTTCTCAGAAACATTTCATTTATTTCAATGGAAAAATCTCACATGCTATTTCACAAAAACAATGAAGGTTGAGAAAATCTGGTCCCTTTCAAAGTGCTTTGACCTATAAAAGGTCATTTCTCGTCTTAATGTTTGTTTTCTCCTCGGATTTTACAATCAATTTAATGCATGCATCCATAAAAAGATTTCTTTTTCCTCTTACCCCACCTGCCCCCAAAATGAGATTATGCCCCTTGGTATCAATCAGCAATACAGAGCTTCCCAGATTTTCACTGCCCTGATTCATTGTCTTCTCCAAAATGAAGTTTTTCCATTGTTTGCAGAAATGTTTGAAATAATGGCTTCAGTTTCCTTGTTAATTATTCTTTTATTAATGATCTTTCAGACAGTTTTTCAAAGAGACTATGAATCTCTCAGTGAAAGTAATGGGCAGCTACTCACAGGAGTAATCCCATTACAATCACTGCACTACTGTTTGTCATTTGGAGTAAGGTGCTAGAGCTCTGACCCTTACTGATTTACCACTCTTCATAATTAGTTGCGGTGATTAAAATGCATTTTAGATTACACTGCAGTTTCTCTTCCTTAAAAGTTTTTTCACTGAGGACAAACTCAGGTTCTGAAGGTGAACAATTGTCCTCCAGTATAAAACACCAGCAGTGAAGAGGAATGTCACATATAAGGCTTACAAAAGAAATCAGAAGTAGAGATGCTCAGGCAAAAAGTATTGCTGGGGATGGAGGGGCTGTCTCAGATGACAGAGACAGTTCATGCAGGAATTTAGCATACTGGCTTAATGAAACTGAAAACACTGCATGAAACCCTGACAGCAGCACATGGAAATAATGAATCAATCTGTTGCATCTGTATCTAATTAAGAATCATCATAATATAGCCTTTTTCTCTAGTGGTCTGGATTAGTGGATACCCCACAGGAAAGAGCTAATAAATAGATTCAAGTGTGAGGACATTATACATCTTTATCTAGGACTGTGTTTCTCAAGCACTTTTCTTCAATAACCCCAAATCCAGGCACATTCTGACTTGTGTGAGAATCTGACACAGCCAGGATTCCTTTGTAGGGGTTTTCAAGGCACTGTAGGAAAAAAAAAAGAAGCTGAATGCTTGGATCCTGCAAATAGTTTCTGGCAAGGGCAGACATTCTACTTCTGTCTCTCTGCTACAATTAGAAAAGTAGTTTCCCTATTTTTTCCTTCCCCCCCTCCCCCTCCTGCCTTTCCTCCTTCCTCCTCCTCAAAAAATCATTAAGTTGCTAAGAGCTTCATTTGCTTTACGCCTCTTTGGAGATCTGTTATTTTACCCAAGGGTACAAATAACCCCAGAGGAGTCAGTATTACTAACTGGAAACCTGCAGCCAGATGATATATACCTTGAGAGTGGAAGGGATTCCTGTATTTTTTTTCCTCCTGACTGCCTGAAGAATATATTTTATTTAATATTTTTGCTTATATAGGGGTGGTTTTAATATTATTTTTATTTTATTTTTACTTTTAGTTTTGAGTTCAGAGTAGGATGAAGCAAAGCTTTCTTAGTTGGGGAAAAAAGCTCTGCCATACCTTTCTTTCTCCTGCCTATTAGGATACTTTTTCGACTGTGATGGTTTAGATCCCAGGGGAAGCTATCTAGGATCATTGCTGAGATAAAGAGAGGAAAGCTGCAGAGTGGAATCTCAAAGCTGTCCTTCACATCTTTGTGAAGATAGAGGTAAAACATCTCAGTGCCTCCATGAGGCCAGTTCTCCCCCCTGTGCTGGAGGCAGCTCTGGATGGAGACCGGTTTGAGGAGAGGGTGCTGGGAGCTGCGCCAGGAAAACACTAAACTGAGCATCATTTGTTGTAGGCGTTCATGGGATGCCTCTGCTGTGTCACCACTGTGTGCAGCGAAGAGCATTGTTCCTCTAATGTTCATGTCTCTTGGAACTGCAAGTGAATGTACAGCCCAATTAGTGCAGCAGCTTAAAACAATAAACCCTCCAGAATCTCTGGTGGGGGAAGCATGCTTTTATCTATTTGGTAAATAATTTATTAATCACACTGATGTATCCTCCTTGACAGCAACAGAGCCAGATAAGTGATGGTTCAAAATCAATTTGTCATGGTCCAATGTGCACTCAGTGACCTACTTGGTCTGTTATATAGGTCAAACTTGTACATGATGCTCTGATAACAGAGGCACTTCTTAAAAAAACAACGACAGCAACAACAAAACTCATGGCACTGTACAGACTATGGGACCCTGCGCTGGCTGGCACTCAGCCATGCAGCTCAAAAACTCAACTTACAGAGAGGGGTGAGGACAGGAGCTGGGTAGGTGACGTATTGGGCTCTCGGAGAAACTGCCCCAAAAAATGTCCAGCACTGGTAGGACAGCAACAGTATCCAAGAGGTGGATCCATACTCTGTGACCTACTTCTATGACCTTGTTATTTATTGTCACACTGCCCTTTGCCATTGATAACATCCCTAGTATCCCCCTACTATTTCCCTGTTTGTCCTGCTTCAGTCTCTACTTTTCCTGCTCTTTCCTACTCTTCACATCTTTTTCTTCAGATGAGGAGGAAATCCATTCCCTCCTCTTTGTACCCCTGCTGTGGAGTCCATATGAGTTGGGTTAAGGAACTAGATTATTCTGAACTGCAAAGAGACAGAAATAAAAACCTGTAACAGCTTTTGAGTAGTCAGTTTGCTGATGCTCCCTGTGTGGCTTGACAGAAGTCTTGGTTGTCACTTGTTGACTGCGTTTGTTGTACTTTCTATTTCATTAATGCATTCTTCAGGGGTTTCTGCCAGTGAGTCCTGGAGAACTAAGCAGGGTGTGAGATGACATGTTGAATGGGCAGTGCTGACACTCCCAGGAATTTCAAGCAGTCTTGTCATGGTCTGCATGCTGTGTCTCATTCACCTGCCATCAGAAATTTCTCCCAAAATCATACTGGTAACCACTGTTTTAGGGAGGTGACATGGGCCATATTCCTCTGAGCGTTTTCACCAAAGCAATGCTCTGCTGCTGGAGGGAGTTGGAGTACTTGCAGGACTTGTGAGCTTTCCCCTTCTCTTCCTATTGCACATACTAGGCTGGTGGTTTGGTTTTGGTTTTTTTGTGGGTTTTGGTATTTTGCCATGCTATTTTAAATTTTTTATAGGTTGTTAAGAAGTCCTTTGTGGCCAATGATATGTGGTGGTTTAAAGTGGAGCCACTAAGCATGTATTCAGTAACGCCCATAATTGGAGGGTATTGTGCTGAATAACCCAGGTAGACCATTCCATATGTTTTACTGTGTTCCTTCTGGTTGTCTTGAGACTGTGAGGGGGAAAGAGATTTTCTCTTCAATGACAAGTGAATGTCTTTTTAAGGAGTTTTCTCCTCATTCCTGCTTGGCACTGCACCACTGCAGGACTGCAACCTTCAGTGCTCAGCATTAGGCTTCGGCCCTCCTGTGTGTTCTACATCATTAGACCAATACACCAGGGTGGGTGCCAGCTGCATGCAGCATGGATGGATGCAAGTGCAAAGATCCTCCACTAAAGGAAGAGCATAGCAGAAATAAGGCCTAAAATTTTATATTTTTTTCACATGGAACCTAGATTATTTTTCAGCTGCGACTGGGAAGAGCTAATGTTTTCTACAATAATGGTGGTGAATAAAGTCTAATCTTGCAATCCTTCTTTGTACTGGTATTGTCACCCTGTTCATAGCACTGGTTCTTCTTTTGTCCAAAAATCTGTTTCCTCCATGATTGGTAATCAGAAAAGCAGCCAGGCTGCCAGAAGGGTACCATCACCACAGGCAGGAACCAAAGAGACTGAAAAGAAACACACCAATGTACACTTTTGGATAAACAGTGTGTACCTTTAAGGATGTTTATAGCCCTGACAAACACAGGACAGATTCCTCCCATTTTTCTTGCCATCTCTCCAGGCACATAGTAAATTCCAGAAACCAAGAAGGACCTCTGGGGTTGTGGCATGAGTTTCTTGTTTGGCCTTGGCAAATCAATAAAATCCCACTTGCTCCACTAACAGTCCCTGATAGCACTGTCTCCTTCCGTAGATTCCCTGAAGGGCACCTGCATCCCAGGATTTTGTACAAATCACACAATACACCCTGGAGATAGGACACAAATCTTTCCTAAAACCAACATCCAAGTAAACAGACAAAGCCCCAGCAGGCTACTTTCAGTGCTTTAGAATTTGTTGTGTTTTGTCAGCCTTTAATAATTTAATTGAAGAGTGATACAAGATGCAGGCCCAGCATGACAAAAAAAGATATTTGTCAGGATATTTTAATAAGATGACTCTTAATGTTTTCCAGGAGATGTCAGCAGTTCTTTAAACCAAGGCAGCGGTTGCAACAAATAGCTTCTTTTGCTGAGAATTCAAAAGATATTCTTTAAAGTCTGCAAACTGCCAGTGAGCTTCAATAGAACAAGTGTTCTCAAGGTGTATTTATGTTGTCTCTATAGCACTCCAAAGGATTTCTGCCAGCATACCCCATTACAATGAGTAATGCCTCCTTTAAAAGCGAATGAAGAAGACTTAGATCCTGGTTAATTAAATAATCTTCTCTTTTTTTTTTTAATTATTTACAATAGGAGACTGACACCAACCTCCTAGTTTCCCACCCTGAACCTCAGGACATTATTGTGTTTACCTTGATAAAAGCTGAAGGGTCAAAACATTTGTATTATCTATCTGTCAGGTAAAGAAAGGGCAGAGAATGGGTAATTAAGCACAGCTTAGGACTTCCACAAGATTCATTATAAAAAAACCAACCCAAACCAAAACCAAAAGCTGCTTCCTGTACGGTGGGATGTACTGGCAGTCAGTTGTTGGCACAACACATTGACAATGGTGCAGTGGGGCCAGGTGAGTCCTTATCTTCCCATTTTTATTTATCGCCTGTGGAGGCTGGCAGTTCTCCATGTGGAACTCTGTTTATAGGAGATTTATCTGTGGTGTGTAAGTAGCACACTGGCATCATGAATGTCCATCTATCAAAAATGCTGAAGCATTCCCCATGACGGAAGAAGGATGTTTTTGCTGAATGCAGAGCAGAGAAGGATAATGTAAACACTCTGAAAAGAGCAAGCAGAGAGTATTATAGTCTCAAAATCAATTTACGTCAGGCAGGGAAGTGTGACAGGAGGACCAAAGTGCAGAGCAGGGCCAACTTCTAAGAGTCTACCTAAGTACCAGTCTCCTTGGTGTCTGAGCTACACAGACAACAATGAACATCTCTTGTCAGTCCCAAACAATTAGCAATTCTCTTCTTCATCCAGTGCTTGGGTATATTTTTGTGTTTGAGTTTTTTTTGAGTGTATGAAGGAATGCAAAAAAAAAAAAAAGATATGTATTTTTCGCTTTCTGTTTGCTATAATGTCTTCTCTTTTCCGTCTTTACTCTGAATTGGAAATTCTTAAGGTATAGAATGCTAAATTTGTTGCATTTTCATTTACTGTTTATTACCATAGACCTAAGACCTCAGGATCTACCTCAGGAATCCATCTTAGTCCCACTGCAGAAAAAAATAAGGGTGGAGGGCAATTCTTGCCTAAATGAATAAATATATAAATGCACAGATCAGGTTAGCTCATCATTATGCAGTAGAGGTGCTTTTCACTCTTTTTTCTAAGCAAGAATTTTATAGCTGGCAACTTATATCTTCCATTATTCATTGCTGGCTCATGCCAGACTTTGTCCTAAGCTCTGTCACCTGCGTCTCAAATGACCCAGGGTGCAGATGTGCAAAAATGCAGGGAAATCTTTTGGGCACCTAGGAGATCAGTAATCAGAAAATTGCAACAGATCAGAGAGAATCTGCATGAAAACTAATACTCTCCAAAGCACTCACTAAAGGCTTTCATTTGCAAACAGCAGCTAAAATGCACCCATATGCTGATACACAGAGATGGAGACCACCGGCTGCCTCTTTTGACTTCAGCTGGAGCTGAAGATGCTTGGCATTTTAGAAAATCAAGTTAATGTGTCACAAGCTGGACATTTAGAGTTAGTGATTCCTGCTGAAAATGTGATTTTATTTTCTGTTTTTCCACTTACCCCTCTCTAAAGTGGGAGGAATGTTATTCACCTATCATGTAAATGTTCTAAGGCCTAATTAGTTAATGTGTGTAAATTGCTTTTGAGATGAACAGTGCTAAGTATTATTATTACTATATTAAAATATGGCCAGCAGCCAACCTCTCCCTGTAGCTGCAGGGTAATGACAAAGCTGATCAACTGCACGATTTTATTGCTAGTGATCTGAAACAACAAATAATTTCTGTGCATTTATCCAGGAACAAGTACAAACAAATAATATAAACTCACTCTGAATGTTAGTAAACATAGAGGCAGCTGATCTTTTTTAAATGCAATTTTTGATATCCAAAAATATTGCCTCAGTTTAAACAATCAAAGTGAAATTGTTTCCAAGAAAAGGGGGTAAAATGGTAAATATACAGCCAGGTATTTAGGTATTCCTTATTCCTTAATTGAATTTGCTAGTATCTTCATCTGTCACTATGTGGGAATCTGTGCAATTTACTGTGGAGAGCAGAATGTTTCTTTTGTGTACTGTTTTAGAAGGTCAAATTTCATTCCTTAAACAGCTAAAGAAGACTGAAGAAAAAGGTGAACCTCTCAGGGCATCAGTCAAAGAGGAAAGGACGGGAGAGAAGGTTGTGAAACCAAAGAGAGAGACACTGTTGTGACCCTACCTTCCTTATTCCTGACCAACTCCTGATACCTAGGCATTACAGAAAAGGTTTGCTGAAATGAGCAGGCATGATATGCTCAAAGCTAATCACATAGATCTGAAAGAAAGGATCTATTTAAGGGAACATTTTCTTCAGAAGCAGCCATATCTTTTGACCTGCCAACAGACTACAGTCCAAATCTAAATATGTCCAAGAATCCAGTATAACCCAACAGGAAATAACATGGTGTGATTTCTTTCCATTTATACAGTCTGTCTTGTAAGTGGTAACTCCAGAATCTGTCATACAATTTGCTTCACCACACAGGAATGTGGCCATTCACTAAAATTTTAAATTTCTGGTGGATTTAATTAATCTATGAAGCTTATGCCTTGACTTAGTTTGGAATTCTTCATAAACAAGATGTTGTTTTCTTTGCTTTAAACAAGGAAAAGAAGGCAGAAACATGATGATAAGCAGGACACACAAGAATTTTTTAAAATGTTTACCCAGTTATATTGGGGAAAACAACTACGGGAAATCCAGAATAGGATTGGTTATGACCTGGAAACAAAGTGGATCTTTCTGTGAACTGTGAGGAGCTACATATCAAGCAACTTTTCTCATTTTGTACCATAAACACATGGCCTCGGGCAACTGATTTCTGGAGAGCTATCCCATCAACCACGTATAAAAGAAAAGCCTTTTAGAACTCTGTAAATTATCAAAAATGTAAAAGCCTTTTCTTTTTTCCTTCATGAAATTATCCACTTTCAGATTCTAGACTGGGTACAGACTACTCTCCCTCTATGTTCAATAATAAAACACAAAATTCGAGTCAATAGAAAATCTTATTGCAGGACTTTAACCCAAGTATCTTATCTTTCATGTTCCCTTCCTACCTTCCTTCCTTTTCTATTCTTTCTGGGATTTTTTTAACTACAAAATGTATCAAAATTACAAGAATAACTTAGGGTTTCTAATGCTCACTGCCTAAAACTAAGCTCTATCCTTGGCAAATCTCTCAGACATCGTGATTTTTGTTTGTCTGAAAGCAAACTGCCAAATTAATCATGGTTCCTTTAGCCCCTGGGCCACCTCAAATGGCAATTTGAAGTGGAAAGAATAAATTGATCATCTAAACAGAAATCCTTCTGAGATTATGAAAAAACACAGCATCAATAGCATATTTCCACCAAAATACAATACTGAAATTGTTTTAACCTTCAACATCCTATGAAGTCATAAAACTGTTTAGGTTGACTGGACGACCACTGTTGTAAACACTTTAGTTTTCATCAAGTCTTGATATGCATGAACAGCCTTCATCTGCTGGATCCACTAACCACATCTGAACCACAGCACGCTGCAGTTCAGAGCTGGACTCTGATCTCACGATGTGTAGAGTAATTTGACCATCTTATCTGTTTTTTCACAGGAGCTAAAGAGGAAATATATAAATATGTAAATATATTCATACGGACATGCATGAACAACATTCAGTCACAATCATAAAATCATAGAATGGTTCGGGTTAGAAGAGACGTTAAAGATCATCAATGCAGTTGGCAAATTAAATATTTCTTCCAAATTTTTGCAGTGGATAGATTCCTGCCCACCGAAGTTTGGTGCCTGACTTGGGCAAAGCCCCACAAAACACTTAAATACCCAACTCCCAGGGTAATTGCAATGTAGCAGAGCAGCCTACATGCTGTTCTAAATCAAGGAAGACAGAAGTGCTTCAGAAGATCTGAAGGAGGCAATCTAGTTTTCTCGCTTTAAATTCCTCCTCACACCATTGACCAAAATAGTACCAATCTTTCTCTACTCTAAAGAGAAACTATAAGATATGCTAATTATCTCTATTGACACTTTTCTGGTACTTGCTTTTCCACAATGGCACTGAGGAGAAATAAATCTACATAACCCTCAAAAGAGGTCCCACAACTGAGGTATGGCATATCCTTAGGGAGAACGTCTCCAGCAGTCTGATCAAAGCTGGACCACTCTTCTGGTACGTGTACAAGAATAGCATGCTCCAAAAGACTACAGGCAAGGGGGACCCTGATCCTTGCCTATGGCTCTCAATTGCAAAGGCTTGTAAAGCTTTGGTCCCTATCTCCAGGACTGCTTTTTTTTTTTTTTCTTTCTGGAGACCATATAATGTAAAATGTATTAATATTCCAATAAAGACCACAGTTTCAGATGAGTGTCCCAGCAGCTAAGTCGAAACGATCTTTCCTGTTTCCCTTTTTCTGATAGAGCAAGAACTCTGCACATCATTTGTACAACAGGTTAGCTTCAGGTATAAAGGTGAAGAGCTGCTTTAATCAGGATATTTCATGGCTTATGGTTAGCACATTTTCCAAAGAATATGGGGTCAATCCCATTAAATCTGAATAACAAATTGTATAATTTCCTGGGTGCGTGTTCTGACCGGGCAATTGTTACACAAAAGCTGAGTAGCACCGTTATTACTATGATGATATTAAACTAAGTTAACAATAGTTATAAGGACAACTACCTTTTTGCCTTTCTCAGAGGTATTTTCAAGGAATCAAATGTTTCTCATCTTAATCTTGATCATAGGAGGGCTCTAGTCAAGCAATAAATATAACTGCCCCTTGAGTATGTATAGTTGAATAAAATTAAGTACTCAGAGAATTCTTCTGGCACCTAATAAAATTAGATACCTACAGAGTTAGGCATTTCAGGCCTTAAAAACAGGCAAACTAAATAACTGTATTTCCATTGGTTTTAGGTGCTAGAAAAGTAGCAATTTTAAGTCAGATTACAGTAGTCCCAAAATTTCAGTAGATACTAGGGGCCAGATTCACTGGAGAGATGCTTTCCTTAAAAATCTATTCAAAATTATTTTGGTTTCTTTTTTTTTTTTTTTTTTTTTTTTTTTTTTAAAAAAAAAAAAAAAAAAAAAAAAAAAAAAAAAAAAAAAAAAAAAGTTCTAGGAAAAATATTAAACCC